>NW_004444022.1:7257468-7280834 GCF_000243295.1 Trichechus manatus latirostris
GGACCATGGTTTCAGGGAACATCTAGCTCAATTGGCATAACATAGTTTATAAAGAAAATGTTCTACATTCTACCTTGGTGAGTAGTGTCTGAGGTCTTAAAAGCCTGTGAGCAGCCATCTGTGATACTCCACTGGTCTCACCCCTTCGGGAGCAAGGGAGAATGAAGAAAACAAGACATAAGGGAAAGATTAGTCCAAAGGACTAATGGATCATGACTACCACGGCCTGCACCACACTGAGTCCAGGACTGGCTACCACCACTGACTGTTCTGACCAGGATCACAACAGAGGGTCCCGGACAGAGCTGGAGAAAAACACAGAACAAAATTCTAAGTCACAAAAAAAGACCAGACTTAGTGGCCTGACAGAGACTGGAGAAACCCTGAGAGTATGGCCCCTGGACACCCTTTTAGCTCAGTACTGAAGTCACTCCCAAGGTTCAACATTCAGCCAAAGATTGGACAGCCCCATAAAACAAAACGAGACTAATGGGGCTCAACCGTCCAGGGACAAGGACTAGAAGGCAGGAGGGGATAGGAAAGCTGGTAATAGGGAACCCAAGGTTAAGAAGGGACAGTGTTGACATGTGGTGCAGTTGTTAACCATTGTCATATGTGTACTAACTCTTTAATGAGAAACTATTTGTTCTGTAAACCTTCATCTAAAGTACGATAAATAAATAAAAACTCAGTCAGACATGTATACACACATGCACACGCAATACCAGTAAGAAAGAGTGTGAGACAAGAATCCATGAGACACAGAGCAAAGGATTAAAAGAAATTAGATAATAGATAAAGGAAATTCACTTGCATCATGAAAGATATTATCCTCTTACTTATCTCAAGAGTTCTCACAACTTCTTTTGAGGACAAACTGGAAATGGATATCAAATACTCAAATTAATCACATATATTTTCTTTGCAGTTTATGTATTTGATTCCAGAATATGCGGAATTATTACTGTAAAACATGTTATCATCTTCATTTAGTATAAGTTAAAAAAATATTATTACTGTATATACACTGAGATTCTTGAATCCATTATTAAAGTACATTGTCTGTAATACATGTGTAATGTATGTGAATGTACGTATGTATAATACATAAGTATTAATACAGTCAAGATTATGACAACCGAAGTAACAAAAAAATTCAGGAAAATAAAGCCCCTTAGAATATAGTTCTGCTTATTTGAATTAGCTTTGCTTAATCGTGTTTTTCATTACACAAAGAATGGGCCAGTAATAAGTGAAGCACATTAGGAAGCATTTGAATATCAGATGTAAAGGAGACTGGAAAGAAGAAATATATGATAAGGATGAAAAGGAAAAGGACAGGGAGAAGAGGAGAGAAAGAGAATAATTATTAAGAAATTTTGAAGATTTTAAATTAAAGATGAAAAATGGTTTGGCCCACACATGAGTGAAATAGATTACGACGCAAAGGCTAAAATAGATAAATGAAATGAAATGAAAACCCGTCAAGCTCTTATTCTCTTCCTCCTCTTGCTCCTGTCTTCTCCATCACTCCCTTTCCTTCTCTGCTTCTTTCTTCTTCCCTTCTTCTCTTTTCTTTCCTTGTTCTTTTTAGTCTTGTCAGATTGACTCTCAGAGTCTCTTTTCTCTTTGAAGTATTCATGTTACTCTGATGAACGCTGTATTCATATTCACCCAAGAAACCTTATTTTTGCTTAAGTTTTCTAATCATGAAACTAATAGAGCTTAATGAGAATGTAACTGATACTTAGCTATTGTACTGGAAATAGATCTTGTTAGAATTATACGGAAGAGATATTAAAAAATAGCTGTAAAGTAGGAGGCAAATTTATGGTCTCCTGAAGATGAATAGACTTATTTATAGGTGGAGAGACATTCCATAAGATAAGCTAAAATTAATCATATTGCTGCGGTTTTCAAAGAGGTTAAAGTCCAAATTAAATATAGAAGGGCAAACCAATTTCTTCCTCTGGTGTATTTTAATGAAGAGTAGAGCGGCTGGAGAAATATTTATATTCTTTTATTCATATTTTCAGGATTGCCTCATGTCTCGTTTTTTTTTTTTTTTAATCTCTCATTTAAGTGACGGTACTTCAAAGTGAATATGGGTATTCTCAACTCCTCATATCTTTAAAAAAGGGGGGGGAGAGAATTAATGGGACTGGAAATTTAAAAACAACAGATGTACTAGAAGTGTGATTACTGCCATGGCAAGACTTTCGGGGGAGTTCCACCACTTTATGTAGCTCTGGTAGAGGCTGATTGTATCGCGGAGGCACTGGAGCCTCAGAGCAGCCCGAAGACATCTCTGGACGGCTGGAGTTCCCGTAGCGAGCCATAGATAAGGAGCTGTTTCTGTCGAAACATAGCTATCTAACTGCTTTGTGCTTAATAAGAGACCCAGCTAATAATTTTGGGTAATTCATGTAAGGACGAATGTCCGTCAGAACGCACTGTGTGGTGAGGGAGGAAATGGCGCTCCCAAAGGGCTTGCTGCATTGCTCGGATGGAATCCAAGGGTCAATAAAGAACCTGCTCTTCAAGGTCTCTGCCAAGTACGGAAGGGGTGAAGTGATCCAGCTACAGAAACCAGGGTCAAAAAGAGACTCCTAACAGCTCCACTTGTGCTCAAGTAATATCTCTTCCATTTTGGCCCAACATTTTTTTCTCTCCACAGAACTGCATAGCTCAGTCGTGACGCCTTGAGTGAGGAAACAATGTCTTCAGACAGTGGCTGAGATAAGAAAAGCGAGGCAAAGCTGAGACCCAGGCCCATAGTGTGTATGTTGATATCACTGAGTTATGAACTGTTTCCTTTTAATCCAGTTTCAAAAGATGACTTCCTCCATATGCAATTAATTCCACATATAACTGCAAGGAACTGCATATTTTAGAACAGTTGTGTCATCGGTATGAATGTTTAAACAATCTCTGTGGTCTCTTTCCCACAAACTGATTTAACATGTATATAAAGAGGCTTTTGGAATGAGCACTTTACATTTTTTTCTCAAACTTCATCGTCTGTTTTCAGTAAATATTGAAGATGAAACTTCCCTCATTCATGCCTGGAGCACTGGCCAGTTGCAACTGAGGAATGCAGTTCTTGGTCTTCTCATGAATAAAAATTCTCTGGTTTCGAAGAAACCGAGTATTTCTCAGGCCATGTCAACAGCACCATAGCAGAAAAGACATGGGCCAGAGCATTTGTTGAAATGGACACAGATTGTCCAAATTAATTTCTAAATAGTAGAAGGAAGTCACACAGACCTGGGTTCACATCACTTATAGGTGGGGTGACCATGGATCCTGGTTTCCCCAGAGTCGTCCTAGTTCACTTATTGCTTTGCTATAATAATAATAACATCCCCTTTCTCTTTCAAAAGCATCCTGGTTTGAGTTATAATTTATATGGTCACCTTACTAGTAATATCAAGGGCTGTGATGGTTCAATGGTAGAATTCTCACCCTCCATGTAGGAGACTCACATTTGATTCCAGGCCAGTGCACCTCAGGTTTGCATGTTGCTATGATGCTGAACAGATTTCAGTGAAACTTCCAGACTAAGACAAACTAGTAAGAAAGGCCTGGCAATCTACTTTGAAAATCAACCAATGAAAACCCTGTGGATCATAACAGGCTGATCTGCAGCCAATCATAGGGATGGCAAATGACAGGGTAGCATTTTGTTCCATTGTGCATGAGGTCGCCATGAGTCAAGGGCCAACTCAACTGCAGCTAACCACAATTACTAATAGCAACACCCAGCTTAGGTGTATGTGCCTTTGTTTGTTATGAAAACAGCAGTAGGGGATTCTGGTACTAGAGACGGCTAAACTAGCTAAAATACAATTATGTAGGTGACATAATAGTTTATTGAAATATTAAGGTGTAATTCTTCTCCCTACATAAATTCTTCTAAATTCTTCTCTTTTCTCATTTCAAGAAGGAACCAGACACTTTTGTGCTTTGTTGCCTCAAGGATTTTTCCAGTACGGAAGGCAGAAGCTGCTAAAGTCTGTGGCTCTTGCTGTCTTTCATAAGAGCTAAGAGCCCTGGTGGCACAACAGTTAAGTGCTTGGCAGCTAACTGAAAGGTTGGTGGTTCAAACCTACCTAGCGGCTCCACAGGAGAAGTATTTGGTGATCTCTTCTGTAAAGATTACAGCCAAGAAAACTCTATGGGGCAGTTTTACTCTGTCACATGGGGTCTCTATGAGTTGGAATTGACACCACAGCACCCAAAAACAGCAAGACCATTGAGGAGATAATGTTAAGTGCTTCAAACTAAGGAAAAGGGGCAAAAGCATTGGAGAACAAAAAGTAGGAGAAAGAAGCTCTTCTGACTAATGGGGAAGAAGAGGAGGACAGTAGAGGAGGTAGTGACTAAACCAATAGACCAGTTGCCATTCTCCCAAGACACCTCCGGATGGACTCAAACTGCCAATCTTTTGGTTAGCAGCCAAGCACCTTAACCATTCGTGCCATCCAGGGACAGAACCAGCTTTATAATTTAAAAGCCCCAGTGCAAAATGAGTGAAGGCCCACTTGTTCAAATGTCAAGATGGCAACAGCAGAGCCTTTAAATAAGTGCAGGGTTCTTCTGAGCATGGTCATGCAGCTAACCCTGTCCAAAGGAGATGGCTTCTTGGTGTGTCTAGAAGGAGGCACCCCTGCAAAGCCCACTACCCCAAATGGCACCACCAAACTACAAGGTACTACTGTGGACTTTACTGCCATTATCAGAGATTAGAGGCCCTTTTTTGATTGTGCTCATTCCAAGTAAAGCTTCAAGGTTCTGGTATGACTCTAGGAAGGAGAACCAAAAACCAAACCCATTGCCATCGAGTTGATTCCAACTCATAGCAACCCTAGAGGACAGAGTAGAACTGCCCCATAGTGTTTCCAAGTGGCTGGTGGATTCGAACTGCTGACCTTTTGGTTAGCAGCCGAGCTCTTAACCACTGAGAATGGGCCCCAACAATGATGAGATAGAAGTTTCAGCCATCTTAGAGGAAGGATGGGGACTAAGAGTCAGAAAATTCAGTTGATTTGAAGAAATAAAGAAATTCATATATTTTGCACACTTCAGTCTGTGGACTAAAATTTATTCCAAGTATGCTTTTATAAATATTTAAGTATATAAAACCAAATGTTTAATATAAGATATACATTGTAAATATCATTTTGAGAGTATTTTTCTGCATGGACTGGAATGGCTCAGCTTCTTAAAATACAAGTCCATGAAGTGGAGGGGAAGATGGCTGCTCTCTTGGTAAACCTCCCTGAAATACCCTCAGGCTTTCTTCACTGTTCCAAGCACCCTTGATCTGCATTTAAAATTCAGATTGTTTGTCTTAAAAAAATTTTCCTTGTCCATTTTATGTGCAAAAATGGTCTAAGAGTCCCTGAATGTTAGATTCTGTGGGATGAGAAGTTACCATGGCTTTGTTCAACTGATTGCAAATATGAGCATCTTATTTATGACCCAAAAACCAAAACCAAGCCCATTGCCAGCAAGTCCATTCTGACTCACAGTGACCCTATAGGGCAGAGTAGAACTGCCCCCTAGGGTTTCTAAGGAGTAGCTGGTGAATTCAAACTGTAGACCTTTTGGTTAGCTGCCGAATGCTTAATCACTGTACCACCAGGGCTCCACTATTTATGACAGCAATGTTTAAGAAAGTGGGGGACGGGGCATGATTCCCTGTAATAGTGTGTGGTAGTTGAGCAAGTTACTTGACTTGCCTGTTGTTGTCGTTAGCTGCCGTTGAGTCAACCCCAGACTCGTGGCAACACCAGGTACAACAGAACAAAGCACTGCCCAGTCCTGCACCATCTTCATGATTGGTTGCAGATCTGACTGTTGTAAACCATAGGATTTTTGTGGGCTGATTTTCAGAAGTAGCTTGACAGGCCTTTCTTGCTAGTCTATCCTAGTCTGGCAACTCTGCTGAAACCTGTTCAGCATCATAGTAACACACAAGCCTCTATTGACAGGTGGTAGCTGTACATGAGGTGCATTGGTTGAGAATCGAACTCTACTCTCCAGCATGAAAGATGAGAATTCTACCACTGAACCCCTACAATATCCTTATCTGCAGAACGGGGATCATACCCACCTCTGGGGGTATTGTCAGGACTAAATGAGATGCCACACAGAGTACCAGGCACAGTGCCTAGCACATATGAACACTGTGCTGTTGCTGGGTCCTGAACATTCTCGACCATGTTAATCATACAATGGCGACCAAGTTTCTAACTCATGGTTATCTTAAACGTTGTTTTGGTTATAAATGAGAGAATCCTCAGCCAACCTGAAGCTCTGGGAATTCTTCTTTTTTTAACATTAAGATAATTGCCTTGTCTCCAAAAGGGCAAGTTAGCACCTGTCTCCTCATATGCCCACGGACCACAGAACAGCCACTTTGGCCTTAGGCAGATGTTGAATCATTGGGGATTAGAATATGAAAGGATCAGAGAGATCATAGGCTTCAGTGGTCTTCAAACTGGGCTCCCAGGAAGGGTTCTGTGGAAGTGACTTAGGGACCCTTAGGGAAGTCAAGAGAGTCCTAATGCACGTGCCCCTCCATACCTTATTTCCACCACACCCAAGGGAACTCCAGCTGTATCTGTCTTATATATTGGCCATCTAAGTAAGATTTTGTTCTAAGAAAAGGCTCTGCAACTGAAAACCAAAAGCAAAATAAAAAGAACGTTGAAAATCACTGATCTCGTCCAATCCCTTTTTTAGAGTTGATGAAATTTAGAACTAGAAGATTAAGTGTCTTAACTAATGTCACATAGCTAGTTACCAGCAGAGCCAGGTCAGCTGCCAGTCCCATGCTATTTCCCCTCTAGCAGGCTGCCTCTTGCTGAAAGATGGAGTTAAAATCGCAGATGTTGCAGGGTCAAGATTTACACCTTACAAATCAGGTGTACAAAAACAGTAGCTTATTTATTTTCTATAACTGATTTAATCTTGCTCTGAAGCTCCTGTTCCTGCAGATGGTGGAAATAAACTTAAACTTGCTAAGTAACAGTGTTTTACAGGGTTGGGGATGGAGAGGAGGCTCAATTCACTCAGTTCAACATTCAGATTCCCTTTTGGAGTCAATTCTCTCCCTTCAAAGGATCTCCCCTGCACCCTTCTTCCCAAGATGGCGTCTGGATGATGGAGACGCTTCTGGATCCTCATGAAGATAAGAGGAGGGATGTGTAACTTGAATGTTGTCTTTCTCTGAAGGCTCCTGCTGTTCTCTGGCTGCGATGTAAGTCCTCTCAATCCCCCTACATGTGCTGAGTAAATGTCTGCAGCTGGTGTAGTTTGTGGCCTGCTCTCTCATCATGAGCAAGCAATGGTGATAGCTCCCAGGGAGCTAGGCCATCTCTCCCTGGGAAAATTCTAACCAGGGCACCAGTGCCATGGGGAGGCCATCTTGAGAACATAACTGACGGCTGCTCAGGGAAGTTCCTCTTTATCAGGCATCAAAACAACTGAAACTTAACTAGAAATTTGTATACATTCTTCACTTAACTCTTTCTTGAACTAGAAAATTAAAAGCAGACACATAATTATTTTTTAAAGTAGGTCTTCTAGTTAAAGACAGCAGAGTGAAAGCATTTGTGCCATTCCCCTTCCTAAAAATCCATCCAATGAAAACAATAAACAGAACAAATATAGAAGGAAAAAAATCTCCCCATCATGAATGAAACAAGGAAACAGCTACAATCCCAAACCACAAACTATGAAGAACACCTGGCAACTTATTGTGAGGATGGATGGAGATGAGCGAGACCCTTAATGCCGACAATGCCTCCTGGATCTCAAACAGGATCTTTATTTCCTTAAAATTAAGTGAGGTGGTCCTAAAAAGTCAAGCCAATGATACTTTGATTAGAGAGAGGGGCTTTGAGGGATATGAGTAAGACATGGGAGAAATGGGGGCTATCCCTATAGCTTCTGGGACTTGGTTGCTATATATTTTTTACTTTCTTCTTTGCACTTTCCTGAACTTCTTGACATTTTTTATGAATATCACTTTTTGCCAAAACAAGAACCATTCTAGCAATAAGTAAAAGCTAAAAAAAGAAACTGGTCTTATTAAACATATGTAGAAGAGTTTAAGGACAATTAACAGCTGCATTAGAAGGCTTCTTAAGGAGAGACGGTCTTTATTTTAATACTTTGATAGACTATCGAGTGTAAAAAGATAAATCAAGCTGGAGGCTGGAAAAAGACTAGAAGAATAAGGTAAAGGACAAATTGTTCTGCATTCAAATATGCGCACAATTAGTAGGGTGTGGCTTGAATTATTATTCCAGAGAGGAAAGCAGGAAGAGAAGAAGGGGAGAGAGAATCAAGAAACCAATGAGGGTGAGGGGAAAGTATAAGAACTTGAGTTGGTGGAAACGGCCAAGATTCTAACCTTAAGAATTCTGATATTCTGTTTCAAGTTATTTGTATTACCTTGATACAAAAACCCTCTTGGTTTCCCTAAACCTGCTATACCAACAAGGTCTTGGTTTTATTAATTTGTTTGTCTGTCTATTTATTTCAGGAGGTTGGGGAGAAATGAAGGAAACCAAAAGAAAGAGGCAGCACTTGTGGGTAGAAAATGATGATCAGAAGTATGAGTTCTGAATCAGAA
This sequence comes from Trichechus manatus latirostris, assembly GCF_000243295.1. Lineage (NCBI taxonomy): Eukaryota > Metazoa > Chordata > Mammalia > Sirenia > Trichechidae > Trichechus > Trichechus manatus. Next base: position 7,266,116 of record NW_004444022.1, read on the forward strand.
ATGATTAGGAAAGCCACAAGCTCCTCCCACCTCCACCCCACCCCATCCACTGCCTACCCCAAACATGCAAAGGGATTTGAGCCACTTTCATTTGTACCTCAGATGACCTCTAGATTAACTATGCTGTAAATTTTGGATTAGAAAGAAGGATGGGGTCATTCTGATTGAGCCCCTTGATGGTAGGAAGTCACTGCAAGGAGCAGTGGAGAAGAGGCAAACACAACACAAAGATTAACAGAACCAAAGATGGACATGGTTTCTGCTAATCGTTCACCATTCTCCATATCTAGTACTACCTGTATCCTACCCACCCACTCACCCTAATCCTTTCTAGACCACTTCCCCTCTCCCCATTCATTAACCATGTTTAATGAAAATTCCAGCTGATAAGAAAGAGTATAGCATAGTGATTCTTACTGGAATTTGGAGCTCCTGCAAAGCTTCAGTTCTTGCTAAGTAAGTTTTTGTACAGTCCAAAACACACCCCTTCTCATTCTTGGGTCTTCCCTCTTCTTCTGAAGAAGGCTCTATTTTAAATAATAAGGGCTTCTATAATGTTGGTTTAAAAAAACACTATTATTTACTAAAAGCTCAAAAACAAATCATCTTCCAACATACACATTATACGATAGTGAAGAAGAAACAAGATACACAAGATTTTTTAAACCTCCAATTTAAAGATAGAATGGGAAATGTCAGCAGTCACTAATCAATAGCAAATAGCAAACCCCACTGATCAGGAATAGCAATGACTCCCAGCCCTGGTACTTAGCTTCTAGGATGGTCTCCTTGTGAATTATACCCTATGGAATTATTTTGGAAGGGTAATGAAGAATATGCCTTTTTGGGGGATGCACAGAATCCACAGTCCCCTTCATGCTGGTGTGCTCGAGAGGCCTAGGATTTGTTTTAAGGATGAAAACCATAAATTGTTCCCAGGAAGACTTGGAGATGGCTTTGACAATGCAGTTTCCTAAAAATCTTAGCTTCTGATCTATTGCTTCCTGTGAATTACATATGCAGCCAAAGAACCTTTACTTTTGGCATCAGTAATCTGTGCTTTCCTAGTCCTTTTTCAATGCCCGCTGCTTTGAGACAGTTTGAAATCATAGCTTCTACTGGATAGACAACCCCCTGAACCTGAACTTTTCCAATGGGCCGGCCCAAGTTGTCTGGCAGAGAAACTTTAATGGGAGAAAGGCTCTGGGCCTTTCCAGCTAATGCTGCTACTTTGAAGACACTGCTTCTGACTGCTTCTTTTGGGGGTAAAAAAGCAGTTGGCTTCTTCAGCCTTTCAAAGTTCCACATCATGGGGCTTGTCTCCATCTTAGATTATAGGCCACAGTCAGAAAGCACCGCCCTTAGGAAAACAGTATTTCCTTTCATCTCTGCTTGTAGACTAGCTAGCTGTAGTACTTGGTACATAGCAGAAGACGCCTCACCTTCTGCCCTACTGCCTCCACAAAGCCCAGTTCCTCATTTTAGGTTCTGATATTTGCATCACTTCACTTTCAGGGAGCAAATGTATTGCTTTCTTTCTTTTTTTTAGTAGCGAACTATAGAATCCATTTGAGCTAGTTTAAGCAGAAAAGGAATTTATTAAGAGTTATTAGTAGCTCAGTGACTCATTAGGAGGGCTGGAGTAAAAGAAGCTCAAGGCCAAGCTTCTAGGAACGCAGCCCAGAACCTCCTCACACAGAAGTGGCCTGTTGAGAATGCTGCTGCCACCACCACTCTTTGCCAACACTTTCACCAGCCAAATGGAGGCACAGTGTTCAGAACCCAGTCTGTTCCCTCCTGTTGCTGACTTCCAAATCAGAGTTTCATGTGGGTGTGTTTGATTGGTGGAACTTAGGTCACAAGCCTGCTTCCTAGCTGCAAAGGGTGCTAGGAAGTTCTGCCCTGCAAAGGTAAAGCTCACCATGTGGGAAACTGAAAATGTAGAGACAGGGTATACAGAACGATAGATATCTCCTACAGAGATATATGTTTTGTTTCTTTTTAATGGGCAATTTTCCCTTTGTTGTTGCTATTGTTAGCTGTCATCGAGTCAGTTCCAACTCATAGTGACCCTGCCTAAAACAGAATGAAACACTGCGCGGTCCTGCGCCATTTTCACAATAGTTGAGCCCATTGTCACAGCCACTGTGTCAGTCCATCTCCTTGAGGGTCTTCCTCTTTTTCTCTGACCCTCTACTTTACCAAGCATGATGTCCTTCTCCAGGGACTGGTCTCTCCTGATAACATGTCCAAAATACTTAAGACAAAGTCTCACCATTCTCACTTCTAAGAAGCATTCTAGCTGTACTTCTTCCAAGAAACATCCAGGCCTTAGAGGCACTAAGTACTGTAGAAAGTGAAGCTAAGGCATGGAGTTGAAAACCTGGTGTGGTTGAAGATCTGTAGAGGATAAAACAATTAAACCTCTAGGTTTCCTCATCCATCCCATGTAGCCAGGCAATTATCCTTCCACTATTCCCTTCCGCTGCTGTCTCCTCTTAGAAAACTAGAAATTTATCCTCTGGAGAAGTTCTAGACTCAGGGGCACCAGGCCCAGGGGACAGCAGGACCAAAGTGCTGGACTGAAAACAAGGAAATTAAGTCAAATTCTGTTTACTGAATGGTAAGTGTGGAAATAAACTACTTTCAAAACCCCAAGACATGTTTTTAGCTATAATCTAAGTACATTCTAGCAGCAAGCATTCTTGGAAACCCCACTCCAATTCCAGGCAACTTTGTAGTGAGGTGGGGGAAGGGGAGTGAAGTAGGTCACTGCTTGTAAGGGCTGGTTGTCTTCTTCTACTCTCAGAACACTAGGGATGGTGGTCTCCTCGTTCTCTTCTCCCCAGTATCTATTTATTGCCTGTCTTGCTATTCAGTTCCACAGAATCCCATGGGGTTTCCAAGAGTGTCCCACACAAGCCCAAAAGAATGGTAAGCCTTGTCCGTTTCCAGTTGAAGAAATGAGTGCAAAGGTGTCTGAGTTTTATTTAATTTTGTTCCCACCACAGGTGAGCTAGGTAGCACAGAAAGAAAGAGCCAGATTACCAAGCACGGTTCAACAGCTAAAACTACCACACTCTTATTCCTAACAAAAGTTTAAAATTTTGTGGTGGAGAAAGACGGCTTTCCCAGGCTCCAAGCGTCCTGTGCTCTCAGTTCTCTCCACGACCCTGATGCCACATGCCATCTGCTGTTCTTAGGCTGTATAGCTGCAGAATAACCAGAGGCTGAGAGAGAACAAAGGAGCTCTCACCTCCTCCTAAGGCTTCAACAGGCCCTTGGCTTCAGGCTTTAGACTTGAACAAGTACAGACCACTACCTTATGAGGAATGAGGAAAATGAGTAATATCCTATTTGGCACGTATCTCAAAACTGTCATCATTCACTTTAAGTTCATAACCACAAAGACATTCTTAGTTATTTTTTCAGGTGTTTTGAAGTTTTTGACACTGGAAGAAAGTATCTAGAAACATAAATGAGCCTAATTCAGAGTGCCCTGATTTTTACACCAACACCCCTCTCAAAGAAACATGGGCTTTTCTTACGGAATTGTGTCTCAGATTCTATATCAGCCTAAGTGTTGCAAGATTATTTTCCACTTGACAATCTTCCCTGGGTTCCAATCTTTGTTCACTGCTGGGGTGTTTATTTCTAGGATTTCTCCAGTGACTGCCAGTTAGCAGATACTGTAATAAGTGAGACTCACACATTTTTCATAGGCAATATCACTAGACAGTCTTAATTAATAGATGTCAATTCTACTTTTTCCCCTTTTCTTATTATTAAATTGACTTCTGTCAAAGTTAGCTTATTTGAGCAAGGCACGTCTGGCCAGTCTCGATGGTGCCAGAAAGATTTTACATGGTGGCAACAGGTTACTCTCAGCCTTAAAAAGAAGAGAGAAAAAAAAAAAAAATCCCCTCACAGGACACACATCCACATTTGATCCAGAAAAATGAGTGACAGAAAAATAATACAGATATCCCTACACGTTAAAAAATACGCTTAATTAAATCTGACACTGTTTGCAAATTGTAGCACCAAATACACTAGAAATGCAAAAAAAAAGTAAATAAAAGGGAGGACAGGGGAGCAAAAAGTATGTTTTCATAGAGGTTGTAGCCAGTAGCCAAGCTACACGCAAAAACTTGGAATTTGGATCCAGAAGCCAAGCCTAACGGTCCAGAAGCGGAGAAAATTTGAGTCTTCCTCAATTAAGTCACTTTGACCGCACATACACACTGGCTGGAGTGAGATTAAAATGTCCAATGGTTTCTTCCTCTTACATCTAGTACAAGGGAATACAGTGAACTATTGGCTTGACACCTGCCCTTATGCTTCACCGTTCCTTTCAGGACTGAAACAAACCTATTGCCATCAAGTCGATTCCGACTCATAGTGACCCTATAGGACAGAGTAGAACTGCTCTATAGGTTTCCAAGAAGAGGCTGGTGGATTCGAACTGCTGACCTTTTGGCTTGCTGCCTCTCATGGATTGAATTATGTCCCCCAAAAAATGTGTATATCAATTTGGCTGGGCCATGATTCCCAGTATTGTGTGGTTATCCTTCATTTTGTAATTGTGATTTTATGTTAAAGAGGATTAGGGTGGGATTGTATAACAGCCTTACTAAAGTCACATCCCTGATCCAGTGTAAAGGGAGTTTCCCTGGAGTGTGGCCTGCACCACCTTTTATCTTATAAGAGATAAAAGGAAAGGGAAGCAAGCAGACATTGGGGACCTCATACCACTAAGAAAGAAGCACCAGGAGCAGAGCGTGTCCTTTGGACCTGGCGTTCCTGTGCAGAGAAGCTCCTAGTTCAGGGAAAGATTGATGAGAAGGACCTTCCTCCAGAACCAACAGACAGAGAAAGCCTTCCCCTGGAGCTGGCACCTTGAATTTTGACTTCTAGCCTACTAGACTGTGAGAAAATAAATTTCTCTTTGTTAAAGCCATCCACTGTGGTATTTCTGTTATAGCAGCACTAGATGAGTAAGACACAGCCATAGCTCTTAACCACTGTGCCACCAGGGCAGTCTTTATGGACTAGGAGTCTCGAAACTATCACAGAAAGACTTGAGCACAGGAGGGCCGCATGGGCATCTTCCATAGGCCACTGATGGAATCCAGTTCCTTTCCCATGAACCCTTCCACTGGCCAGCATCTTTGTTCCACTCTCAATATATGGTGCCCCTAATGGTCAAAGGAGTCCTGGTGGTGCAATGATTAAGTGCTCAGCTGCTAACCAAAAGGTTAGCAGTTCCAACCCACTGGCAGCTCCTTGGGAAAAAAGATCTGGCGATCTGCTCCCATAAAGATTACAGCCTAGGAATTCCCATAGGGCAGTTCTACTCTGCCCTATAGGGTTACTATGAGTCAGAATTGACCTGCTGTTCTTAGGCTGTATAGCTGCAGACTAACTCCAGAGGCAGGCAGTGAACAAAGGAAGCTCTCACTCCCTCCTGAGGACGAGGCTTCAACAGGCCTTAGGCCTCAGGTTTTAGACTTGAACAAGTACAGACCACTACCTTAATGGTCAAGGTGCAGAATCCACCTTGGGTCAGTTTTTATATTTGAGTCTATCAGTAGAGAGAACATTTGGGTGCAGGAGTGGGGAGATATTAAGAATCAGTCTAGCTGTTATGAAAGCTGAGCTCTAAAACCAGTGTTGCCAGCAATTGACTGAGAGATTTCAAGCTGATTTACCTTTCCAAGCTTCAGTTTCCTCATCTTCCAATTCCTACTCTTACTCCTTTCTTACCACTACCTCCCAGCTCCCAAGCCCTACCTTTCCAGACTGGGTAAGGGGGTGGGGAGTAGCAGAGGGTCCTGTCCTATGAGCTCTCTCCTCAAGGTGCTAGTGTAGTGATTCTCAGTCCTCACTATACATCCAAATCCCGTAACATGTATATAACAAAAATCTGCCATTTTAGCCATTTTTAAGTGTACAAGTCAGTGTCCAAGTCTTTTGGGTATATATGTAGGAGTAGACTCACTGGGTCTTATTGTAATTCTATGTGTAACTTTTTGAGAAACTGCCAAACTTTTCCCCAGCAGCTGCACCATTTTACATTCCCACTAGCAAAGCCAAGGATTCCAATTTTCCCATGGAACATTTTTAATATACACATGCCTAGCCCTACCCATCCCTGAATTCTGACCTGTCCATAATTTGTCCCTTTCTTCTCACAGTTTTCCCTTTCTCCCTCCCTTGTTTTCTTGTCTGGCTTCGCAGTCTACATCAGCAACTTCCTTTTCCTGGTATCTATCCCATGTCCTCCCAATCCTGTTTCACTTTATTGTCCTGAGATGCTGTGTTCTCATGGCTCTGTGTTGTTTCTTCAAAACAAACAAAAAAAAAAATGATGTAAGGGCAGGTGTGTGTGTGTTTATTGTGGTAAAAATATATATAACAAAACATTTACCAATTCAACAATTCTTACATGTACAATTTGGTGGCATTGATTATGTTCATCACATTGTGCAAGCAGGTGTATTTTAATTACAAAAATTGTACATGTTCACTGCAGAAATATGGAAAAATATAGAAAAGTACGTAATGATAATGATGATGATAGCTATTGTGTATTGAGTACTTACTCTACCAGGCAATATAGAAGGTGCTTTACATGTATTCATTCATTTACCACTCTCCAACAGCCCGAGTAGGTAGGTACTATTATTATCTCAATTTTACAGGAGAGGAAACTGAGTCACAGGGAAGTTAAGTAACATAAAAGAAAAAGCTAAAAATTACCCATAATGTGTTGAGAATATTTGCAAACAATATAGAACACTTATTTCTGAATGAAGGGGAGGCCTCTTGCCTCATACATGCATTTGTTCATTCAAAAACCACTTATGCTACAACTCTACCCTAGGACCACGTGTTCTGGATTGAAGGACCTTTTCTGATAACTGCATTTGAAACATTGTCATTGAATACAGAGGGAACTTCTGGCCAGTGGAAGGAGAATTAGGCCAAAATCCACTGCCATCCTACAATGGAGTGGACTCCTACCCACAGACCAAGTCATACCGGAAACAAAAATCCAAAAAAGAACTCAAGATCTTGCTAAGAGCCAGCTGTGGAAGTGGAGGCATTAAAAATAACAACCAAGAGGTAGCCACTACTTCTGGCAAGGGACCAGTCATTTTAATTACTGATGTATGTCCTAGTGACCCTTGCAGGTCACCTCACAAGTGTCATTTTAAAGTGGGCTCTCCCAGTGATGGCAGCAACTGTGAAACACAAAACAAGCAAGCAAACAAAACACTCTGCATGTTTAATGCCACCGGAAAGTGCTCAAGATATATCAAAAGAGAAAAGAAAGCCATAAAACAGAACATGTGATATGACCCAAACATTAAAAAATAAAGTACCCATATGCACTGAAAAATACTGGAAAAATATTCACACACCACCACCAACAAAAAACTTAACAGTAATTCTGCTTTTTTTTTAATCCTTTTTTAAGTTTCCAAAATTTTTTGAATGAACATATATTACTTAGATAATCAGGAGAAAGGAAAAAAAAAAAAAAACACTAATGCAATAGTGTTGTCTAAAAAAGAAAAGCTGTATAAATTGATTAGGAATTAACCTTCGATAGATTATATTCAGGTGAAATTCAGAGTTCCTGATAATTTAAAAGTGGGAAGAAAACTAATATTCATTGGCTAATCATTCCCTCTTACATTATCTTATGCAAGCTTCACAGCAACCTTGTAAGGCGTGTATTCTATTGCCGCAGAAACTCAGGCTCAGGGAGATTAAGTAAGGAGCCCAAGGTCACTTAGCTGATAAGTGGCAGAATCCAATTCTGGCCTGACTCCCAAATTCAAACTCTGTTCTCCAGGCCAACAGCGTGCCACCATTTTATTTTCTCTCCTGAGCGCAATAGCATACTTAAATCTGTAACTGGCACCTTGGAGCAATGCTGCAGAGTAAGCACTGGGGAAGGAGGCAGGGGTACATCTCAGAATTGGTTGAAGGCTCCCTGGTGATCCTGATCAGCTCTTACTCTGCCCACCCACTCTAAGGATGCAGAGTCCACAGCTGAGATCTCCAGGGTACTGAGAAGGCCCTTTACACCAGCAAAATACTTCTCCAGAGACAGCCTTTGGTTTAAAGTTCTTTGCCCCTTTGGCTGACATACAAATGTCTCTAAGTACTGAAGCTCCTTAAGCTGTGTCACTCCTGAGGATAAATATGTTTGTCAACTTCTCTCCTAAGTGGACAAAGAGGATAACTGTGAATAAGACAGATACCCTCAAAGGCAACAAGGGCATTGAAAAGCCACTAGACTCTACATGCCCTTCATAGTCCTTTCAATGGCTGGCCTTGATTATAATATTTAGGTTTCTATGTTTATATACTGTCAAGGGAAAGCAGAATATCACATTCTATCAAGTCACTTGAAAAGAACCACTGATTTACAACTCCAAGGCACTAACAGTGTGTTTGATTTAAAGGAGTGTATCTATGTAACTGGAATAAACACACCACACTCCAGAGAGTCTGCAGATAGCTTCTCTCCAAGTAAATGGCAAAGACGAACTAGGACTTGTTTATATTCCTTCCCTTCCTTAAGGGTTATCAGGGCGTTTTTCATCACCTTGGAGGGAAAACAAATGATCAAAAGATGGATGACCCCTCGTTCCTTCCATATCTCCTTCTTGGTATGTCAAAAGTCTTCCCAGCAAAGCAGGGCAAGCTAATTATTTTCTTCTAATCAATCAGCTATTTTAATGATGTGTAACACCCCTGATCTATCAGTGCTATTAAGATAATGTCTGCTCCGTTGGGCTGCAGCTAATTTTACAAACAATTCACTAGCCTACAGTGACCCTCAAAAAAATCCACACTCAGGTTCATCTGGATATGTACTCCAAGGCTTCAAAAGAGAAAATTGGACCTGGAGTCAGAGTCTAGGAAGCCACTATTTGAGGAATTATTGAAAGGCTGGGCTGCCCAAAAGGCCTACCACAGAGCCTGAAATTCCCACTGATTCCTTTGAGTTTTTTCTTGATCTTCGGGAGAAGCCACCATTAAAATAACGAAAAAGTATTCCTGAACATAGCTATGTGTTACCATCGATTTTCATAATATTTCAAGAAACCTTTGTCAGAACAGCTGCCTTTTAGCGGAGTGCAAAGAAACAGAAAGAAAGATCTGGAATATTGTCTAGGTGTCCCAGCTCTTCCATCGAGGGGAGGGATGAAGTAGACAAGAGACCATCAGGATCCTTCTGAAGGGTTGGGAAGAGACAATGTTTGAGAAATGTGGAAATCCTGACAGGAACATTGTTGTTGGTAGGTGCCCTCAAGTCAATTCTGACTCATACCAACTCTATATAACAGAGTAGAAGAACTGCCCCCGTGGGGTTTTCTAGGCTGTAATCTTTATGGGAGCAGATCGCCAAGTCTTTCTCCTGGGAAGCAGCTGGATGGGTTGGAACCGCCAACCTTTTGGTTAGCAGCTGAACGCTTAACTGACAGAAACATGGACCTAAATTAATGAACCAAAGTTAATGAAAATAAACTCAAATTTTCTCCTCATGTTGCCTGGATCCTGCCCTTGAGACTCTTGTGTACTGAGCAGGGAGCAACTCCTCATTTCCAAGGGCCTGATTGGCAACCATGGGCCAAGCAAAAGTCTAATGGTGGCCACTGAGGAAACAGAGTAGTAAGAATGAACAGGGCAGCAGCATACACTCTGGTCTTCCCACAGCGTCACCCCAGCACACACCGCACCTCCCTCCTCACTTTCTCTGCTGCTTCAGCACCTCCAGCCGTCTAAAGCGATCAGATGGGGAGTTCACTGGTCTCTGTCTCACAGCCTGACAGTGGCCCAGACCAGATGTTTCACTGGAAGTCTTCATACCCCTCTCCCATTAGGCAGCAACTGCAGCAGGCCTGCAGGGGGAGGGGCAGTGGGCTTCTCAGCCACAGCTGGCAAGCAGCTTTTGTTCTGGATGACTTCAGCTTGAAAATCTGCCTTAAGAATGTTCTCCTCTCAAAGGAAGAGAAAGCCCTCTCTCGGCATGGACACAGGCTGCTTTCACCTCTGAGTGGGGTGGGTGGGGAGGGGAGCGAGCATCCCATCCTGCATGTTTATAGGCAGCTCTTTGTTCAGCAGGAGGAACTGAGGACAGGACACCACCATCAACAAACCAGCCACTTGGCAGAATCAGCTAGGACCAGCAGCTTTCCCTGGGCCCTGCAACTTGCTGGGGCATGTGCAGAAATCTGCAGGCTCCCCCCAAATATTTATCATGTGAATGTTAGATTCCAGACACCACACTGGTGCTGGAGATACAAAGAAGAATAAGATATGCTTCCTGCCCTCAGTCAGAGGGTGGGAGTACTGAAATATAAACAAATATTTACAATATGGTGCAATAAATGCTAATAGAAGCCTATATGGGTATTTCGAAGACACAAAGGAGAGATGAATGTAAGACAAAGCTTCACAATAGAAGAAAGAGTGGTGCTGGGTCTTGAAGCAGAAAGAGTAGAAATTTGGAGGTCAGTTAAGGGCAGTCCAGACAGAAGAAAGTGCATGTGGAAAGGCATGGAGGTGTGGGGTGACTGTGGCCCAGAAAATTGCCTCTGCTTTGTGTCCGAAGAATTAGGAGGAAAGAAATTAAAGCTTTTATTTATTCCTTTGATGGATATTTATTGGACATAAATGGATTTGGCCTTCATGGAGCTTACAATTCTATCATGGAAACAGATAAAAAGCAAATAAATAAACACATAAATTACAAACTAGGGTAGTGCTTTGAGGAAAGTAACCAGAGTTCTGTTGAAGAGAATAAGAAAGCAGAGAAGGACACAAGGCCTCTCTGAAGGGGGATATCAGTCAGGAAAACAGCCTTCCAGGCAGACAAAACAATCTATTCAAAGGCCCCTGAGGTATAAAGAAGCTTGATAAGTTTGGGAAATCAAGAAAGGCCAGTGTGGATGGAGTGTAGGAAGAGAGGGGATGGGTAGAAGATGCCTTTGAGAAGATATTAGTGGCCAGATCCCTCAGAGCCTTGTAGGTCAAGGCAAGAGTGTTGGAGTTTCTTCTAAATGCTGGTAAGGGAGAAACATAATCCGAATCTGAATTTAGTTGAGGGTGGAGGGGGAACACTGTCTTGTGTATGAAGAATGGATTGGAAGATGTGAAGAATAAATATCAGGAGATCAATAAGGAGGTCTTTGATATAACCCAGGCCTTTGACATAACTGGTGGCAGTGGATATGGGGATAAATTGATGGATTTTATTAATTTGCCATTCTGATTCTCTTTCCTGCCTCACAATAACTTCTATTTTTTGGATGTCATAATTTAAGCACCTCTGAGAATAATATACCCTTCGCCCTTATCTTTACACTGTAACAAGTACTTGACATTTATCCTTGGTCCAGAAAAGAGACACCACAGAGAGCTGAGGCATAGGCTCCAGCCCAATGGCCTATCATCACAAGAGACTCTTGGTGCTTCTCTGGCCTTCTTTGTCTATCTGTCTCTGTCCCTCCTTGTCTGGAGCCCCCACCTCAGGCTGATTTTAGAAAACGGGGCATGGAGAAGAGAAGTTGAGGCCAATCACCTTCATTCCAAACACAAAGGATTCTCCTTAAAAACCATTTCCTCCACAGAGCCTTCTCTTTTTCCCTGGGGTCTGTATGGAGGATGCTTAGAGGACCAGCCTGTCCCAGGGATCTCTGCAGGTGGGCACTCTTGGTGCATTTCTGGTCTTGTCTCCACCCTTGACCTTGACGTCTTTCAAATTATCAGCCAACTGCTGCTCCAGATGTCCAAGAGCATGCACACAGAAGAAAGTAAAAAAATACTTATGTTGGTTTATAATTATATCCTGCCCCCTCCAAATATTCTTGAGGGAAGCACCAGACATTGTCAAGGCCCTAATTCAGTCTTAAGCAAGTCTTCACACAACCTCCTTTTTTGAGAGAGATGAGGATTTATGTCATATTCTCTTTTGTAAAACTTTTCTAATCCTTCAATACACTTTCCAGTGAATGGAAATGATTTTGCCAATTAATGCTTGACACTACAGATATGTGTATGTGTGTGTAATATCCACTATATACAAAGCATTAGAGTTTATAAAGCATTTTCCTGTACATTTCCTCATTTAGTCCTCACAACAATCCCATTTTACAGGTGAGAAAATGAGCCTCAGAGAGGTAAAATTATTGATTTCGAGCATACCAGTTACAAGTTCCGAGAAAGTAGAGACTGTCTGGATCATTCTCTCTTATAGTCCCGTAGCCTAGCACAGTGCTTAGTACATAGGAGGTATTTGATAAGTGCTTGTTGAATTAATTAATAAGTGAATTAATGATATCTTGGCACAGTTGGGGTTGAAATTCTAAATTCTAACTTATTTATCTACCAGCTATTGATTTACTCTGATAAACAGTCTATCTATAGAATGCAGAACAGATGAAACCACATAGTCAACTCAATCTTATAGCTTAGAAACATGTTTGTATAATATACATCAAAGTCTTTGTCTGCATTAGTGACTCTACCCATTTGGCTTTTTGTTCATTGAAGGAGGTCATTCAGACAGGAACTCCCAAGTTTCTTACTGTGCTTTGGCTCCGTGACTCGTCGTAGTGATTGGAATCTGATCAAAGCTACAAACTTCTCCCACCATCCCATCACCAAAACTGTGCATGCGCTCTCACACACAGTTTGCACACCATTTCAAAGAGCGCACTATCAAACTCCCTACTAAAGTTCAGGAATGTCTTTGAGACTTTTTCTGCCATACTGGCTGTTCAATGCATTGTAAGGGCCCCTGATAAATTGTGTTTCCCCACCATGTATATGGCTACTGTGTGTCTTCTAAGGGTGAGAAAGTAAGGGGCAAGAAACTGAAGTTCACAAAAAGTGGTGCCCTTTATTGCATCTATAGGGGACTAGGCAAGGCCAGCTCACTAGGATTTCTAATTGGCTTAGAAAGCTAAAGGATAGGACAAGGCTGGTGAAATAATTCTTTCAGACCCTACTACTCAGAAAACCTCCGAGTAGCCTGCTGGCTACTTGATTACACTTTTATTCGTTTCTGAGGAATGAGGGAAGGTTGATTGTACATTCAAATCCTTATTGACTTATGGCTAGTTGCTGAGTAGGTTGACACATTGCATCAAGTCTTGGTTATTCAAGTAAATATAATCTGCTTAATGACTGATTTATCCTCGGAGAATTTTGAGTTTCAAACCATCTTTTTGCCCCTTTCCCCCACTAATATTCTTGGTAAATACAAATAGAGTGGTTTTATAAACCCTCTTTTAATAAACCCCAGAAAGTGAGCCAAGACTAGCATCCACAATCCCACTTTTGGGAGCAGGTCCCTTTCCCTCAGATCATTATTCCTTGTGAAAATACCACATTCAGTTAAACAGACTTGCTGGTGTGGTTAAATAAAACGGTAAAACACAAAATAAAAAACCTTTTGTATGGAAGAATGAATGAAGTAAAATAATTCTCCTGCCAGCTCGAATACATCTAAACATCTCTGGAGTCCCATGACCTTCAAAATAAAGATGAATTTGTGAAGATTAGCAGTGACAGCCATGGGAAGTAGAGAAGGATAGCAGAGCCCAGCCGAGCTTTTAATGAGGAAAAAAGAATTCAGCCATTGAGAAGTCGGGGCCCCAAATCCTGTATATAGCAACTGAATATAATGTAAGCTTCCTATATCCTGTTCACTACACTGTGCCCTCACTTTAGAAAGGCCAAATTTATCCAACAGAATGAAAATTGTATGCTATCCATATATTATATATAACAAAAAATTATGAAATAATATATACAAATATATTCCATATGTAGCAAATAAAACTTATTTTACAAACAATTTTTAACAAAAATATATGTTAATATATGCCTGTCTTAGTCATCTAGTGCTGCTATAACAGAAATACCACAAATGGATGGCTTTAACAAAGAGAAATTTATTCTCTCGCAGTCTAGGAGGCTAGAAGTCCAAATTCAGGGCATCAGCTCCAGGGGAAGGCTTTCTCTCTCTCTGTCAGCTCTGGAGGAAGGTCTTTGTCATCAATCTTCCCCTGGACTAGGAGCTTCTCTACGCAGGGACCCTGGGTCCAAAAGATGCGCTCTGCTCCTGGCACTTCTTTGGGTGGTATGAAGTCCCCCATTCTCTGCTCACTTTCCTTTCCTTTTATCTCTTGTAAGATAAAAGGTAGTGCAGGCCACACCCCAGGGAAACTTCTTTACATTGGATCAGGGATGTGACTTGAGCAAGGGTTTTACTTCCCACCCTAATCCTCTTCAACATAATCCAATCTTGCCTCATTAATCACAGAAAGAGATGAGGAGTTATAATATATAGGAAAATTACATCAATCACAAAATGGAGGACAACCACACAATACTGGAAATCATGGCCTAACCAAGTTGACACATTTTGGGGGAATACAATTCAATCCAGTGACAATACCTATATGTGTGTGTGTGTATATATATATATATAAAATATAGCAAATAATTTGAGAAGCTGGACTATATGAAGAAGAACCGGGCATCAGGATTGGAGGAAGACTCATTAACAACCTGCGATACACAGATGACACAACCTTGCTTGCTGAAAGTGAAGAGGACTTGAAGCACTCACTGATGAAGATCAAAGACCACAGCCTTCAGTATGGATTACACCTCAACATAAAGAAAA
>NW_004444022.1:7280934-7314396 GCF_000243295.1 Trichechus manatus latirostris
GTTAAAACGCAAAGATATCACCTTGAAGACTAAGGTGCGCCTGACCCAAGCCATGGTGTTTTCAATCACCTCGGATGCATGTGAAAGCTGGACAATGAAAAAGGAAGACCTTATTATTCTTATTCAAAGAAGAATTGATGCCTTTGAATTATGGTGTTGGCGAAGAATATTGATATACCATGGACTGCCAAAAGAATGAACGAATATGTATTGAAAGAAGTACAGCCAGAATGTTCCTTAGAAACAAGAATGGCGAGACTATGTCTCACATACTTTGGACATGTTATCAGAAGGAGTCAGTCCCTGGAGAAGGACATCATGCTTGGTAAAGTAGAGGGTCAGCAAAAAAGAGCAAGTTCTTCAAGGAGACGAATTGACACAATGGTTGCAACAATGGGCTAAAGCATAACAATGATTGTGAGGATGGCGCAGGACCGGGCAGTGTTTCATTCTGTTATATATGGGGTTGCTATGAGTCAGAACTGACTCGACAGCACCTAACCGCAACAACATATAATGTATAAAAAATTTTAATACTTAGGCAAGCTTGAAAGCAAAAAACAATGATGACAAATATATATTTAATGCTTGCCATGTGCCATATGTTAACTCATTTGATACAACAACTCCATGAGAATGCAATTATTATTCCCATTTTTAGTTGAGAAAACTGAGGCATAGAGTGGTTAAGTAACTTCCACAAAGTTACACAGATAATATGTGGCAGAGCTGGTTTTTTAATTCCAAGTAGTCAGAATCTAAACTCTGCTTTTGATTGCTACTCTTAGAGAGTAATCAAAGCCAGAGTGGTGAGTATACCTTGAAGCTTGAACTCCCTATGGGCATGTTGGAACTGGAATATACCTGGAAGCAGTGGTAGTATCATCTGCACAGGCCTGGAGTTGAGACCAAGATCCCATGTGTGATCAAGAGCTCAGCTTGAAATCCTGCATAAAATCAGAAGCTGGGATGGACTCTCTTGATGGAACATTAGAAAAACTCTGCCCCAGCCCCACCCCCCAGATCAGGAAAGTGGAACTGAAAAGAAGGAAAGAAATCATCAGCAAGAAATGAAAATCCCAAGACCACTCTATGTCGAAAAATGAACTCCATATTCCTGTTACCCTATTGACATGGGAATGGGGAATTAAAATAAAACCTGGTTCACTTTATGAAACTTTAGACCTCCCAATAGAGATGTATGCCATAGAAAACAATTATCCCTTCAGATGAGCTCCTGAGCACATAAGGAAACAAACTCCCATGAAAGACAGTAAGAAAATACATAAAAATAGAAAAAAACTGAGCAATCTGAAAGAAATTTTTTGGTAAATATTTCTTAAATATTCAATAGAAAAAAGGAAAAAATAGGCAAAAAGAGACAGAAAAAAGAACTGGAGAATTTTTTTAGAAGAGGCAAATATAGATTCTAGTTATGAAAACTACAGTCATTGAACTTTTAAAAGAAAAAAGTAAAACAGCAAATAGAGCAGACGAGAAAATTAGCAAATTAGAGGTAGATGTGAGGAAATAACTCAAAACACAGTTCAAAGACATAAAGAGATGGATCTTGTGAAAGAGAAGATAAAAAGATATGTGTAGATAGAATGAGAGCCCTCACATGTGGGGAGAGATATTATTTGAAGAGACAATGGTGGAAATATTTTCTGAATTAAAGAAAAATCTAAATTCTTGGATTGAAAAAGAACGTGGAATCCAAATATAAAAATTAAATACAAATCTATACCTAGACACATATTACTGAAACTGTATTACCTGAAAAATAAAGATAAAAGCTACCAGAGAGAAAACACAGGTTATCTTCAAAGAAATGATAATCAGATTAACAGATGACTTCTCATCAGCAGCAATGGATACCAGAAGACAATGGAATAATGTCTTCTAAGTGTTGATGGAACAGAACTGCTATTTTAGCTTTCTATAATCATGAATGACAGCAAAATAAATATTTTCAGACCTCCAAAAACTAAGAAAGTTTACTACTAAGATACATATGGAAACAAATGCCAAAGGATATATTGCAGCAGGAACAAAACATAACCCAGAAGGAAAAAATGAAGTGAAAGACGTATTGGTGAACAGAGAAATAAATAAAACATGGGGAAATTTCGATAAGCATTGACTGTGGAAATGCATTGCTCTGGTCAGCTATAATGCAGAAGAAGGAGTGTATTCTAAGAGATTAGGGGTCCTAAGACACTTGCCAGAAGTTCTGGTGGTACAGTGGTTAAGTGCTTGGCTGCTAACAGGTCGGTGGTTCAAACTCACCAGCTGCTCCATGGGAGAAAGATGTGGCAGTCTGCTTATGCAAAGATTACAGCCTTGGAAACCCTATGGGGCAGTTCTACTCTGTCCTATAGGGTCACTATGAGTCAGAATTGATAGCAATAGTTTTTTTGGTTTTTGAAAGGTACTTGTCTAATTAAGGAGAAAAAGAGACACTGATAAGCATCGTATTTTGAAAACTGTGTCATAAATGTAATGGCGTAAAAACGGTATTTGAATAAGGAGATATTTTCTGGTCTGTTAATCAGTTATTCCAGAATCCCTTGAGAAGTTTTGAAACATACATACGCCTGGGCTCACATAAAGGTTATAATTCAGTACTTACAGAGGAGGCCTCTGATTATGTACTTTCTAAAAAGCTCACTAGCTAATTTTGCTGGGTAGCTAGGTTTGTTACCGACTGGCTCAGTAGGGCACACCCTCTGGGTTCTTGCTCCTGGGTCAGCAAGGTGGAAGACGCGCTGTGAGTTGAAATTCATTGGAAAAACCAGCGTGTCATAAGGAGAAGCTCCCTGGGCAAGTGTCCTGGGATTATAATGGGAAAAGTCTCTTTATTCTCCCTGACATGTAATGTTTTTCCAGGTGATTGGTTTGGGGAGGTAATTTAGTAGATCATGATAATTGGAAACAAATTATTTTGAAGTGACAATTTAAATTGTGTATCAGCAGGAATTGAATATTTAGGCATAATGAGTTTAATTGAGTATCAGGAAGTATTTTTGTAAGATGATGTAATAACTGTCAGCATTGTGTGTGCAATATCAGGGAAGCCTAAATGTTTGAAGTATTTGAACAGTACTTCTTGTGAGAAAGTGCTTTTAAAAAATATGTAAAAGTTGTTAGCTCCCTTTTGAGCCTGTGTGAGAAGCAAGTCAATTCCTGAAAGCGCCATAAAAATACATCTTGGCTCTGTCTAAAATGGGATGTCACTTCCCATATTCTTGAGTCAAGGTCCCATGACGTGTTTCTGAAGAATTTTAATCAGCAGGGCCCAACTTCCTCAAACTCAGTAATAGATGCTCTACATATGAAGAACCAGAGTTTATGGAAATGCAAATTCATCTATTTTGCTAATAGCTGGTATACCGACTTAGAAGAGAAAGAGAAGAAAAGGTACATGTGTTATGTTAAATCCGGCCCCCCCGCCACACACACACACACATACACGCACACTTTATTTGAAGGCCTTGAAGTGTGTGAGCAGTTGGGATACAGGAATCATGATCCTCCACTATAGGGCTGAGCACATTTAGAGTTTAGTTAGAGGAGAATGATTTCTTAGTTTTTTCCTTTGAAAGCTACCCTAAAACAGCAAGATCTCATCAACTGAGTCATCTTGTATTGCTATTATTTCATGGGCCTGTTCCCTCTGTTAGACTGTGAATGCCTCAAAAGCAGGGGCTTGCTCTTATTAATCAGTGAATCTCCAAGTCTAACCTAGTACCTGGCACATAGTGGGAATCCAATAGATTATTTTTGAGTGAGTGAGTGAGTTGAAAGAATGAAGTCCCTAGGTCAAAGCACTTATCATCATCTCATCATCTCTCCCTCTTAAATGATCCTTCGCCCCATGTAACCTGGGCTAGGTCAGCACTAGGTTCATATAGATCTACATTTTCCAGTATAGTAGCCAATAATAAGTAGTCCTAGTGGCACAATGGTTAAGCACTCTGCTGCTAACTGAAAGGTTGGTGATTTGAACCCACCCAGCAGCTCTGTGGGAGAAAGGCCTGGAAATCTTCTTCTGTAAAGATTACAGCCAAGAAAACCCTATGGGGGTGGTTCTATTCTGTCACATGAGGTCACTATGAGTTGGAATCTACTTGATGGCACCTAACCACAGCAACATCCGTTAACTACATGTGCCTATTTACATTTAAATCAATTAAAGTTAAATAAAATTAAATTTTCAGTTTCTCAGTTACACTAGCCACATTTTCAGTGCTCAATAGCCACATGTGACTGATGGCTACTGTATCGGACAACACAGCTATAGAAGATTTCCATCATTGCAGAAATCTCTATTGGGTAGGCCTGGTATAGGTCCCCAGCTGGGAACCCCTGGAACTCTACATCAATCTTTGACTCTCCCAGTTATTAGTCGTATGACTAGGCAAATCAATCAACCTCACATGGGCATGCTATTCCCTAAGCTTGAAGCACTCTTTCCTCCTCTAATGCCCTAGTTGATTCCTTCTCGTCTTTCAGGTCTCAGCTCGATCATAATATCCCCAGCTAGGCTGAGGCCTCTTATAGCACCTTGCGCGATTCCTTGTCAAGGTTGACATTTTATGTCTTTTCATGTGATTGCTTAATTAATATCTGTCTATAACAAACTGTTGGAACCCTGAATCCACCATCTGCTCCTTGGAAACCCTATGGGGCAAGTCTACTCTGTCGTATAGGTTCACTATAAGTCGGAATTGACTCGACCGCAGTGGGTTGGTTAGCAAAACAAACTGTCAGCTCCAGGAGGACAGGAACATATATGGTTTTGTTCACCATCGTAACTACAGTGCTTAGCAGAGTGGTTGGCACATAGTAAGCACTCGGTATGTATTACACTAATAAGTGAATCAGTATCAGTGCCTCCACCACAGCCATTGTAAGTGGTTGCTGCTCTGTTGGACTGATACTCAAGCTGAGATGCAAACGTAAGGCCACATCTAGGTGTTCACAGTTGTCATATCTTCAATTGGTAATGAGGTCATTCCGCTTGGTTGGTGCCTATGCTAAGTATTTTCAACACAATCCCGGTGATTTGTCAGCATCATTAAGACTTTCGAGGTGAATGGGTTGACCATGCCAATTGACCACTCACAGTGTAGGAGGTGACATGGCATTTCATTAGGCTTTGAAAGAGGCACTATTAACCTTCATATACACAGGCCACCCATTCAAACTCTCCACTAAGTCAAAAGCCTGATATTAGAATTCTGGACAGTTTTCTGGATAGCATCTGTTTTTTTAGGAAAACTTTACTCTTACCCCCTAGATTATACCATTCAGCCCAAATCTCAAGATTATGTATGGAAAGTTAGAAAACATACAGGTCAATGCTCTAAAATTCTGGCCACATTTCTTCAACCCAGAGACTAGCTGACCATTACCCCAGGCCTCTTGTTTCAGTGGAAACCGGAGGAAATGCGGATAGTTCCGGCTGAGAGTCCCCTGAAGTGGTTCAGGTCTGCACATACTACAACCATCGAGCACAGGCAGATCAAAACAGCAACAGAAAGGGCCGCCCACTCGGGATCCTGTGAGCCTTCACGTCTGAGTTCATGGGGCCTTCACTCAGAAACGGAAGTGGAAAAGCAAATAAAGTCAACTCCATGGAGGTCCCAGGGACTTAACACTGAGCAGCCACACGAATACCAGAGTGATGCATCGTGATTCAAGTTATTACAATAAATGCCTACAAAAGTAATCAGGATTTGGCACTTAGTAGAAAGCATTGGCAAAACAGCTCAGAGTTTTCTGCCTGTTGTAAAGTGTAGCCTGGGACATTTTCTCCCATTGAGCAATATGCATTAGCAATGTTATCTATAGTAGCAAAGGAGTTACTCATAAAGCTTTATTAAGTGATGTCGAAGACTTTTTTTTTTTTTAAAGTTCTTTTCTTTTCTAGGAGAGGTTTAGAAAAGACACTAAGTTGTTTTTCCCAATGTATCTATACCAGCCCAGTATTAGAAGATGAAACACATACTTAGAGGATTAACAATCCAGAAATCACCTTTCCTAAAGTGAGTCCCTTTGGGAAAGAAGTGCTGAAAAGCTAAACAAATACTCTCCTGATTTAATAGTGTTCATATTTACAGAATAGACTCTACAAAGGCAGAAACAAGTTAAAGCAAAGAGTATTCCTACAGAATAAACACTTAGGGAATAATGAAAAAAAAAAAAAAAAAAACACCAGCTGATTTTCTGGGCCCCCATAAGCATGGGAAAGAGTATGATGCCTTACAGGAAGGGTGCTTTTCACTTTTAGAAAAACAAAATAAATAAATAAATAAACTTACAGCTCCGTGGTGACTCAACCAGCTCGTGGCCCAGAAAACACATCCATTCTGGCCAGCTTTAAGATGGCCACATCACTGCTGGCAAATCAATTGTGTGATGATCTGTGTTACTCATTAGGGCAGCTGAAATAGGTAGGTGCAGGCCATTTATCTTGCACATAGAATTCTTGGATGGGATCAAAGAATCAGAAGAACCTTGGCAAGGGATCTTCTTCTCTGCCCTCCTGCTCAACATGAGAGTTGCCCAGACAGTGTTTCCAATGGTTTTCCAAGTCTACACTCTCAAGCAACAAGGGTTTGGGAAAGACCAAAGGGAAGTGGAATGAGATATGCTTGCAGGGCAATATTTGCCCATTTCAGTGAAAGAGCCTTCCACCATCTCTCCCCAGACTCCCCTAGTCCCTCACGCCTCATTTGCCTCTAGGACTTCACACATGCAGTTCCTTTTGAACCCTGAACTTCTCTATCCTCACCCCTCACCAACCTTGCCTGGCAAACTCCTGAGTGTCCTTGTGGGTCAGTCCTTCTGCCAACAAGCCCTTCCTGACTTGCAAGATTAGGTTCTGGTCATTTTGATCCTCTCACTAGAGGGACCAACCATCCCGTTCTGCTGGGAACCAGGAGGCTTCCTAGGACATGGACCTTTCAGTGCTAAAATCAGGACGAGCTCCAGGAAAAACGGAACAGTCAGTCACTTGACAGCCTATGCTCCCAGGGCTTACCTTCTCCAGACCTAGTGTCTGCTATTGTAACTGCCAGTTTACCTGTAGCAGTAGACTACTAGTTCTTTGAGGGCAGGGATGGGGTCATTCATCTCTGTACTCCTGCTGGTACCTAACAAAGGTCAGGCACATGGTAACTAACCAAAAATGATAGCTAGAGTAGGTGTCCAGTGTTGAATGAATGAACGAATGAAAAGGTGACATCCTTTTCTAAATAGCTGTCTCATTCCTGCAGCCTCCCCAGTCCTTCCTTGAATCCCTCATGAGTCTTGAGAGATTTCCTATGGCACCTCCCCTGTACCTAGAGCAGCTCATATATGACTGGCAGAGGCTCCTGAATACAAATTAACGCACCTAACCCTCCACCCCATCCGTATTTGTCCTTAGTTACTAGTAGAAAGAGATAAAGGTATAAGAAATGTATTTTGTTATTGTTGATTTCTTTGGCTACCCTTCGTTAAGAGTTTATGTGTCAGGTACTGTGCTCGATAGTTCCATTGATTTTCAGATTTAATACCCAAAATACCCCTATGAGCTATTACTGTCACCATTTTCCAAGTGAGAACTCTGCAACTCAGAGAAGTAACTTTCCCAAGGTCCCACAGCTGGTTACTGGTGACCCAGGGCTAGAACCAAAGTCTAGATAAAGCTTGGCACTGAAGCTTGTGCTGTTAACCACTACGCTTTACTGTCAGATGCTTTCTGCAGTGTTGAGGAAGGCAATCTAAGCAGGAGCCTGCTGTCAAGTGCACAGCACAGCAAACCAAGGCAAGGGGCACCCAGGGCCTGTTTCTCCACCCTTGTTCATCACCCATACTGAGCATGGCCCTTTCTGAGTGAAAAGGAAGCCAGGCTCAGAAAAGCACATCACAGAATTTCTGGGACGACTGACCTAGTGATTTTTGTTGAGGGGATTGAATGAATAGCTGATAGAACAGGAAGGTGCTCAAACACTTTATCTGATAAATAAGAAGCCACGGTCAAGACAGACAGTTAGACAACGTTGCCAAATGTAATGCAGCCAGACAGTGGCAACACCCGGCCCAAAGCCCTGATCTCCTGACCTCCTGTCCAGGTTCTCATCCCACTTTCTTCGCCCATCCTATGACTATTAAAAGCACACAAGGCTCTCTTTACCACATTCCTCAGGTTTTAAAGCCACTGCTCCTGCTATCTTCCCTCCCCCATCCTAACACTTTTTCTTTCTTTTTAACATTTGAGGAAGAAAGTGTTATGGTTAACAGGGTTTGAATTCCACAATGTCACTGTAACATGTAATAAATACTTACATTTATTACTGAAATGCTTAGGGGCCACAGAAGACTAAAGCTATTCTATTCTTTCCTATGCAGCTCTAAGAAGTTTATTCCAGTCATGGGGGGAAGGAAGGGGCATAGCTGGGCCTGGTGATTCAATCTTCCCACTACCACAGGCCGTGGCTCAATGACTGGGGGAATTGTATGTGACTGGAAGATTTGTTTTAGCTCAATCTTTGTGGCCCTGAGAATGACAGGTTCTCAGAAACACCTCTTCAGCCACCCAGGACCACCTGAATGAGCTAAGGGGAAAACTGGACCAAAAGGCTGGGTGGGTCACCCCAGAGACCACAGGAATCAGAAAGCTCTGTCCCCAGGTAAGGACTACAGAAAGCTCTGTGCAAAGTTAGCTGGCCCAATTAACTTTGGAGATATTTTTGGTATTTGCTCTTCTTTTAAAAATCGTGGCTAAAGAGACCAGAGACTACAAGCCTGAATCCTCCATCCCCCTCAGCCCCCATACCTACAACCCAGGAATTTTACTTGCACTAAAAAGGCATCTTCCAAGAGGACCTATGAACTGAAAACAAATGCTGTTTAATTTGCCATTCATTAGGGGTGTATCTGGATTGATTTATTGCGCCCTTCTGACCCCAAGTCTTTGGAGCAGCATTCCTTCACGATTAAACAGGGAAAGGATTGAGGCAGGACTTACACGGGGATAAGCGTAGAAGGCTACAAAGATACTTCAAATTGCTGCATATCGGGTAACCCAAAGGAAACGCTAGCCCCAATTCAGCATTGAGTGCACGTGAGCCAGACAAGAGTTTGTCAGTTTTTTTGACCTAGGTTTTTCAAGACTCTTCTAAGGGATGTGGCCAGCACCGACCACTATTATCCAGATTATGGGCTTTTGAGGTCTTCCACATTCAGGATATTCTGAGAAAGCCTAACCACATACAATTGATCACAGAAATTGCAATCCCTTTTGATCCCAAGGAAGTCAACTCTTCCTGGTAACTACCCAGCAGCAAAAAAAAAAAAAAAAAAAACAAAAGAGAGAGAGAGAAAGAGAATTAACCGGAAAGAGGGGGAGAGGGAGGAAAAAAAAGTGTGCCAAGGAGAATAAATTTCTACTGGCAGCTCAATAGACCAGTGGTAATCAGAAAATGAGAAAAACCTTATAAAGCCCTCGGAAGAGTGTGGCTACAGCAATCGCTCTTTAGAAATGAGATAAACAGTCTCTCTTGTGGGTGGCACAGCTATAATTACAGCAATTAAAGAGGAAAGACTACAGCCTTTTTTGCTCTTAATACGTAAATAAACAATTCAGGGACTTGTAAGCCAGAGAGAATTGGGACCGAGTTTAGTTTTATCTACTACTATGGCTCTCCTTGCTTTAATTGGCTTCCAGGAAAGTTTCAAGGGCCTAGGGCTTTGTGGTTGTGGTTTTAGTTAAAATACACACATTCACCTGGAGCCAGGGTTGGGGGAGGGAGAGCCGAATGCTTTCACTGGCTACCAAACTCTCTACTGACAAGTTACTAAAAAAAAATGAATTGCTGTGGAGTCTATTTTGACTCACGGCAACCCCATGTGTGTCAGAATAGAACTGGGTTCCATACGGTTGTTTCAGTGGTTGATTTTTCAGAAGTAGATCACCAGGCCTTTCTTCTGAGGTGCCTCTGGGGTGGACTCAACCTCCAACCTATTGGTTAGCGGCCAACCAGATTAACCATTTGCACCATCCAGGAATTCCACAGACAAGTTAGCACCCAGATTACTTTTCTAGAGTCTCTGAGGCAGGCAGGAAAAGGGATATGCGTTGAGGGTACCCTGGGCTCTGGTACATCCTGTGATGCCTTGCATATTGTGTTTCCTTTGGAGCGGCAGTAATTTGATCTGACCTCTACTTCCTCCCATCACAAAGCTGCATGTGTTGGGGTATCTAGGAATCACCCTACCTCAGTTTTGTTTCCCTATTGAAGCCTAATGGCCATAGAAGTAAAAAGGAATCTGCAGCAGTGGGTTGGCTTGGGAAGTTGCTCATGTTCTGTGGATTGGGGCTACTAAGAAGCCCTCCTCAAAAGCAGCCTCCACACCCAGTGGCTGACATTCTACCATCTGTAAGTGGCTGGCTTCTCTAATGATTGCTTAGGATTTATTAATGCAATTAAATTAATGAATCCCTAGCTATTCACCATGGAACTCAAACCAAAAAACCAACTCGCTGTCGAGTTAAGTCCAGCTCATGGCGATCCTATAGGGCAGAGTAGAACTGCCTCTATAGGGTTTCCAAGGCTGTAATCTTTATGGTGGCACAGTCAAGTGGTCGGCTGCTCAAACCCACCAGCTACTCCACAGCAGAAAGATGTGGCAGTCTGCTTCTGTAAAGATATCAGCCTTGGAAACCCTAATGGGGTAGTGCTACTTTGTTCTATAAGGTCACTATAAGTCGGAATCGATTTGACAGCAGTGGGTTTGGGTTTAATCTTTATGGAAGCAGACTGCCACATCTTTTCCCATGGAGCGGCTGGTGGATTCAAACTGCTGACCTTTTGGTTAGCAGCTGAGTGCTTAACCACTGTGACACCAGGGCTCCTTCCATGGAAGTCAGCTATATGGAATTGCTGCTATGAAGAGCAGCTTGACTGTGAATCAAGGCCTGCAAATTCTCTAGAGGATGATTCCTATCTTTTCCTCAAGAATTTGGTGCATGCTTCATTGACTAACTGTAAGTCAGACCATACTAAACATAGCTTCTAAACATAGTGACAATCCACCCAGCTATTTTCTCATGATGAAATGACAGGACCAGCAGACAGAAACTTAACATTATTGATAGAGATTCATTTCTTTGGTATACAAATCGCCTTACAATGCTGTTTTGAAATGCAAAGATTTTTGCACGCCTATTTTGGTGTGCATGGAAAATGAGAGGATATTTTCTCAAGATGATGGTGTTAGAGGAAATGTCCTTGCTTAGGAGTTGGGAGACCTGAGCACTTCCACCAGCTCTGTGGCTATTTGGCTAGGAAGCCAAGAAGTCACTGGCATAGCCTCTCACTGTCTTGTACTTCTTGGCTGGAGCTCTTTTGCTGCTCCAGGCTGCCTCCCATACATCTCGACGGGACGCTCTCACCACTCCCTCACACCTCACAAAGCCCATCTGAAAGTCCTCTTGATGATTCGAAAGGGGCTAGAGATGATCAGGTGGGCTGGTGGAAACTGGCCCATAGAGCTTTTTCTAGCCAGTTTTCTAGATTGAGTTGGGAGCCAAGTCATCATGGCCCACCAGAAGGTACAACAAGGAGGTGTCTGTAGAAGCCTTAGTCTCCACACATGAACCATTTATCAATGCTACTGAAAGCCTGGGCCCAACAGTTCAGGGGAAAGAGAAACCAGAGGCCCAGCGGGAACTGAGAGTCACTCACTATAAGAGGATTATGTTTATTTGGTGGTTTCTCCCACCATGCCGTTCATGTATACCCAGGTGGCACTGTGGCTGATCATTCTGACCCACTTCAAAGTTGCCACCAATCTCCAGAGATGACTCAACATGGTGGTGGATGGTATAGTGGGGAGATGGAGGGTATAGGCTCCGCATGCTCCCAGCTGCCCCATCCGAAGCCCCCACCGCTATTCTCTCCATCTCTCCTGGCTGGCCCTACCCTCAAACTCTTTTCCCATCCAAGCCCTCTTGGCTTCGTAATCTTCTCATTTGCTCTGCACCATTCAGTTAACAAGTCTTAATATTTTTGAATGCTCAATGTCTTTTGTGCATCCCACTGCCCAAATCTGTGACCTTGTAAATGTCCTTAACCTTGTGTAATGGTGCTAATTATACAACCTCTCTCACAGAGTTGTTGTGGCATTAAACTAAGAGTATTAAATGAAGTAATATACATTAAATGATTAATATAAATAAGTACTCAATACATAACAGCTATTAGAATTAATACATACTCTACTATGCCTCTTTTTTGGGTTTCACCTGAAACACATTTGCAGGAAAGTGCTGAAATTGTGCTTGTGCCAAAAGGCCATCCTTTTCCTTAAAAGTCATTTAGTAGATCTGCCTTGCTCTGTGTCAGGCACTACCTCCAGGAATTACAGCCTGAGTCATTTAGTGAAGTTTCTAGCTGACTGGTGACATTCACTTCATGACAAAGTGCAACTAAGAAGAGTCTAGGACTCTATCATGAGAGACTGCACATTTAGACAGGGCACAGTGCAGGAAGAGGGGAGCATTTCCTGACAGTTTTCTACCAAGTGTTTGGAAGAAATATAGATGGAAGTAATAGAAGAAAAGCAATCAAAAATCACAGAAGAGGCTTAGAAATATATGTAGGGCCAAAGAGACCTGGGATAGAGAGAGTTTTTAGGGGGGTTAGGGATCTTAGGGAGTCCTGGGTGGCACAAACAGCACTCAACTACTAACTGAAAGGTTAGCAGTTTGAACCCACCCAGAGGTGCCTCAGAATAAAGGGCTGGTGATCTACTTCTGAAAGCCCACAGCCTTGAAAAGCTGATGGAGTACAGTTCTACTCTGCATACATGGGGTCACCATGAATCAGAATCATCTCAGTGGCAACTGGTAGGGATCTTAGAAATTGTCAGGATGACTGTTCTTCAGGATTGGCCCTGTGGGCTGCTGGTGAGTGGTCTTTGCCCAGGATTGAAAGAGCACAATGGAAGGGCTCTTCCTTCAGAACTCCCTCTGAGGTCTGGTGCAGAGTAGAGTTTGGTGACCTCGGGAGAACATGATAAGTTTTTGGCTTTAAGTAGACTTGCATTTCATCAGGCAGAGGAATACTTAATATGAAGTAGTGGGACAAAGCTATTTCGTGTCAGGTTTTTGCCACATCTTTCTATTTTGAAGTGCAGGTTCGAACCAGGTCAGGAAGAAAGAGTGGTTGTTGTGTGGCAATAGGGTAATGGGGGAGTAGGAGCAAGGGGTGCAATTCTTGGTTCTACCACCAATTCACTGTGGGATAGTGAAACTCTCAGAGCCTCTATTTCTGATAGCAAAGCTAGAGAGAAAAATCTTTAGCACCTACTAAAAACATGCCTATTCCAAATGGTTTGTGATGATTTTTCTGGGAAAATAATCTACAGTCGAAATAACATGAGAGAATCAATGAAAAAATGCATAAGTGTACAAGATTCCCTTTATCCCCAACACTGACTAATGCCGTATCACATCACAGAGAATAAAATAGAAAGAAAAATGTGTCTCTAGAGAGTTTAATGACATCTCAAGCCTATTTGTCCCATGAAGGCAAATGTTTACATTGTATATCCAAAGCACCATATTAGGAGATTGCTTTTCTGCAAGGTTTTCTCAACTGAGTAAAGGGCAAATGGATCCAAAATGATTAGAAAAAAATTATTTCTGTGACTCTTCGAAGCTTCCTTAAGACTCGGTTCCCATCTCTTTAATATGCAGGCAGGGTGGGATGTCTGAATAAAGCTTGCCCTTCATGGGAAAACGGAGGCAGGAATCGCTGTGGGACTCTAGTGACACCTGTGGCAGGTCTGGGCATCACAGATTCCAATCTCTGAAGGAAAGATCAAGCCACCCAGCTACCAAACAAAACAAAAACCAAACCAAACCTATTGCCATTAGGTGATTTTGACTCATGGCAACCCTATAGGACAGAATAGAACTGCTCCATAGGGTTTTCAAGGAGCAGCTGGTGGATTCAAACTGCTGACCTTTTGGTTAGCAGCCATAGCTCTTAACCACTGTACTACCAGGGTTCCCAGCTTGGGGGCAGGCAGTGAAAAAGAGGCCTCTTGACACTGGCCTGTACAAGTCATCTGTGGCCATTTGGGGAAGTTGGGGGCAGTGGCGGGTGGGTGGGGGACTTTTCCTGCACCTCCAGTTACATCATGCAAGAAGTATCTCTGCTTTCTATGAGAGAGATCTTCTCTGCAGACAACATAGAACCGCACACATTTCTAAGCCTCTTCCACAACTTTCAACTGCCTTTCTTCTACTATTTCCACCTATTTTTCTGACTCTCACATTCATGTGAGATTGCATTTTATTGACTATAGGCCAGGAATTAACTTAGCCAAATTATGATTTTTCTCTTTCCCTGTTAAATATTACATTAAAAAAAAAAAGCAGTCAAAAAAAAATTCTGCTCACTCCTTGATTTATCCCAACTCCAAATGTTACCATCTGAGTTCAGTGACATTGTTCCCCTGAACTCCCCACCTTTTTAGGGGAGGAAGGAATTTTTCTTTTATGAAAAAGTATACACATCGATGAAGCCAAAAAACCAAAAAAACCAAACCCTTTGCCATCGAGTTGATTCTGACTCACAGCAACCTTATAGTCACAAATAAGTTCAGTCAAGATCAGGTGCATCTATTGCTACTTTGAGTCCATTCATTTATTCAGAAAGCCCAAATGCATCTGGGCAAGCACTGTGCTGGGGGCTAGGCCAGACATGAAGCCATCCTCTCCCTGAAGATGCTCACTGCCCAGGGCTTTCCTTCTGGCTGCCTTAGGCCCTTCTACCCCTTCAGAAAAGCTGGCGTACCATTTCGTAGGTCTAGAAGGGATGTGATTTGAGCACTAGCTAAGGAGCAAGGTGATTTTACCCTAGTCTAAGTTGATTCCCTATTTGCAGAAGAAGCACTGAGCTGGGATCAAAAGCACAGTATTTTCTGGTGGAAAAACGAATGAATGAGTCAGAGGAACAGAAATGATAGGGGCAGTCAAGCCATAACTGTGCCCAGCGTCTGGTCTCAGAGAATCTTCCTTCAGCCTAGAAAGTCCCAGCGCAGTGCTGAGCATGATACCTCTCAGGAGAAACACTGATGAGGCTACCGAGGTAAGATGCTCAACTAGTGTCTTAGCTACCATTGAACTTAGAAAATTACCACAGAATGTAATGGTTTAAAAACACAAAAATTGTTTTATTATTCTCTCTCAAGGTTCTGGACTCAGTGGTTCTCACTCAAGGTCTCCTATGTGGTTGCAGTTATATGGTGGCTAGGGCTGGAGTCATCTCAAAGCCTTTTGCATTCACATAATTGGAATGAATCCTGCCTCTTGACTGGGACCTTACCTAGGGGTGTCACCTGAATGTCTACACATGGCCACTTCATGTGACCTGGGCTTCCTCACAGCATGGTGGCTGGATTCCAAGAGGCAGCATCCTATGAGGTCCAGGTGGAGGCAATATCACCTTTTATGACTTAGCCTCAGAAGTCACATAGAGTCACTTCCACTATTCTGTATTGGTCAACCCATCAGTTAGATCAACTGGATTCAAGAGTAGGGTAAATAGACACCCCACCCCCAGCCCCTGCCCCACACCCTTTTTATGGGAGCAAAGAATTTGAAGATTTTTTAAAACCCCTACAACTAAGCAGAGGAAATCCTTAAGCTATCATGGAATGACTATGGCCAAATGAGGAATTTTTGCCTAATTGGTAAAACAAAACAAAACACACACCTCTAAATCCCTGGTTACTTTCCTTTCTCCGTTACAAGAACTGTAGGGTAAGTTTTCTATCTTGTTTTTTGTAAACTTTATTTATTTTGTTGTTGTTGAGAATATATATAGCAAAGCATACACCAATTCAACAATTTCTACATGTACAATTTAGTGACACTAATTACATTCTTCTAGTTGTGCAACCATTCTCATTCTCCTTTTCTGAGTTGTCCCTCCCTCATTAATATAAACTCACTGCCCTTTCTAGCTGTCACTCAGCTGCCTGAACAGAACTCTGTGGTTAGGAAGAGTCTCAGAGGCCTTTAGCAGCTGGTTTGGATTTATTTTTAAATTTGTTTTCTGTTGTTATTTTTTCTTTTATCATGGCTAAACCTAGGGGCTGCAGATTTTAATGAATTACATGCACTGCCATAAATTCTAGCAGGCTGGGACAGTGGGATGAGCACTGGACTGGGAATCAGAATATTTTCATTCCAACTGCATAATTCGTGTTTACTATTGGTTGAACTTGGTGGCACAATGGTTAAGCGTTCAGCTGCTAACTGAAAGGTTGGCGATTGGAACCCACCCAGCAGCTCTGTGGGAGGAAGACACGGCGATCTGCTCCTGTAAAGGTTACAGTCTAGGAAACCCTGTGGGACAGTTCTACTTTGTCACATGGGGTCGCTACGAGTCAAAGTTGACTCAGCAGCACCTAAGAGCAACAACAACATCGGTTTAATTTAGGCGAGTTACTTAACATCTGCAAACCTAATTTCTTCAACTCTGCAAAGAGGATAGTAATACTGTCTGCCTTGTGTGAGTAACAGATATTTCCAAGAAAGTAACGAGATAAAGAATGCAAAAGCACCTTGAAAACTATAATTCCTAATTAACATAAAGCATCATAAGTATTGCAAGAATTTTCTTCTTAGCCTTTTTAGGTCTCCTTATGTGTGTAAAGGGTTAGAATGGATTAATTTCTTAAAATTAAGAGATGTAAGGACAATTTTTAAGAGAAAAAAATTCCTCTGAAAATATATCTGTGGGTCCTCAAGGGTCCACGGACCCCAGTTTGACAAACATTAACTTAAGAAACTAAAGTCTTACTCCATGAAATATCTTTCCATTGTAAATGATTAGTGCAAAGGAGAGGATTTTTTTTTTTTCCTCTATAACTAGTAAAATACCTTTTAGGTTATAATCAAAATGAAAACCATAAAATTAAAAGACAGTTACTATAGAACTCTCTGACCCTGGAGAATGCATCTGTGAACCTGGAGCAGATGATCTTTAAGACCCTGCCCATTTCTCTGTGTGTAGCTTTGTGAGGTGATTCTTCTCACAGAGCTGGCTACTGAGACATAAACTGCTGGAGAGAAGGGATGGGTCTCAGACCTCTTTGAATCTTTCAGTGCCCTTTGCAGATGGGTGTACTCAGTAATTTTTGATTGAATGGAAGCATAAATGGACAATATCAGCGAAAACAATCAAAAAGACAATAAATTCACATGAGTCACATCTCTCTTCCAAGTAAGATCTTTAATATTGACACTCTCTCACCTTCAGTAGAGAACGCCAGCACCTTGGCAGCAACAAGCCTGGCTCAGAACTGGCTATTTCAGATCTAATTCACTCAATCACTGATAGGTTCTTGCTTCCAATCAAGCTATGGTAGAATGTGGTTTAGAAAAAAATGATTGAAGGGAGAATTCAAAACACAAAATCCTTATCTTGGCCTTAGGTCATGCATGATCTGTGCTCTCTCTTTCTCTCTCATCTCATCTGAGCCACTCTCTCCCTACCCCTGCTGTTCCCCCTGTTTGAAACACTTTTCCCTCAGCTCTTTGCCTGGTTGTCTTCTATTTATCCTTCTGGTCATGGTTTCAATATCTCTTCCTTGGCTCTTCCCCAAGTCCTTTAACCTAAGTCAAGTTCCCCCTTTATACTCCCTCACAGCACCCTGTATGGCTCATTCCCTGCACTTATTTGTATTAGTTTTGTGTTTGTTTAATTTCTGCCTTTCCCACAAGACTGTAATCTTCATGAAAGCAAGAACTGAGTCTATTTTGCTCATGATTGTCTCCCTAACACCGAGGACAGTACTTGTCATAGAGGAAAAAAAAAAAAAAAAAAACCCAAACTGGTTGTCGTCAAGTTGATTCCAACCCACAGGACAGAGTAGAACTGCCCCATAGGGTTTCCAAGGAGCAGCTGGTGGACTCAAACTGCCTACCCTTTTTTGGTTAGCAGCCAAGCTCTTAACCACTGTGCCACCAGGGCTCCACCTGTTGTAGAGGAGACATTTAAGTCAATGTTTGGTGAATGAATAAAAGAAACAAGCAGGGATTTTTTTAAAGGATTCTATGTGTGTGTAGCACAAGCAATTAGTAAGTTCCTCAGCCTACTGAAGGAAAAAAATCTTCCCCTAAAATTAAGATTTCTCATTTAAAACCAGCAGTCCAGTCCCTTGTTGCCTGTCAAACATGGCTGCATAAACCAGATTGACTAAAACCAGATCTACTCCAGGGCCCTGTTTCACACCGTTTCCAATAAGATATGAATCAGACAAGATACCATCAACCAACTGTTCAGTCAGGAAACAGACCCCTAGTAAACCTTTTGGGATGACCCACCTTGTACTGTCAGGATCCGGGCCCACTGACAGAAACTATTCTAATGCTGAGGAATGGGAACACACTTCAGCGCCACAGAACGTGCTCTGGAGCCAGGCGGCAGGCAGCCCTGGGAAGTGTATTAAGTGTGGAAATTCCCTTCAAGGTTTGCAAGCAGCTCTCAGCCACGAGCTAAGGAAGGACTTCAAAACTCCAAAGAGAAATTTCGCTTTCCTTTTCCTTGGCCCGGTCTTTCCATTCCAAACATGAGTTCTGCTGGTTTGAACCACTTTGTAAATGTGGGATTGGTAGGGTCGTTCCAGTGACTCACCACTATTTTTCTTAGGTCAAAAAAAAAAAAAAAAAAAATTGGCATATACTTTCTCTTTCATTTACCCTGAAGAACTCAATATCCCAGTCCGGGGTTACCAGCTGGGGTTCACTTACACCCTGAGGCATAGCTGCTTTATTTTACAGCTGCTAACATTCCTGTCTGGAGCCCAAAGTGATTTCGCTGGTCCAAGCTCAAAGACGGGCTTACTATGTAGCCAGTGTTTTGACGAGGTCCTTCCTTACAAGCAGTTACAAGGAGTTACTATAGGAACCTACCTCTCACCTCCACTTACTTCTCCCTGTCTGCCCTGAAGCAGGGAGAAATTCAAGGAAATTGAATTTTAATTTGTTATTACCTCTGCCAATTATTAGCTGTGGGCTCAGAGGGAAGCTCTGTCCCTCAAAACTTCATTTTCTTCATCTGTAAAATGGAAATAATAATTGTGTCTAGGTTGGTCATAGGATTAAAGAAGATACTGCAAGTAAAGCACTTAGCACCCTGCCTACACATATTGTGGTAGATTAAAGTTAGTCACAAGTTCTTTGCTATTTCTTTCATTGAGAGGTGGAGTCTAATTCCTCTCTCTTTGAATATAGACTGGTCTTAGTGACTTGCTTGACCAATAGAATGTGCTAGAATTGACATTCTGAGACTTCCGAGGTTAGGTTATATGAAACCTTCTGTCCAGTCTCTTGGAATGTTCATTCTGGCAGAACTGAGCTGTCACGTAAGAAGTTCAACTACCCTGAGACCACCATGCTGTGAGGAAGCCCAAGCTAGCCACATGAAGAGAGTGCATAGAGAGAAGAAGATGCTTGTCCAGCCCCAGCTCTTCCAGATATTCCAGCCCAAGCACCAGTCATGTGAGTGAAGAATGTTCATCTCAGTTCTGGAAAATGTAACTGAAGAAATGTAAAAGGAGAAGAACCAAAGAACCCAGGCAATGTCCAGAACCAAGACCCAGGCACATGGCCCTATGAAAGCCATGCTAGCTGAGGCCCCAGTCAATGTGGAGCATAGACAAGAGCTACAGAGCTGTCCCTGCAGTGCCCTGCTCAAATTCCTGACCCGCAAAATTGTGTTGCTTCACACCACAAAGTTTTCAGTTGGTTTGTTATGCAACAATAGAAAACTAGAACACATAGCAAACCTCAAATAAACGGTGGCTATTACTTAATAAAAACATTATAATCACTTTTGGGGGAAGAATGTCACTATTTTTCCATCAAATTCTGAGCTGCTGTAACTGCAAGATGCATGGTTCTTGAGGGCATATGGTGTCGGGAGAATTTCAAAGCAACAGAAGAGACAGTGTGCTCCAGAAAGAAAGAGACAACACCAGCAGCATCATGTTCCCAGTGCCCTGCACAGTGCTTGACACTTCACACGTGCTCAATAAGTGTTTTTTTAATGAACAAACAAATGAAGGAAGGAAGGATAAACATCATGTATCTTTTGGAACATCACTTTTACTCCAAGATCATTTTTCTATCTAACAAATTTTATTATGGAATAGAATATAAAAGTCTCTTATATTTTTGAGATAAAACATGTGACTTCCAAAAAATATTATAACTCACTTGACCATTCAGGTTCTGCCACCACCCCTGTGGTTATGAATTCCGTCTTCTCTGCTATTAAACCAAACCCATTGCTGTCAAGTCAATTCCTACTCATAGCAACCTTATAGGATAGAGTATAATTGCTCCACAGGGTTTCCAAGGCTGTAATCTTTAGGGAAGCAGACTGCCACATCTATCTCTTGCAGAGTGGCTGGTAGGTTTGAATTGTTGACCTTCCGGTCAGCAGTCAAGCGCCTAACCACTGCGCCACCAGGGCTGCTTTTCTCTCTACCTTTAAAACTAACTAATTTATTCATTTAACAAATACTCGAAGGTCTACTTTATGCCAGGCAGTGCTGTAAGTGCTGCAGATGCAATAGTGAGAAAAACCAAAGTGTCTGTCACTTGGAGCTAATATTCTAGTTGAGAGAGATATGGAGTGAACAAAAAAAATCAAGTAAGTATATGCTTTCGAGTGCTATGGAGAAAAGTAGAGCAAAGTGAGGGGAATAAGCAGTGCTAAAAAGGGGTGAAGGTTGCTATCTTTAAAAAAAGACCTCATAGATAAGATGACATTTGAGCGGAGATTAAGGAGGTAAGAGAGTGAGTGAGTCATGTGATTACTTGGGAGAAGAGGGTGCTAGGCAGAGGGAACAAGTGTAAAGGATTGTTCAACGCTAGTAAGGAAAGCAATGTGCCTAAAATTATAGACATCACAGACAGAGTGCTAGGAGATGAGCTCAGAGAAGGGGTTGGGGACCAGAGGACAGACCTTGGAGGACCTTATGGGCCATTGTAAAGAACTTGGCTTTTATCCTGAGAGAACCAACCAAGGGTTTTGAGCAGAGAAGCCACATGATTTGATTTTCATTTTAAAGGCATCTCCCTGGCTGCTGAGTGGCAAATAAGCCAGTAGCGGTGGGCAAGAGCAGAAGCAAGGAGACCAGTTGGGAGGCTACTGCAATGATCCACGTGCAAGATGGTGGTGGCTTGACGGTGGGAAAGTGGAGAAGCAAAGCTCTGGATAATACGAACTCCCACTCTAAGTCAGGAGTGGTGAAACCAATGGGAGGAATTTCTTTTATCTCTGTTGCACCCACCTCCTTGGAGTCTAACGACGGAGAAGCAGCAGCCCTTTAGACATTTCTGATCTCTTTGAGAGCTGGGCAGAACGATAGAGCACACTCTTACCTGATCTCAGCACTCCAGTTTCTCACCATCGTTGAGGTAGATACTAGTGTGATTGATCTTTTCTTTTTTTAACAGCCAATGAAGCACAATTCATATCCCAGTGAGAATAGTCCCTTTCAAAAATCACTTAGGAGGCTACACTATTTCCAGACATGCCCAGTTTTTTTTAACTGCCTTCAAGATTAATATATGAGCCTCAAAAGAAAGGCCAGTCTCATTACTGTAGAAATAATACCTCTTTTTTGACTAAAAAAATAAATCCATAACTTCATCATCCATCTCCCTTCTGAGACTTAGCTCCTTAGGACTTTTTGGTGTTTTCATCCCTTGCAGAAGCTTTCTTCCTCTACCTTCCCCCACCTCCACTCCAGCACATCCATATTTTTTTAGGCTTTCTAAAGTTTTTAAATTCGAGTGGATTGTCTCCCTAACACCTAGTACAATACGTGGCATAAGACAGGCATCTGAATGAATGTTTGGTGAATGAATAAATGAAACAATCAAGCAGGGATTAATTTTTAAGCATTTAATGTGTGTGCGGCACTGTAGTAGTTTTTAAAAGTTAACTTGAATCATCTGACCAAATTCTGGGATAAGTGACTGGCTAGAAGGAGAGAAGCTGGTGCTAGTGGAAAAGATGGTTCAGATGGATGAAGAGGAAGAGTACTTGAACTGACTCACTTTCCCTTTCGGGTCCAGGGTCTGAAGCAAGAAAATCACTACCCAAAAGGCCAAGGTTCTGGCAAAATGTTGTCTCACCTAGCGCTAAGAACAAATGATTTGACTGTCTTCCTCTGAGGCTTAGCTGTAGACCAAAAGTAAAGAAGGAATAGGAAAATTGTCATTCCTAGCTGGCAGTTGAGGCAGGTGGGCTGTTCCAGAGGCTCAGCTTCAGTGCCTGGTAGAGGTTGCTTACCAGAGGGACTGGGTGAGAATGGGCTGCTTAAAGGAATGGCAATGGCAGCAACATCAGTGAGTCACCAATGCTGGCACAGGGTTGGTATTATATGGACATGAGGTGTTCTAGTTCTGGTTCTCTATTGCCATATAACAAACTACCTGAAAACTTCACGGTTTTAAACACCAATATATTACTTCTCATGGTTTTGCAGCCTACGAGGCTCAGCTGGGTGTTTCTCACTTGGGGTCTCTCATGCTGGAGTTATCTGAAGGCTCGATGCACCGGCCATCCAATATGACTCACTCACATTGCTACAACCGATGTGGGCTGTTAGATGAAAGCTCAGCTGAGGACTGTCAACTGGAGTGCCTACTGTGGCTTCTCCACACGCCTTGAGCTTTTCACAACCTGGTGGCTGGGCTCCTAAGAGTAGAATCCCAAAAACTAGTGATCCAAGATGCAGGAAGTAGAGGCTGCCAGTCCTCTTAAAAGCTATAAACAGAGTTGGTACAATGTCACTTTTAGTGTATTCTATAGGTTGAAGCAATGACGAGCCAGCCCAGATGTTAACAGATGGAGGATAGACTCTGTTTCTTAATGAGGGAGTGGGAAGAGCATGGATGGAGGGGAGGAATTGATGGTGCCCATCTTTGGAGACAAGCTACCACATGGACTGTCTCCAAGATGTATCTTCTAGATTCAGTGGAAGCAACTGGACTCCTGCTGAATGGATTGGAATTGACTGCCAGACAATTGAAGAGCTAAGGGAAAAAATAAATAGATAAAAAGAAGCCCATCTATAAAAACTTCATCTCTACTCTTTCCCTCCTCCACCTCAATGTTGCTCCCCACTCCCCACACATCATACACCTAGAAGCAGAATGAGGTGGTCCAGAATTCTAGCAAACCAGTTGGTGGGGCTGAGCTGTGGAGTAATGGGCTTACACCATTGTCATATCATTTGACTGTTTCCCCAAGCTGGCATGGCCAGGAAAATGACGTCTTACACATAAGTAAAAATTCAGACTCAAAGGACTAAGATTTACCATCATGGAGGCAATTCA
Source organism: Trichechus manatus latirostris (assembly GCF_000243295.1). Classification (NCBI taxonomy): domain Eukaryota; kingdom Metazoa; phylum Chordata; class Mammalia; order Sirenia; family Trichechidae; genus Trichechus; species Trichechus manatus. The sequence goes on from NW_004444022.1 coordinate 7,304,363, forward strand.
AAAGAGTGCACTGTAGGTTTGAACATAATTTCCAGAAAGACATGCATTCTCAGAATGTTTTCAGTAATGGCAACATCATTGGAAGAAGCGGCAGACCTCCTCCCTAGGGGAACATGCTCATTAAGATGTATGCGTGCAGGACTGTTGAAATTCCAACTCATTACCTAATAGTTGCACCTTGTGCACTTGGATACCTCTGAAAATGCTTCCAGCCCTTCCATTTCAGTCATAACAACCGACAGCGTCCTATACCTTTGAGAGCCTTCAGAGAATGTTGCTGCAGCAAAGTTTAAAATTAAAAGGAAAAAACTCAACAAGGAAGTACGATTGATATCCTCTCTATTCATTTTCTTTGAATTAATCTAGGACCCATGAGGAATGAATTCTCCCCAGCTTTGGGGTCAGTGCTCAAGTCTTCATTCTTTTCTATCATTAATCTCTACATTCCATGGGGTGGGGTAGGGGGGGAACCCAACATCAAGAACAATTCCAGAGCCCAAGGCAACAGTGTCTTGAAAGCAGCGTCAACCAGCATTCATTGATTACTAACACTTGTCCTTCAGGCTCTAACTGAAGCTTCCCTTCCACTAGTTCTTCTTTCCCAGAAAAGATTACATCACTCCCACCACCATGCTTCCTTTACTCTTTCATTAAGGCTGTGGACTCTTTCTTTCCCCTGTATTTGAATCTTTGTTTTTCCTCTTTCTCTATTATCACGTTTTGAGCAGCTTAATATTAGGGACCGTATTTCATTCATCTTTGGATGCCCAGTACCTAGCGAAGTGCCTGACATCTGGGAGCAGGAGGGGGGTGGGCTACTGAGTCAATGTTTGCTGAATAAATAAATGTGATGGGCGGTTGTACAATCAATTTGCCAAAGGGGTACACTGACAAACCAACATGTTCAGTTTAATTATAGAAAATAAAAGAGACCTGACTTTAAGGAGGTTGCAAACAAAAATGGGAAGATGAGATTTATATGCAAATTATTATAATGCAAGGCAGAATGGAATACAGTGTAAACTAAAACCCAAAGCCGTTGCTGTCAAGTCGATTCATAGCAACCTATAGGACAGAGTAGAACTGCCCCATAGAGTTTCCAAGGAGTGGCTGATGGGTTGGAACTGCCAACCTTTTGGTTAGCAACAGCCCTTCCTTTTCAGCTGACTCTTAACCACTGCGCCACCAGGGCTCCAACTATAGTGTAAAGAAAGTGTATTGGCTTATGCAGTTCGGATTCTAGGCCCAGTTCAAGGTCTAAGGACCAGAGGACCTTTCGTTCATCCATTCAACTATCTATAGAGAACCTTTTATAAACCAAGCATCTATCCTTCACTTAAGGGATAGTTATTTGTTCCTGAAAACCGTGCCACTAAGTGAAAAACTATTGAATGCAAAAATACTCCCATTAATATTAAAGGGGAAATTATGATGTGTTCCATTTAAACCTAAGATACCCCAAAATTTTTCACAGATATAAAAATATATCTACTGAACAGTGAAAAATAGTATTTATTGATAATAAACTTTGAAAGGAAATAAACACAATGGAATACAGGGATTACATTGTAGTTGGTGGTGTGAGGGATTCATCTTTTGGTACATTTTTCTACATCATTTTCATCTCCAATTTCTCCAAGTTTGAGAGGTTCATAACTTCCTTGTACTCAAATTGTACTTAAAAGTAAAGTTTTAGCACCGAAAAACATTTTTGAGCAAAAATTTTAAAAGGCCTAAACACAAGAGCACTTCAAAATACATGGAAATAGGACACGCCCACCACAGACTGAAGAGGTGTAGGTGAAATCGCCTCTCCATCCCTCTTGCTTAAGTATGAAAAGCGAGATGTCTGGGCCCATCCAAACTTGACACATAATTCAAATTTGTTCATATTTTATTCCCTGATTAGGAACTGTTGGGATGAATAAGTTGGTGAGTTTTTCTTCACCTGAAATTGTAAAGTTCAAAATCACTTCTTAGGGCGTATTAATTATGTTTGGGGGTAAAAAAAAATAAGGCATTATAACAAGAAGAAGAAGGAGGAAGAGGAGAAGTTATGATGTGTTAGTTATTTATTGCTGCATTAAAAAAATTTCTTCAAAATTTAGTGGCTTAAAATAATAAAAAAATTTATTATCTCACACAGTTTCTGTGGGTCAGAAATTTGGAAGTGTTTTAGCGGGTGATTCTGGCTTGGGTTCTCTCATGAGGTGTCCATCAAGGTGTCAGCTGTGACTACACTCATCTGAAGGGTTGACTAGGGATAGGGCATGACTTGCTCTCATGCCTGGAAAGTTAGTTCTGGTTGTTGGCAGGAGGTCTCTGTTCTTCACCATGTGGGATTCTCCATAGGGCTGCTTGAGTGTCCTCACAACATGGCAGCCGGATTTCCTCCAGAGGAGTGACCCAAGAAAACAAGAAAGAGGTCACAACATCTTTTATTTTTACTAGGCAGTTATGACCTAGTCTCAGAAGTTTACACTCCATCATCCCCCAAATAACCTATTCGTTACATAGGTCAGCCCTATTAGTGTGCGAGAGGACTACACAGGCCATGAATACGAGGAGAGAATCATTGCTGGCTATTTTGGAGGCTGGCTACCACAGATGGCATAATTTTCCAAGAGTCATTATGGTAAAAGTCTGTTAACTGAAATGGCAAATTTCCTGCTTTTAATGGAGCTCATGTTTAAGGTGAGAGAAGACAATAAATAAGGAAACAATTAATTGGGAATTTCACCCAGTATTGAGTGTTGTGAAGAAAATAAAGCAAGGTGAGGTGAGGAAGGGTACTGTTTTCGAATGTATGGTCAGGGATGGGTTCTTTGAGAAGGTGACATTTGAGCTGATATCTGAATGAAGAGAAGGGACTCATCGGGCAAAGATCCAGGAGAGTGTCCCAGACAAGAGGAACAAAAGCAAAGGCCCTCAAGCAGAAGCATGTATGTTGTATTCACAGATTGGACAGAAGGAACAAGATAAGCAAGGAGGAATGCAGGAGATGAGATCAGGGACACAGCAGGGGCCGGAACACAGGGCCTGTAGAACACAGTAAAGAATTTTATTCCAAGTGTGATGAGAGGCTGTTGGTAAATGACATGATCTAATTTACATTTTTTAAAAATCACTTTATCAAGGAGATTCTTTTAAGAAAATATTGCAGTAATCTGACAAGATGTTAGTTTACACTAGGATTGTACCAAGGGTGATGAGAAATTGGTGAAATCAGGATATATCTTGGAAGTAAAGATATTTAATGGATTGAATGGGGGCAGGGAGGCGAGGGAAGAACCAAAGATAATTCAAGATTTTTTGAGAGAATGGTGCTGCCATTTACTAAAATGGGCAAGACTGATGGATTAACAGGTTTTGAGGGGAAACAATGAAGAATTCTCTTTCGGACATGTTAATTTGGGGTGCCTATTGGTTATTCAAGTAGAGAGTCAAGTAAGATGTTGGGTAGATCAATATTGAGTGCAAAGGACGTAATATAAACTTGGAGGCACCTTCATGTGCACAGTTAATATGGGCCTTGTTTGTGGGATTACAGAAGAAGGCGTATCATCCCACTGGGTATATCATGGAGATTTCTTGGAGGAGATGGTGGCCTTTGGGCTGCCCTTTCAAGGAGATTTCCACAGATGGAGATAATGAGGGAAAGTTTAAAGAACAGAGCTTCAACTTGAAGGGAGTCAAGGAGATCAGTTAAGACTGTTGTGCAATTGAGGAATGATGAAGGAAGGGACAGTGATGGTGGCAGCAGGAAAGGAAAAGAAAGAGCATCTTCCATACACCTTGTATTAAAAAAAAAAGTAAGAAAACCAAACCCGTTGCTGTCAAGTCAATTCCTATTCAGCCCCACTATAGGACAGAGTAGAACTGTCCCATAGGGTTTTCAAGACTGTAAATCTTTACAGAAGCAGATGGCCACATCCTCCTCCTGCAGAGCGGCTGGTGGGTTCAAACTGCTGACCTTTCAGTTAGCAGTCAAGGGCTTTAACCACCGTGCCACCAGGGCTCCTTACACCCTGCATAAAAACCAAAAACCAAACCCATTGTCATGGAGTCAATTCCAACTCATAGTGACCCTATATGCCTTATATAGGCAGTGTAAAATAACAAGGTAGACAAATGACTGGATGGAGAGGAAGAAGGAAGAATCAAAAGAGACTGAAGCATTTACCCAAAAAGTGAAGGAGAATCTTGTTATTTGCCATCAAGTCTGCTCCAACTCCTGGCTACCTTATGTATAACAGAATGAAATGTTGCCCGGTCCTGTACCATCTTTGTCATCTTTGATATGTTTGAGCCTATTGTCGTGGAGAATAGGGCTGTGTTAAGGAGCTGATTTGGTTTTGTCTGTTTGTGTTTGTGGAAGAGAGGGGATGGAAGAAGAGGTGGCTGGGGCAAGATGGTAAGTTTAAAAGGCTAGCAAGATACCCAAATGGATATGCCCACTTCTGCTGTTCTAGAAACACTACTGGAAATACAAGTTAGGGTTTTTGCTTCCTAACTATATCCCTGAAGGTAAGAGAAAATGAGATGGTTAGGAGGAGGGAGAGAAGAAAAAGAAAGAGCTTCCCTTGGCTACTGCAGGCGCACAGGGGCAGTCAGTCAAATCCAAGCGTAGCAATTAACATTGAAACTTTTGCTTCTCAACTCCCTAGGCCTCAGGACTCATTTATTCCGTCTTAGCACTTAGTAGGTGCTCAATTAATGAGCGAATTTCCATCAGAGGTGACTAGTTCTTCTGTAATAGCAGCTGTCACCGGGTCCCGTTTCCTCAGCTCTGGCTTCTACCATTGCCCCTCCTGTAGACCTCAGGTTGTCCTTTGCACTCTTTGAGGCTTCTCTTTCTATCCTTGCTGCTTCTCACAGGGGTATGGATTCTCTCCAAAATGCTTGCCTCACATGGGTAAGAGGCAGGGATACTCGCTGTATAATTTAGACCCTAATTCTCTCTTGTCTTTTGTTGTTTGCTATTGTTCTACTCCTATACACATTGGGCATATGGGGGAAAGGTGACTCCACAAGTTAAATTGATTGGAAGATGCTGAAGCTCATGTTAGGTACACTGGGGAACTATTCCAACTCATAGTGACACCATGTGTGTCAGAGTGGAATTGAGCACTGTAGGGTTTTCAATGGCTGATTGAACATCTACAGAAGTAGATTGCCAGGTCTTTCTTCCAAGGCGCCTCTGAGTGGACTTAAAGTCTAATCTTTCTGTTAGCAGCCAAGTGCATTAGCCATTTGCACCACCCAGGGACTCCATGAGGGCATTAAAAAGAGCGCAGGCATGACGTGTGCATGGTTGTGCAGGGAGATTTATCCTTAATAATCCCACACATTTGTACCGTTTACATAAAAATGAAAGAGAAAAAAAAAAAAGCTTTAGCAGGAAACTACCCCTCAATATGTCAAAAAACACCAAAGTGAATAAGGCAATTTCATGAAATGCTTTACTTTAAGTAGATGGTTTTGGCCTTAAGATATTACAGCCCCTGCCTCAGGCATTGGTTAACTCCCGACAGACACAATTTGCTATAAAGTTGTATCTGTCACAGTATGACTTGATTTGCCCCCAGGAAAGTGACTGAATCATCATATCACACCCTCCAAGTTAAAATTGCTCATGTTTCTTGGTTCTGACCCAAGGCAACGAAGCCTTCCTTTCCAGCAACATCAAAATGTGAGCCTGAAGTATCACTCAGCCCTTCCTCACAATTTCCCATTCTGGGATTCTCAGGGGGCAAAACGAAGGCTCCACTTGAGTGTCTGTTTAGGTTCTAGTCCCTAAGCATGTCCCTCTTCTCGCCTCATTTTTCTTCCTTTTGGATTGCAGGGAGACAGACCACCGAAAACTTATCAGATGGCCTATCGCCTTTTTCAGTCCTGCAGAATAACTTACCTTGCTCTCCAATAGCGTCTGTGCATTAAATCAAGGGGGCAAAAGTGTAGCTTTCCCGTTTTTGCCTTTGAGGCCCCTGGGACCTGCGTTCTTTGGCCAAGTCTTCCTCATCTCGCATAATCGAGTGCCCACTGTTGTAAGCCCAGCTTTTGGCTGTTGACTTCTCTTCGGGCCTCACTTCCTCTGCTCCTTCTCCAGTGGTCAAAGGTTAGCCTCCAGTTCTCCAGGAAAGAAAAATGCCATCTTCCCCACTCACCACTCTGTGTTGAGGTTGGGAGCAGAATGGGGTGGATCCTAACTCCAAGGAAGGGGAGGAGGAGGGACCTCTGTTATGCTAGGAGGCTGAGGCCTGGGTGAGCAAGGCTGCAACCCTCACAGTGAGCCATCTGTGTGCCCTGCTGCTCTCTTGCCGCCACGGCCGCCTCTCGGACTCACTCGCCTCTCTGACGGCGGCGTCACAACCGTGCAAAAGCTCGTGACATTTGTGCTTCTCACAACTTGCCAAGTGGATTATATCTCAAGTCCCTGGGTGGTGTAAATGGTTTCCACTTGACTATTCACCTAAAGGCTGACGGTTCGAACCCAGCCAGTGGCACCATGGAAGAAACACCTGACAATCTGCTTCTGTAAAGATTACAGCCAAGAAAACCCTATGGAGCAGTTCTACTCTGTAATGCATGGAGTCGCCACGAATTGGAATTAACTCGATGGCAACAGGTTTGGTTTGGTTTTGAGACAGTTACTGCTACTTTATAACCATTGCAGAAGGAGGTGGAAGAAGAGGGGAAAGCACATCAAAAGATGTGATGTTATGTCCCTTATGGGCTTCTGTTCTTCCTTTTTGTTTACTCCTTGGGCCACACTGAAGATACGGAGTCTGTGTGAAGGGAGTGTGTGTCTATTTCCTGAGTTCAAATATCTTTCTTTAGTGAAGCCTTTCCCATCCATCACCTATCCCCTGCCCCAGCCGAGTAAAGCATTTCCTCCTCTGGATTCTTGCATTGCATTTCTTACACATACCTTTATTTGAACATGACCCATATCATTGTGATTACTCATATAGATGTCTATCTGTGCACACGAGTGTGTAGGTCCATCAATGGGATTAAGCATCTCTGTGTCCCAGCATCAAGCACTCATGGCATACATTAGCTTAATGTTTTCATCCAATGTCAAATGACTAAGCAAAGGAGGGAACAAATATCCACCTGTCAGAGAAGCTGCCTAAAGAAATTGTTAGTACAGTAATGAGAGAAAGCCAAATTACTATGTGTGTTAGTTCAGCTCCTCTGAGAAGCAGACACCTAGACAGGGATTTTAAAGCACAAGAGATTTATTGGGGGAAACGTCTGTGGGAGCTAAAGGGCAGGGGTGGGCAGAAAAGACAGGAAAAGCCTTCAGACTGTGAAGCAGGTCTGACCCCTGTGAAGGAGACGGGGGAGGAAGGAGAGTCACGTAGCAATAGCTTCCTGGAGCAGAGCAGTTCCAAAAAAGTTTCAGCCAGCTGATGGGGACTCATTGAGCTAAGGTTGTTGACAGAGAAGTCCCACCTCTCCCAAGAATGGGCCTGCATTAGCATCCCTGCCACGCTCCACCAAAGGCTCAGAGAAGCTCCGGAAAAGCACGGCCTCAAGGCAAGCATGGTGCAAACATGGCAGAGGGTTCAGAACACAGCAGCTGGGGCCGGCAGTCAATTACTCCCCCTGTAGCAGGAGAACTGAGTGACACAGTTTCATTGCAGCCATAGTGTCATAGAAAAAGGAGGAAGAGATGGAAGAGGAAAAGGAGGTGGAGGAGGAGAAGGTGGAGGAGGAGGAAAGTGTGCATTTATCAGGCATTGTGCTACATGTCTTACATGCATGGTCTCATTATTGTTCACAACAACAATATGTGGTAACCTCATTTTATAGATGAGGAAATGGAGGAATTAAGGTTTATATCTTCCTTCCAGAGCCCTCTCCACTGAGCTGGCCAGAACCCAACTGGCATCCATCAGTCACTCAACTATCTGATGCCAAGAACAAATAAAAACCAACCAGTTGCCTTAGACTCGATTCCTATTCATGGCAGCCCAGCGTGTGTCAGAGTATAACTATATACTCCATAGGATTTTCTTTTTTAAAAATTTTTTTATTGTTGTAGTATAAATGAAGTTTACATTTCAAGTTAGTCTCCCATACAAACATTTATACATACATTGTTATGCAACCCTAATTGTTCTCCCCATACTGTGACAGCACAGTCCTCCTTTCCACCCCTGATTTCCCATGTCCATTCAGCCAGCTCCTAACCCTCTCTGCTTTCCCATCTCAGCTCCAAACAGAAGCTGCCCATTTAGTCTCTTGTATCTGCTTGAACTAAGAGACACACTCCTCATGAGTATCACTTTATATCCCACAGTCCAGTCCAATCCCTGTCTGAAGAGTTAGCCTCGGAAATTGTTTTAGTTCTGGGTTGATAGAGAATCCAGGGGCCATGCTTCCAGGGTTCCTCCAGTCTCAGGCCATTAAGTCTGGTCTTTTTACTAGAATTTGAGTTCTGCACCCCACCTTTCTCCTGCTCCATCAGGGACTCTCTGTTGTGTTCCCTGTCAGGGCGGTCATCGATGGTAGCTGGGCACCATCTAGTTCCTCCTGTCTCAGGCTGATGAAGTCTCTGGTTTATGTGGCCCTTTCTGTCTCTTGGGCTAATACTTCCCTTGTGTCTTTGGTGTTCTTCATTCTGCTTTACTCCAGGTGGTTGGGACCAATTGATGCATCTTAGATGGCCACTTGCAAGCTTTTAAGACCCCAGATGCCACTCACCAAAGTAGTATGCATAACATTTTCTTAATTAGCTTTCTATGCCAGTTGACCTAGATGTTCCCTGAAAACATGGTCCCCAGACCCCTACCCCTGCTACTCTGTCCCTCAAAGTGTTTGATTGTGTTTGGGAAACTTCTTAGCTTTGGTTTAGTGCAGTTGTGCTGACTTCCCCTGTAGTGTGTGCTGTCCTTCCTTTCACCTAAGATAATTCTTATCTACTATCTAGTTAATTCTTATCTACTATCTAGTTAGTAAATAACCCTCACCCTCCCTCCCCACCCTTGTAACCATCAAAGAATGTTTTCTTATGTGTTTAAAGCTTTTCTTGAGTTCTTATAATAGTGGTCTTATACAACATTTGTCCTTCTGTGACTGACTAACTTCATTCAGCATAATGACCTCCAGCTTCCTCCATGTTATGTTTCATGGCTTCATTGTTGTTCTTTATTGTTACATAGTATTCCATTGTGTGGATATACCATAATTTGTTTATTCGTTCGTCCCTTCAGGGACATCTAGGTTGTTTCCATCTTTTTGCTATTGTGAACAGTGTTGGAATGAACATGGGTGTGCATATATCTATTCATGTGACGGCTCTTATTTCTCTACGATACATTCCAAGGAGCAGGAGAGCTGGATCCTGTGGTACTTCTATTTCTAGCTATTTAAGGAAGCACCAAATCAATTTCCAAAGTGGATGTACCATTTTACATCCCACCGACAGTGTATAAGTGTTCCAGTCTCTCCACAACCTCTCCAACATTTATTATTTTGTGTTTTTTGGATTAATGCTAGCCTTGTTGGGGAAAGATGATATCTCATTGTACTTTTGATCTGCATTTCTCTAATGGCTAATGATCGTTAGCATTTCTTCATGTGTCTGTTAGCCGCTTGAATACCTTCTTTGGTGAAGTGTCTGTTCATATCCTTTGCCCATTTTTTAATTAGGTTATTTGTCTTTTTGTTGTTGAGGTTTTGCAGTATCTTGTAGATTTTAGAGATTAGAAGCTGATCGGATTTGTCGTAGCCAAAATTTTTTTCCCAGTTTTCAGGTTGTCTTTTTACTCTTTTAGTGAAGTGTTTTGATGAGCATAAGTGTTTGATTTTTAGGAGCTCCCAGTTATCTAGTCTCTCTTCTGGTGCTTGTACATTGTTACTTGTGGTTCATATTGTTTTTATGCCATGTATTAGGGCTCCTAGCGTTGTCCCTATTTTTTCTTCCATGATCTTTTTCATTTTTGATTTTATATTTAAGTCTTTGATCCATTTTGAGTTAGTTTTTGTGCATGGTGTGAGGTATGGGTCTTGTTTCAGTTTTT
>NW_004444022.1:7315000-7332626 GCF_000243295.1 Trichechus manatus latirostris
CTCCTATGACTTTCTATTGAGTTGTCTAATTCTGAAATTTTATTTGTTAATCTTCTGGATTTCTGATTGCTGTCTCTCTATGGATTCTTGCAGCCTATTAAATTTGTCATTATGCTCTTGAATAACTTTTTTAAGTTCTGCTACTGCTTTGTTTGTATGTTCTTTGGCAATCTCTGAGTGTTGTAGAATTTTCTTTCTAATTTCTTAAAGAGTTCTGTATATTAATCTTTTGTATTCTGTCTCTGGTAATTCCAAGAAATTCTCTTCCTCCAGAAAATTTATTGATTCTTTATTTTGGGAGCTTGCTGAAGCCATCATGGACTGCCTCCTTATGTGATTTGATATTCACTATTGTCTCCGAGCCATCAATAAGTTATTATAATTTTATTTTATATTTGTTTAGTGTGTCCTAGCTTCTTGTTTTGTTTTGCTTTGATATGCCCAAATAGGCTGCTCGCGTGTGCTGGTTTGATTTTTGGCACCTTTGAAGCTCTAACATCCTATCACCAGGTAGTTAGGTCTGTAACTAAGTATGTATGCCCAGGAGTCTGTTAAATTTTCTTGTTTGGATTCACCTCAGGTGTCTAGTCAGTCGATCACCAAGTGTGTCATACAGGCCCTCACCTGCAGTCTTAGAGGGGCATGGGGGATTGTTGTAGGCACAGGTATCTGGCTGAAGTAGGGGGTCATGCACTGAACAAGGCAGGGGGTGGACAGCTGCCCCTGAGTGTCTAAAAGGAAAGCATGTCCCTGTTCCTTAGAGAAAGTAGGTAGGTGAGTTTTGCAGCTGGACTATGAGCACCCTACTCTGTTGGCTGTAAGGACTGGGGAGCCCCACTTATTCTTGGACCCCTGTAGCAGGTGGCTAGGTGGCGTGGGTGAAGCCACCAGTCCTCAAGCCCCTGATGCGGACAGGTAAGGTGCCTGCTTAAAGGGCAGAGCAGTGTCAAGCATCACAAATCTGCCACTTCACAGCTGAAACAGTTGAAGTTACACTTCAGGTGTTACCCTGTTTTAGTGTGATAGTGAGGGCTTATGCTTTTGAGATGGGTCCACACAAGTCTATACAGGGATGGAAGGCACTCAAAGTCTGCGGACCCCTTATGCCTGTGCCTAGGCAAAGGAGCTGTGCCAACCCTGAGTTCCTGGCTTAGGGAGCTGGTAGCTTATTTTTTCCCTGTTTGTTAATTTGTTCCCTCTCCAAAACCAGGAGAATGGGTCAGGGTGCCTTATGGGATCTACTTCTGGCCCAGAGGACTCATAGATTGCTGAAGCCAGCCAGACCTGGTGCAGAGCTGGGAGTGAGGAGGTAAATGGGAGAGAGGTATTTTCCAAAGGTTTTTTTTTCTTTTTGTTTAATCCCCGCAAAAGGCCACACGCATGTACTTATCTTTAGCCACTTGTGTGCTGCTTTTCACTGGTTCGGAGTGTCCAAGCAGAATCTCTGCTGCTAGATCTCTCTCGATGCGGAAACTGCCTCCCTAGTGCGTGAGCAGAGCTGTATGCCTGCCTCACTGGGCACCCCGAACTGGTCCAGGCTGAAGGGTGCGACTCCTGCCTGTTCAGGCCAGGCACTTCCTTGCTGCTTCCAAACTGTCTCTCTCTCCCCACCACTCAGTCTGATTCCTCAACTTTGCCTTGTTCAGGGCTCCTAGATATTCGTATACAATCAAATCACTTGTTTTTGAGGTCTTTGTTGTAAGAGGGACATAGAAGCAGTCTGACTGCTCCAACATCTTGGCCCTGCCTCTCCATAGGATTTTCAATGGCTGATTTTTCAGAAGTAGATTGTCAGGCCTTTCTTCCAAGGTGCCTCTGGGTAGATTTGAACCTCCAACCTTTGGGTTAGCAGGAACTAATTGTTTAATCGTTTGCATCACCCAGGAACTCCCCCGGAACAAATGTTTTTGTGGGCCATCAAGTCAATTCAGACCCATAGTGACCCTACAGGACAGAGTAGAAATGCTCCATAGGGTTTCCAAGGCTGGATTCTTCTCAGAAGCAGACTGCCACATCTTTCTCCCACATAGTGGCTGGTGAGTTCAAACGGCCAACCATTCGGTTAGCAGCCAAGCACTTAACCACTGCGACACCAGGGTCTCTATATGCTTCCCAGCCATCTTCGCCTGTCCCCCCAGCAGCAGCCCAGCAGCTCTGTCCAGCTCTTGACAAATAGAGCCCTTCAGCAGCTTAGCCTAGTCCTGAGGTTAATCGTATACCCCTTTGTGTCGAACGCACATTTGTGCTTTCCTTGGTAATGTGCTTTTTAGGTCCACCAACATGGAGAGTGTGTGCTGTTGCCTTTGCTAAAAGGATTTAGCTTTCTGTGACAGGAAGACTAATCTGGGCCCTGAGCCATGTGCTGCTGGAGACGAGTGTGGATGCTCTTTGTTAAGCTCCCAGGGTCTGGAAGGAAGCAGCTATGCTCTTGTTTAATTCCATATGAGAAGTGTTTTTATTTTTACAAATAGTCCTCTTGCTGTTAGGGAGTGAGTGAGCGACATAAATCATCATCATCTCTTTGGCAGCCAGGATTTCTTGGGCATGGTCCTCATTAAAGTCTTTAGTTGCAGGGTTCCTGGAGACCTTCCTTTGATACCTAAAAACATCAAACTGAATTGAAAAAGCCTTGGTGAGGAGGAGGAGGAGGAGAAGGGGGAGGGGGAGAAAGAGAAAGGGCCAAAGCTCACAAGGACCCCAGAATTGCTGCTGGAAAACAGCAAGACAAAACTAGAATGATTATTACTCACAGCTACAAAAAAATTTTTTTAAATAAAAAATTGCAGGCACACGAGCAGCAGAAGCAATAAAACTTCCCTGCTGAATAGAATCCAATATACCCTTACAAAGAAGAGAGAAAGCTACGCAGGCAGGCGGGAAGAATCGCTTCTCAGAGGTGATTCATGAAAAAGGAAACGTTCTCTGAAGCCTTTCCTTCCCCAGACCTCTGCCCAGCAGGCTGTGGCCATCAATGAACTAACCTTTTCCTAAGGCCTTGTCTCCCTGCTGGGCAGGAATCCAAACCCCGGGCAAAGGTCCCTGGGAATACCACGGGGCTGCTGGCAGCGGTTGTTCATTCACAAAATGAGCTCCTTTGTGATAAAAGCAAGGGAGACCAGACCGGGGTTTGTGTGCATTCCAAGCTGGTGGAGGAGCGCTGCCAACAGCTGGGTCAGTGGGAACTCAGCAGCACATGCATCTCGGTTTACAGGATTGATGTGGCCCTGCAGAACCATGTACATCGAATTCCTATAAATCAAATCGCATTTTAAATGCGCCAGAGGAGCTGGCCATTTAAAGGAAACCTGCAGTGAATCTTTTTGGAAAGAAAAAATCACTGCTGAATTGATCTGTTTTGCCAGGAGGTCACAAATATTTACTGAGTGATTAGAATGTGCTGGACAGTGTACTAGGTACTTTGAGCACTTCTTAAAATGGGGCGTCCCCAAGCCTGAGAAAAACCCTTTGAGAGGGTTGTTTGTTTGGTTTTAGTTAAACCAGGGTGAGCTAAGTACAGAAGTAGGAGAGAATCCAGCTGGAGCCATATCCTCATGTCATTGCTGAAGGGCAGCCACCAGTTGGTCTCCCTCTGGGTAGCCAGGCCATAGTTCTCATTCATAAAGGCAAGCAGAGCTCAGCATGTTTTTTAAGGTATGAAGTGGAATGCTATGGCCAGGGTCTCAGGGCAAAGGCCAAAGCTTTCTATCAGAGAATACAACCTGAGTCGGGTTTCCAAATCAATATCCACCCAAAGTGGCAATAATCTCTTTCTAAGGTTCTTTCTGGAGCCCCTGGGTAGCTCAAATGGTTAACGCACATGGCTGTTAACCAAAAAGTTATAGGTTCGAGTCCACCCAGAGGTGTCTTGGAAGAAAGGCTTGGTTATGCACTACTGAAAAGTCAGCCATTAAAAACCCTATGGGGCACTCTGACACACATGGTGTCCCCATGAGTCAGAGTCAACTCAATGGCAACTTTTTTTTTTTTTTAAATGGGTCTTTCCAGGAAGCCTAGTGTCAAGTTTATTCATTCTGGGGTTTTATATATTCATTTGCATATAACTTGAGTCAAATCATATCTCCATGACATATATATGTGTTTCTAGCCTCTAATATTTAGGAAATTTATTGTACTTGAAAACATCTTCAAAAGAGATCTTAAAATAATTGAAAAAAATTTGCATGGATACAGATTTAACTTGTAGGTAAAGAGCATAGGCTCAGGCATTAGACTGCCTGCACTGGAATCTCAGATCAACCATGTTTTATATGACCTTGGGCAAGTTATTTTTCAGCTTTTCGTCTTGATTTGCTCATGTGTAATGGCGGGACTAATAATAGAACCTACCTCATAGATATTTGTAAGGGTTAGATCAAAAGCAATTTTATATCTAAAGGCTTAAAAGAGTACCTAGCTTATACAGTACATGCTCAATAAATGTTAGTTTGTATGATAATTTTTCTTCATTTCAAAAACAAGACTCTAGACATACACTGCCTGGTTCAAGAGTTGAAGAGTTTCCACTGTCTGGTAGTAACTCGGTTGTCAATTGGATGGATGAAGCATCATAAAGAAGAGAGAATACATGTGCTGAAGTCTTACCACTGCTGGAAACACATTAAGTGTCTCCAAAGGACGAGAACTCTATGTAGCAAGTCAAGTATTATCTTTACAGATGCTATTCAGAAAAGCATCGTTAACCCTAAAATGGAAAAAGGATCTTGTCAAGGGCTCATTGGGTCCAAACTCTTCATTTTATAATATGGAAAAACAAAAAGCTCAGATGAAGTGAGAAACCTGGCCAGGATACACATCTTCTTGGTAAGAAAACCAAGACTTAAATATGAGTCTTTGACCTTCCAGTCCAGAATTCTTCCTGGCAAAAAAGAGGTTTTTGCCAAAGCTGGATGGGATATAATGTGTTTGATCAGACAGAGAAGATGATTACCACCTTTCTTTGGGTAGGTAGCTAGGCTTACCCAACATCAAGACTTGAAACTGAACAATCACTCTAAACAGAATCTGTGGGTGAGGGGAGTAATAATATACTCCTCCAAGTAGAAAGAAGACCAGATAAGTAGCAGATTTAGCAATCAAGTTCTTCTATTTAGGGTTAAACGTTTGTTCCAACATTTTAAGGAGAAATTTGACAATAATCATGTCTTCATTTGTTTAAGTCCGTAAAGAGGATGGAGCCCTGGTGGCACAGTGGTTAAGAGCTCATCTGCCAACCAAAAGGTCGGCAGTAAGGAGTACAGTGAGAGGGCTCATTGCCACTGACAACGTGTTGGCATTTTCCATGCCTGAAGTAAACTTGTCGCTGGAAAAATGTAGATAACACTCAGTGGCCACACCATACGTGGGATACTCAGGGTATGAATAAAAAAATGCTCCTACTCATGCCAACGATTACAGAGGTGGGATTGTTACTACTCAACTTGAGCCTCTTACCATGAGCTGGGAAAATTTAGTGGAAGTAAAGCCACGATGGCTGAGCAGATTTACCGCGAGCAGAAAGAATTCTTTTTACCTATGGCTAGTCTTCAGGCTGCACGTGCTCACCAGATGCTGTCTCCTTAAATGGTCTTCATTAAGATGGAATGTACTGAGATAATGTCTCTTGGAAATCTCTCAGGCGGAGCACAGCTCCCAGGAAATTCCCAGAGACCTTCCCTTGCATCTGGGCAGAATCTACACTGCCTCTAAAGAATCTCCCTTCCTCTCTAGGTCCTCTAAAACATGTCTTCCCCAGCTCTGAATTGGAAACTTGAACTCATTTATAATCAATGGAAAGGTCGTCTCTGTCCTGGGGCTCCCCCCAGCATTTTCTTCTGGAGCATGCCTCATCTTAATGTCTTTCAATGCAATGGCTGTGAGATCCATTGGGAAAGGACCCCAGCTACGTTTAACCATGTTTGGGACTTAAAGCCACAGTATCCAAGGTTCACACTGACTTGAACAATAAACAAAAAGCTGTCTCAAGTCAAAATAGAAAAAAATAAAGCCTGGATAACCTGGCCCCGAAGTAAGATCAAATCAGAGTAGAGATGCCAATATGGTGGACAGATAAAAAAAGAAAAAGCAATTCAAAAGTATAAAGGATAAAAATAAAAAGGCAGTTGGAAATGCCACAGAAAGCAAGCAAGAAAGCAGTGAGCCTCCCCTTATGGGAGATGACAAGAGGTGACCAGAACAACACTTGAGATGAGACAAGGTAGAACTGTGTTATCCTGTCTGCAAATAATCCATATGGGAAGCTTGAACAGGGAGAACAGGTAAAGGAATACAACTACATACATTGCGTAAGGAAGATACTGTTTGACAGTCAAAAATGTGGTCATGAAATTCTTTGAGATGAGATTCAAAGAATAAAAATCAAAGGTCAAACTGCAGAGGGATCTCAGTTCTGACCTCAAGCTAGCAGGATGCAAGAGCGCAAAACTTGCCGTGGTGTCCAGAGGGACCCTAACTTCCTGAAGAACCTTGGATATCCATGAATTCAAGGCTCTAAGGCCACAAACAAAGGAAACTTTCAATAAGATGAATTCACACAATAGCCACACCAATGGACTCAAACATACCAATGATCAGGAAGATGGTGCAAGACCAGGCAACATATAGTTCTGTTATACATAAGGTCATCATGAGTTGAAGATGACTGGATGGCCACTAACAACCACAACAAAGGCCACAGAAAACCAGAGAGACCCACACTGTGAGGCCATACCACAGTTCTCTGTTCTTGCCTTTGCCTCCACCTTGCCCTCTGGCAAGTACAGGAGCCCAGGAGCCCAGGGACTCGGTGCCTCCCTGGAGAAGACAGGGACCCACCTGAGAAGAACAAATGATAAGGCTCTCAAACCCTAAGTAGGGGCTTTGTCGTCACATGGGATGGGCTCAATGCAGGGAAGAATGGATATGAGGATGTCTTCTGGAAACACCACTGGATGGCAAGATTTTTTAACTAAAGTAATGCCTTTCTCATCTTTGTATGCCCCTGTGGGTCTGGCTTTTAGTTTACGCTTTCTAATAAGCTACTGGTAATGCAATGGGGACATCTTTGCTTTTTAACAAAACAAAGAAAGCAAAGATGTCACCTTGAGGACCTAGGTGTGCCTGACCCACGCCATGGTATTTTCAATTGCCTAATATGCATGCCAAAGCTGAACAATGAATAAGGAAGATCAAAGAAGAATTGATGCCTTTGAATTATGGTGTTGGTGAAGAATATTGAATATACCACGCACTGGCACATGAACAAACAAACCTGTCTTAGAAGAAGTACAGCAGAATGCTCGTTAGAATCGAGAATGATGAGACTCTCAAGTACTCCAGTCCCTGGAGAAGGATATCATGCTTGGTAAAGTAGAGGGCCAGCAAAAGAGAGGAAGACCCTCAACGAGATGGAATGACACGGTGACAGTAACAATGGGCTCAAACACAGCAACGATTGTGAGGATGGCGCAGGACTGGGCAGTGTTTTGTTCTGCTGTACGTAGGGTCGCTATGAGTTGGAACTGACTCAACAGCACCTAACAACAACAACGACGGGACACTGTGCAGGGTCTCAGAGACAGGCCTTCTAGGATTGAAATCTACCCTTCCACTTGCTAGCCAATGGCCTTAAGCAAGCTTTTTCGAGCCTCTGAGCCTTAATTTTCTCATCTGCAAAGTACAGACAATAATGTTCGTTTCCAGAAACTGGACAAACCCTTGAGACTATGGTGTGGACACCCTGCTAACTCAGAACTGAAGCCAATCCCAAAGTCCACCTTTCAGCCAAAGATTAGACAGGCCTATAAAACAAACAACAACACTCATAAACGAGGAATGTGCTTCTTAGTTCAGTCAAGATTAGGAGACCAAATGGGCAACACCTGCCCAAAGGTAACGATGAGCAGGTACAAAGGGACAGGGAAACTGGTTGAATGGACACAGACAACCCCGGGGTGGAAAGGGGAAGAGTGCTGACACACTGTGGGGATTGCAACCAATTTCACAAAACAATTTGTGTATAACATTTTTTAATGAAAAACTAATTTGCCCTGTACACTTTCACCTAAAGCACAATAAAATTAAAAAAAAAAAAAAAGAATAGAAAATGGCTCAAACATGGAAACCGAAAGTAAGCCATAGGAAAAAAGTTTGGTATTTTCCTAGCCAACACAAAAAATAAAAGGCAGTGGAGCAAATTGAAAGGAAATTACATTATCAGGTTGCTTCCAATGGATAATAATATTTTCAAGAAATGCATGGAAGGAAACATGGTCTCCCTGATGTTAAACACATATGTATCTACCTTTGATGTTAAGGTTTGAGCTAAGTGGAATGAATCTGTAGAGAAAGTGGGATAAAGATATTTTATTAAATCCAAGCAGAAACAAACTGCTGATTAAATTTTCTATAACCAGTAGACCATTTACCATCAAATTAATGTGAACTCATGGCGACCCCATGTGTATCAGAGTAGAACTGTGCTCCATAGGGGTTTCAATGGCTGATTTTTTGGAAGTAGATCACCAGACCTTTCTTCTGAGGTGCCTCTAGGTGGACTCGAACCTCCAACCTTTTGCTTAGCAGCCAGCCCAGCATGTTGACCATTTGTGCTATCCAGGGCTCCAAATTTTCTATAGTTTGTCAGAAAAGCCATATATTTTAGTTTGCTCTACATTTTTGAAAATAAAAATACATCTTTCTGATACTTACTAATTGCCAAATTTAATATACTGCACTGAAAACAGACCTCAACTCTCATGTATTTAACATCTTTAACCAGGTACTTCTCTGTGCATTATAGAATAGAGTCTAACAATCTTATAACGTTGTATATTGTGATTGTTGTTGTTACCGATTAAACAGCCCTTGGTGTGTTATATAGCTCCCTATGTATTGTCTCTTTCAGTCCTTAAATTGCCAGACCAATATTCATTAAGACTTTAAAAAAAAACCTTATGGGACCACAGGTGTATATGTGGTCAGAAATTGTGTGAATGGACATTATGCGGCATATGACTGTAAATCAATAAAATGAAAGAGTCTAGAAACAGAAAATAATAATAATAATGTTCCTCTCCCAGAGCTGTGTTGAGGACTACATACAAAGACTTTAATTTATAGTGCTGGCACATTGCCTCGCATGCAGAAAACTCAACCAAAGGTAACAGTCATCACTTTTATTTTCATCACTGCCATCATCTTCCTAGTTCTCACCCAAGTCAGCCATGTATACATTTTTTAGTCCAAAACTGATACTTATATCCACCAAGGCAGGCAGACAGGAAGTGTCTTCCATCTATCCCTTAAATGCTAACACAATAAGGATGGAGTCTCCCTCCATCTCCCCGGCTGAGTTCTAGAAGGAACTTCCTCTCCTGCTAGGTTGCTAATGTCTGAAATGTCCATGCCCTCTTGCCTTGCCTTCTTTCTCTGCAGCTTACTGTGTAGCTACCTGGAAGTCCTGCCCCTCAAGCCTACACCCACCAGGTGGCAGGACTAACAGTAAAGGGAAAGGGAACAGAAGAAAAGAGGCCAGAAAAGGTAACCCCTACCACAAGCCCAGAACCCTCCTGCCTTCCTCTTCCACCCCCAGAGCAGATCCTCCCATACCTATGGGCTGGACCCAGGCCTCAGCTTCTTTCCTCAGCGGAGATGAATGACCCTGGATTTTCCCTAACCATGCATCTCAGGCCTTTAAGTCTCCAGAGACCCGCTATTATACCTCAGGTAGCTTTGCTCCTTCCTTATGGGGTCTAAGTAAAAAAGAGAAGGAAATGAGGGTTCGGCAGGAACCCTTTTTATGCCTTGTCTGTTTCCTGTTTTTGTTAGAAATACCAATTCTTATATAACCTCAACAGTGATATCTGTCTGCTCATGGAGAAGAGAGTGGAGAGAAATTATAAGGCTGTGTATTGTTTCCCCTAATCTCATAGTGAGGACGTCTAGGATACCTCTCTAAACCACCAGGTGGGGGAAGTGCAAAAAGGAGCAGGTGGTTCATTTCTAGGAATCCTGAGGAGAAAGGAGAGCAAAAAACAAGGGCTGAGCAGGGGGCTCCGTTCAGCAGAATTCTGCTCACCCCTCTTGGCCCGCTACTGGTCTTTGCTCCATTGGAGTTCCCACCTGAAACCCTTAGATTCCCACCAGTGGCTTCTGAGTTGAAAGTCCGCAGTCCCACTTCTGAGTTAGATGGATAGTGAAAGGAGAGAGGGAAGGTCCCTCTTTGGGTTTTACAAATGGTTAATGAGCTGGATTGCTAACCTACAGATCGCAGGTTCAAGTCTACACTGAGGTGCTTCTCGCTGCTTGGGCCAACATTGGGAGAGGTTGGGGACAAAAAATATGTTTCTGTTACCCAAATTGGAACATAGGCACATATTTGACAAGGAAACATTGCAAGTCATTTGGATTAGTCTCTATACTCAAGATCCCAAGAGAACCAGAAATGAAAGCATGTTTGCAACAGCACATATTCTTGAGAATAAAGAAAACCCAAACTTCTGTGAACTATCATGCTTTCTATTCTGCTGATTATTGCAGCTTAATCACAGGAAGAAGAGGACTGACCCACAGAGTTTTGGGAAAATGAAGGCTAGAGGGAGAAATGCCCCTTATAAAAGAGTCTGGCAGAGCCACAGTTATACTTCTAGGAATCTGTCCTAAGTGAATAATCAGAGATGCCCACGAAGATCAATATAAAAGATAATCAACAGAGCATTATACGTTGGACAGGAAAACTGGAAGCAACCTAAACGTTCATCACTAAGGGCACGATCAAATAAGTCTTGGTGTGTCCAAACAATGGGGTATTATTCTGTCAGTACTGTGGAAAAAGGTTTAACATATGAGGAAAACCCACGGTTTTCCCTCATGCAGGGAGAGGTAGCACTAAGGTCACTTCTAAACCCTCTTCATCCACGCCTGGGTGGGACACCCCAGTGCCAAGTCACTGAGCTGACCACTGCAGCATCTTCTGTCCTCTGCGCACTGACCCAGAGAAGATCAAAGAAAGGCGGGCTCTCAGCACAGGAGATGCGGGGTGGGGGTGGGGAGGGAGTCCCTGGAGAGTCTAAATGGAATCTCCTGAGTTGCTCCACTTTGATGAATTTGTCAAGGTCCAGTGTTTGAACATCAGCCTTATAGGGCTCAGAAACTCTGAAAGTGGCTCCATCTCTACAGAAGGTGGGTGGAGACAGGCAGAGATGAGGCAGAGGGGATGAGGAGGGCTTAGAGGACTGTGATCTTCAGAGCAAGGCTCTCGATGGTCTCGAATTATTCCTTCTCCCACTCTGACCCTCCTCCCCCAACCAAGCCTCCTCTACCACCTATCCACCCCCACACACACAGCCAAAGTGGCTGCAATTTTCACTGTCTTTTCAGAAATTACCTGAAAGCCTTTCTGTTTCTTCTGTAAAGGGACTATCAACATCAAAAAGGTACTCAACAACTAAGAACATCTGAACTTTAATGTTCAAGTGAAGTTATGTGATTTCTAGGAAGGGAGCTAAGAGCACATTTACAACCGTGAGAAAAGCTCCTTGGGCATCAGGACGGCTTCAGTCAATAAGCAGCATGCTCTCCAGGAAGCAGATCATTTCAGAACCCTGAGGGATCGCTGCATTGAGTAGTAATCACACACCGTTCACGTTTTTCCCCCGAACCTGAAAGGATCAACAGCAACAACAACAACAACAAATCCCTCTCCTCCTGTCTCTGTCCTGGGCCTCCTTATCCTTCTTCGTCTACCTCCCTCTGGAGTGCTAATAAAATATAGAACTCTTTGTTATATTTGAGGAGCCCTGCTGACAAAGTGGTTAAGAGCTCAGGCTGCTAACCAAAAACTCGACAGTTTGAATCTACCAGACACACATTGGAAACCCTATGGGGCAGTCCTACTCTGTCCTATAGGGTCACTATAAGTTGGAATCAACTTGACAGCACAGAACAACAACAAGTTATGTTTGAATTCCAGAAAAACAACAAATAGTATTTTAGTATAAGTATGTCCCAAATATTGCATGGGATATACTTATACTAAAAAATTATTTATTGTTTATCTGAAATTCAAGTTTCAGTGCGAGTCCTGTAATTTTATTTGCTAAATCTGACCACCCTACTCCCCCCCAGTCACTTCTTAATTTTGAGAAATCACAGAAATAAAAGCAAGACCCTTCAAGAAACCAACTACTTGCCTTAGACGCAAAGAAAGAAGCACATTCTTCTGCTAGTCAGGAGCCCCACTGGGATTTTAAACTTTAGACTTCAGAAGGAGGGAGAAACAAGTTCTAATATGGTCCCCCCCAACAGCTGATCATGTTTAAATTAGCATTATTATTATTATTATTATTAATTTAAGGAAAAAGAGCTAGAACTGGATCTAGTATTTATAATAACCTAAAATTAGTGTTATGCTCCAACCTGACACATTTTGGCTGCTTTGAATTGATTCCTTTTTTATTAGGGGCAGAAGTACTTAGGGCTACCTCTCAGAGTAGAGTTTAGAATTAACCAGTTTTTGCTCACCTGCGCTCCTGAGTACCAATTACTGGGCTGTCATGGGACATGGGACTAGCAGCCACCTCAGACCACTGACGTTTTTTCTTGGAAAAGCAGTAAAGCTGTTTCAGAGAAATACTGTTGTCGCACCAAGTACTCTGAGTTTTTTGTAAGACTTTAGACCTGACAGTGTCACCTGAGGAATCCTGCCTCTGGATGTGACTGCATTCAAGTCATGCCAATGGAAATGGAATTTCTTTAAACCCTGCTTAAATAGAAAAATCCACTGGTAGTCATGGTTGTTGAAGCCAAAGTAAAGTATTTTAGGGCAGAGCATTGGTGAATAGGAGTCCCTGGATGGAGTAAACATTAAGCACTGGGCTACTAACTGGAAAGTTGGCAATTTGAACTCACCCAGAGCCACCTCAGATCTGCTTCTGAAAGGTCACAGCCATGAAAACCCTAGGAAGTGTAGTTCTGTTCTGAAACACACAGGGTCACCATGAGTCCAAATCGACTAGACAGCAAGTGGTTGGTTGGTTCAGTTGGCGAATAAGATCAAGTCCACATACCAGTTGTGTGACCTTGGGCAAGATAGCTGCCGGCTCTGTGCCTTAGTTTCCTCAGATGTAAAATAAGGATGCTGATATATCACCTACCTCAAGGGTTGTGGTGAGGATTAAATGAGTTAATGCGTGTAAATTTCTTAGACTAGTGTCTGGTACAAAGATGAATCCGCAAGGATTAGTGATGGTTCATGTTATTAGTTTATAGTACTGACAGGAGTGTAAATTGTCTCAACATTCCAGAACGCAACATGGCGATAACTACCAAGGATCTTAAAGCTGTTCCTACCTTTTGATACAATGATTCCAATTTTTAGAAATCCACCGTAAGAAAATAATTGAAGATGCAGGCACACACACCGGCACAAAGAAATTCATCACAGTATTATTTATAACAACAAGATACTGGTAGCAGTCTAAAGGTCCAACACCTTGTTAAACAAAGGTATGTTTGTATATCGATTTGATGTACTATTTGCACAGTCTAAAAATCCTGTTTTTAAAGAATACTTACGTAATGTCATGGGAAATAATTATAATTTAATAGAATTTTAAAAGAATATTTGTTTGATGTCATGGTAAATGATGATAACTTAACAGAAAAAAGAAAAAATATATTATTTTCTTTTATTACATAACCTACAATGACAGACTTTGGTTAGAGCTGCAAGGCAAGGGCTATTGGTTATGTGTTTGTCTTTTTAGACAGTGTTATACTAATGATCAAAGAACCGTGGTGGAACAATGGTTAAAAGCTCAGTTGTTAATCGAAAGTTCAGCAGTTGGAACCCAGGAACCCACCAGCGGTTCTGCAGAAGACAAGACTTGGTTACCTGCTCACATAAAGATTGCTGTTGTTGTTAGGTGCCATAGAGTTGGTTCCAATCGATAGTGACCCACTGTACAACAGAATGAAACACTACCCCATCCTGTACCATCCTCACAATCATTGCTATGTTTGAGCCCATTGTTACAGTCACTGTGTCAATCCATCTCTTTGAGGGTCTTCCTCTCTTTCGCTGACCATCTACTTTACCAAGCACGATGTGCTTCTCCAGGGACTAGTCCCTCCTGATAACATGTCCAAAGTATGTAAGACGAAGTCTCGCCATCCTCACTTCTAAGGAGCATTCTGGCTGTAAAGATTACAGCCTGGGAAAACTTATGGGGTAGTTCTACTCGGTCATATAGGGTCACTATGAGTTGGAATTGACTTGATGGCACACAACAACAACATACTAATAATCAGGGCAGAAGCTTTGAAAAATGACACATGTGAACATGCTTGGCTGCTAACCAAAAGGTTGGTGGTTCAAATTCTACCCAGAGGTGCCTTGAAAGAAAGGCTTAGCCATCTACTTCCTAAAAATCTGCCATTGAAAACCCCATGGAGCACAATTCTACTCTGACACACGTGGGGTCACCACGAGTCAGAACTGGCTTAATGGAAACTTGTTTTTTTTATATTCAGTCTAATGGAGTAGACAGGAGAAGTACAGATGACTACAAGAACAATACTGACATGTTCACAAGCCCCATAGAGGTAGCAAGTACAATGGCATAGATCAATGGCTAAGGGATTTTTTTCCTCATGGGCAGCTCAATGTGCTATAAGTGACTCTGAGACTCTGACCCTGCTCATGGTAAAACGTGCTGTGATCAATTAGTAATGTCTGTCATGAACTCAGGAGGGTGTGTCAGCAGCATGTGCATCATATATTTGCCATCCCTGACCTTGTGTTCTGGATTGAAGTGTGTCACCCAAAAAGATATACTGAAGTCTTAACCTCTGTAGCTGTGAATGTGACCCTGTTTAGAAGTAGGATTTTTCTTTTTTTAAGTTAATAAGGCCATTCCTAGTAGGCGGGGCCTTAAACCTAATCCCTTCTGAGTGTGTCTTGTAAAAAGAGTAGAATAGATACAGAGTCATACACAGGGAAGAGTAGAATAGATACAGAGTCATACACAGAGGGGAGACATCATGTGAAGATCTGCCAATAAACCAAGAAATGGCAAGAAGCACCCAGGACTACAGAAGTTGAAAGAGACAAGGATTTTTCCCGAGAGTTGACAATAGCCTAGCCCTGAATTCAGACTACTAGCCTCCCAAACTGTGAGATAATAAATTCCAGTTCTTTAAAGCCATCCCCTTGTGGGTTCTTTTGTTATGGCAGCACTAGGAAAATAAGACAGTGACCAAGGAATCACAGACAAGTGAAGTTATTCAAGAAAGATTTTAAAGAAGCATGCTGAAGTTTCCAGATTCTTAATGAAATTGGCCTAGAACTTTTAACTTATAACATGTCACACCTAAGCATAGGGAGTAAAAGATTGATTGGATAAGGAAGAAAAACTGGAGAGCCAAGAAGTTTAGACTGGAGATAGAAAGTGGAGGAACAAACTTCCATTTGTCAAGAGTTCATGAAAATCCAGGGTACAGGGGATCTTGATCAGGGCCAAACAGGGTGCTGGTACCAGTAGTCAAAAAAAGGACTTTCAAATATTATCTCATTTAATCCTCCCAACTCCTTTATATGGGTCGCTATGTGTTGAAATCAATTCAACAGCAACTGTTTCATTTGGTTTGGTTTTTTGGTACTCTGTTTTAAAGATCTCTGGGTGGTGCAAACAGTTTGCACTTGGTTATGAACCTAAGTTTGGTGGTTTGAACCCACCCAGCAGTGCCATATTGAAAACTCTGTGGAGTGCAGTGCTGCTCTGAAACACAGGAGGTCACCATGAGTCAGATTTGACTTGATGGCAACGGGTTTGGTTTGGGGTCCCTAGTTTACCAAGAAGGAAACTGAGACTCAAAGATTTTAGGGTCAAACAGCTAGCTCTTCAATCTCAAGTCTGTCTGATGCCAAGGACTTGAGTTTTTTCCAAGCTCCCAGTACCCCGCCCCACTTGTTTCTGACAGTAGGGCAAAACCTGCTACCCCCTGAATTATGGGAGGATTTTTGTTCTAAGGAAAAAAACAGAGATCCAGATATTCCCACTTGGCTTTTTCTTTCATTTGCTCTCAGTTTCCTTATCACTGTCACCTGATTTGGCTGAGTCAATTAATAATCAATAATTTTCAAATAGCCAAACATTGAGATAAATAGGTATCTCATTGACTCTTCACGGCTATCCTAAGCAGTAGGTACTATCACTGTGTCCATTTTGCAGATGAGGAAAATGAGGCTTAAAAGGTTTTTGTAAAATGTCCAGAGACACAATGGAGGTAAAGAATGCCCTATGAGGGTTTTGTCCTCTAGGGTGGGAGGTGGGGGTGTGTACTGAGAATACCAGCCCACAGGTGCTGAACACACTCTGTCTAGATAGACATGAGACCTGGCCCAGCTCAGGCTCTTCTCACTGTGGACTCAGCAGCCAGGCTGCCAAAGGCCAAAGCCAATTCCATAAACACAGACTTCTGTTAAACAAGTGCTCTTGCTTTTGCTAAGTGTCAGCTGGGGGTTGCATGTGTCTTGAGTACTAAAAAGTTGTGAAGAGACGCCAAGTGCAGAAATCTGTGCCTGAGATTTTCTCTTGCTACAAGAATGGCCATGTGGGGCACTCAGCCAAGGTCAACCTGGAATTGGAAGGCTGAGGCCAGGTTTGGAGGAGCCAGAGCCAAGGTGGAAAGCCCCAGGCGCTGGGAGGGCAGGGACCGGGCGGCTAGAGTAAAAGGCCAAGTGTGGGAATGTTTCTTGAAAAGAACGTGCTGGGAGGACCCAGCCCTCACACCTCAGGGATTTGGGAACTGGCTGTCTGCAATCGAGAGCCCTGCCAAATGAGTTCAGCCATTTCCACTTCATAAAGTTCTTCATGCAAAACTGAATGGCAAACCCAGACGTGAATGTAGTTTCTGAAAGAAGCATATTGAAGGAATGGTTCTGCTTTTTCAAATTTCTATTCTGGTGGTCAGCAGGAGGGAAGTATGGAGAAAAGTTCCTGGACACATGCAAACATCCCTATCGGATTCCAGAAACTACTGTGCCCTAATGGCAGGGCAAGGGAGCGCCATATCCTTTAACAATTTCAGAAGGAGAGGGCTGAAGTCTGAGCTTAAATGAGCCCAAGAGCCTGGATCTGGTTGCCAGGGAAACGTGGAAGAATGACAGGGATACTAAGGGGTAAAAGTCACACATTTGTGTTCTGATACTCCAACCCCAAAATAACATGAACCCGGGGCGTCCCCTGAGTGACAGGACTTCAAGGCGTACATTAGACAGGCAGCTCAGCGAGAGACACATTGATTACATATCTAATTTGCTGTCACTATCCTTACTACATCACATGTCACTGTGGTTTTCCAGACTACTCTCAGCCCTGAATACCCTGAATCTATTTCACCTGATGAGTCAGTTTGAATTTCTTCTTGGAACTGGTTTGATTTCCTTACTTCCTGCCTACTGTACTTCTTAAAACTTTGCTGGCATTTTGGGAGATTTTCGCTCCAAAGTCTACGGGAGATTTTTTTTCTAGACTGCAGAGTTGTCTGGCCTTTCTCTCCTAATCACTCAAAATGATATCAAACATCACCAAATTGTCAGGTATTGTTGCTCCTGGATATATATATA
>NW_004444022.1:7332726-7369276 GCF_000243295.1 Trichechus manatus latirostris
ATATATATATATAAACCAAACAAAACCCATTGCCATGAGTGGATTCCGACTCATAGCGACCCTGTACAGGGCACAGTAGAACTGCCCTGTAAGGGTTTCCAAGGAGCAGCTGGTGGATTTGAACTTCTGACCTTTTGGTCAGCAGCTGAGCTCTTAACCATTGCGCCACCAGGGCTCCATATATGTACATATATGATCATACATTTAAAAAATTTTTCCAAAAAAAGTCTTGTCTTGCTATCAAGAGAACACTATCCACCTGCTCCTTGGGATACTTTCCCCTCTTGTGATGAACACCAGAACTGTGGGTCATCTCTGATTCTACTTGCCCCAGTGAAGTTTGGTTTAATCAGCAGAGAAGACTTTGGCTCTTGCGCTGATGAAGTTGTCTTCCTGCCTGGTAGCATCACTGGCAGACCAGCAGGTTGCAGAGTTTGCTGCATTGAATTAGTAGAACTGGAGCTGGAACGTGTTCCTTTAAAAGGGCAGTTCTGCCACTACCTCCAAAGCTTTGGGGACTTAAGGACTCCATTAGTCTGGAGCTATTTTATAAGTGAAACACTGTTTCCCACTACCACCAGAACCGCTCCCTGTTTTGACTGGAATTCCACTGAATTAATAGGTTGATTTGAAAGAGAATTGACGTCTTTTCAGTGTTGAGTCTTCCTATTGAAGAACAGGATATAATTCTCAATTTATTCAGGCTTTCTACCACAGCCTTCAGTAAAGTATAATTTTCTTCATATAGATCTTACCCATTTATTGTTAGATTTGTTCCTATGTACTTTAGACTTTCTGTTGCTGTTGTGAATTGGGTCTTTCTTTCCTTTACATTTTCTAATTGGGTGTCACTATACCCCAGAGATCTTAGCATCTGACTATATTGCTGATCTGTTTTGTTAGTTATGGTTTTTCACTTGAGCTTCTTGAATTTTCTAGGTAGGTAGTGTTGTCTGTTTATTTCCAATCTTTATTTCTGTTTCTTGTCTTATTGCAAGGGCTAGGGCCTTCACCACAATGTTGCAGTTGCATGACATCAATGATAGCTGGCATTATTATCTTATTTCCGCATTTCAGAATCTGCTTTAGTATTACACCAGGAAACACAGTGTTTACTGTAGTTTTATGGTAGGTACTCTTCATGAAGTTTAAAAAAAAAAGAGCCTTTCTATTCAAAGTTTGCTTATCAGGAAAGCTGTTGAATTTTATCAAATGTAAAATCTCCTGAAACACAGGGTTTTCCTAACAATTGATAATTCAGAGCAAGGCTTATGAAAATCTTAGCACAGTTTCATGTTTTTAAAACTTTTCCAAAATGCTTAATATCATAGCAAAATATCTGTAAATAAGTGTTCTTCCTGGGAAAAGTAGGCCTTTTAAAAATTATGGTAGGACCCTATTTTTAGAGTTGTTAGTGGAGCATAATATATAAAGAATGTGAATTATTGTTCTAGATGAAGTACATAATAGGAAAATGATTTTAAAAAATCAAAATTGTGAGTACTCAAACCCAAATTATTGGTGTCATTCTATGCGCTGAGGAAGAGAAGAAAACCTCAAATCTTACCATTATAAACCAAATTAATTTTCCTCATTCTGATTCTTAAAATACTTCCTCCCTTCACAATCTACCTTGTCTCCCTCAAATTTCTAATTCCTTGGCCCCAGTCTCATAAAAGGAATAGCTAGAAAGAAAAATTGTAGCTCTCCTCCATACCCAGGAATCATACTTCACTTAAAACAAACAGTTGGTAAAAATCCAGACCCAACAGGGATGGAACACTCAACAGCTTTGTCTTTCATGTAGAGAAGAGGGAAATAGGCTGTTGCAGAATGGGGACCGATATTAGACTATGTCTGGAAATGTCAAAACGCTTAACATGAAACACTAAACTCATGTGAAATCAGTGCTCTAATGGTGGAAGTCCTGAATGCTCTCTGTACATATTGCACACCAGGATTAAGAAAACAATCCTTGAGTGTTTCACAATAGTGCCCTCTTCTCAGCTGACCTCGTGTGCTTTCCAAAGTCCTTAATTCTGCCACTTTCAGCATCCCTGTCTCTGTGGATTTATGATGTGTCACCAATATTATTGCTTTCCCTGCTTCCTCCCCTTCCACCCCAAATATTTTAGGCATTGTAAGTAACACATTTCCACATAAGGGCGCTGAAAAGTCAAGAAGCAGGATTTCTCAGCACGAGGAGCTCTAGGTAAAGGAGCTCCCCCTCGCCTTCGAAGCTGGCAGCCAGAAGGCTTTGTGCACTGTCGAGAAAGCTGGACTGGAGAGACCAAGGATCGTAAAAGAAGGAAAGGATGTGTGAGACAGACCAGCTCCCTTTGTTTCCAGCCCTTGCTGCTGTTAACTGCTGTCGTGTCAGCCCCCCAACTTATGGCAACCCCACACACAGCTGAACACCCAGTCCTATACGATCCTCATGGTTGGTTTTGGATCACGACCATTGTGATCCATAAGGTTTTCATTGGCTCATTTTCAGAAGTAGGTTGCCAGGCCTTTTTTCATAGTCCATCTTAGCCCTGAAGCTCCACTGAAACCTGTTCAGCATCATAGCAACACACAAGCCTCCAATGACAGATGAGTGGAGGCTGCACAGGAGGCGCATTGGCTGGGAATTGAACCCAGGTCTCCCGCATGGAAGGCGAGAATTCTACCACTGAACCACCACTGCCCAGTCCTTAGGACTGAACTATATGGTGAGCACCAGGCCACTCTGGGATCCAGAGAGCTCCCCCATCTGCACAGGGACACACTTGATTCCCTTAGCAAACAACTGAATGCCTTACCTCTGAGCCTGTGGGATACTTGGCGGCATGGAAAAGCTGTTATTTACATACAACCCTCTGAGAACATGTGTACCGAAGAACCAGCCAGTCCTAGGCCACCATCGCCTATGTGAGAAGTAAAACACTCAGAGATTACGACTTGGCTTTTCATGACAAATTTCCTCTGACTCTTCGGGGAAAGAACTGCTACTCCTACTCTTATGTCTCTCTGATTATGTAAATGGGGGCTCTGGTACCTTTTGGTAGTAAATAAATACTATTGATTGACTGGTTATTCCTCCGTTGCTGATAATGCAAAGTAAAAAAAACAATAACAATTGTTGTCTAGTCAGTTCCTACTCGTGGCGACCCCATGTGTGCAGAGTACAACTGCACTCCGTAGAGTTTTCAAGGCTGTGACCTTTTGGAGCAGATCACCAGGTCTTTCTTCCAAGGCGCCTCTGGGTAGATTCGAACCGCCTATCTTTTGGTCAAGCGCTTAACTAACTCTGCCTCCCAGCGGCTCCTATGCAAAGTAAAAGTAGGTCAAATAATGACTGCTAGGGAGATACCCTGCTCTGATCTGTTAGTGGATGTCAGCCAGAAAATATCCCAATCCTGCATCAGGCTGTGACTATCATAGTGGATACTGCTGCCCAAATCATCACTCCGCCTTCAAGACCCAGGATTCTAAACTACTCTTTCTCTATGGCTTCCTTCCCCTGAGTCTTAGGCTACCTATTTCTCCGTGGGTCCCCCCCACCTCAGCTGCCAGTCCCTGGGGTCGAAGACCTCACTGGCACCACCCTTCTCTCCCCTGGCTCGTGTTCAGCCTTCACCTGTCCAGGGGCTGCAACCCCCAGGGCCACACACTGGCCACGTGATGGCCAAGTCGACTAGGCCTGATGGATCCCACACGGCTGCCCCGAGTCCTGTCGCAGGTCTGTTCTACAGGAAAGAGATTTATTTCCCTGACATTTTAAGGCAGGAAAAGACTTGCTTCCTGGAGGGATGCCAAGAAGGAGGCGATCCACCCAGGAAGCAAACAAGACCCTTTTCTCTATAGTCTTTACTGCTTCCCCATGTCAAATCCTCCCTGCTCCCCCTGCGTGAAAGGAGAGCTGCCAGGATCAAAGCGGCAGGCGTGTGATGAACTGCTGCTGGCTGGACACGCACAGGAAGGGCTGACTGTCAGCACTTAACTCCTTATTCCCCTCTATGTGCTGGCTGCGCTCGGAAGGCTTCTTGAGGCACGTTTTGGTGAATGAAACATCTTTTTATGAGCAGAGAGCCATGCCAACTGGAAGGTTTGAAAGACTGATTAAGGACTCAAAAGGCAATAAAATCTGCCTTGGAATAGTTCTTGATCTCCTCAATTGCCCATAATAGATGATCTAATGTATTTGCCGCAGGAGAGTGAAGACTTTAAGAATGCAGGATCTGGAGGCAGACGGGCAGCACTTATTCTCTGCTTCACCATTCCTGGCTGAGCCACCTTGAACAAGCTACTTAGCCTCTCTGCACCATTGTTTCCTAATCTGTAAAATGGAGATAAGAAATACGGGGATCTCATGACATTTTGGAAGGAATAAAGGAGATAATGCATATGATGTTCTTAACCCAGTGTCTGAACAGGAGGGGTTTGCAAACTAACAGGAGAGACAAAGATGTACATTGCTAAGCATACGTTTGTGGTAATTTTGTGGTAAGTGCTACGAAGATATAAACACTACCCCAGGAACAACTTTGCAACTCTGTACTTGCTTAACTCCATACTTGCTTATGTTGGTATTGTGTGCCGTCGAGTCGATTCTGACTCATAGCGACCCTACAGAACAGAGTAGAACTGCCCCATAGGGTTTCCGATGAGCTGCTGGTGAATTCAAACTGCCGATATTCGGTTAGAAGACTGAACTCTTAACCACTTCGCCACCAGGGCTTACGGGCACTTTAAGTCCTTCGTTGTGGAATCCATCTTAGGTTACTTCTTACTAGTGGCAAAGTTAAGTAGTTGGAAAAGTACCAAGGGCTTTTGAGATTCTAGATTGTTCCCTTGAATTATAAATAAATATGGCTGAGACGTTGGTAGTTTGGTCCTGGCAAATTCCAAGACAGTTCACCTCTTGTGAAATAAATTTTATTAATTTACTTAAAGGTGCTTTCTGACACCCACCACTATCACCACCACCAACACCCAGACTTGACTCTGAAACTGTTGTGAACCATCATAATAGCCCAACGCAGGATGACCACAATGTGTGAGGAAACCACAGTGAAAAATGTGTCATTTGTGGTTAGTTTTCCTAGAGCCAAATTAAAGGGAACTGGGATGCTTTCAAGAAATAACCCGCCAAATTTATAGAGTGAAAAAACTCTTGGTTTTAATTATAGTCTACACTGCCTATCTTGGCAACCATCTCACCCAACACAGAGTAATTTGAGGAGCTGTGAAGTCAGAAAGACAACAACAGATGAGGGGTAGCTTGTCTTAGCACGATGTAGGAAACCCACTTCCTCTCCACTTGCTGAACAAGCCAAGCAGATAGAAACTTAATGAAGGACAGAATGCTGAGATAAGACCCTTATCTAACTATCCAGTAGAAACAGCAGTAATAGTACTTCCAGATTCTTTCTTTATCCCAAAAATATTTACATGAAAGTGAGAACTTCCGTCATTAGTAGATCTAAAATAAACGCTGTCGTCTGGAATATCATTCTTTTCGATTGTGAGGAAACCACTGGACAACTATACTTTAAGTTCCTCCAGTTCTCTTTTGTGCAAATGAATTTTAAAATGTTAGAGAATAAAAGGTGGTTGATCTATTTAAAGAATTCTGACAGAAAATTAGATTTAAAAAAAATATTTGACACTTCAGATTTGCATAAAATAAGCATCGATGAAGCAGGAAGAGGGAGTTGTAAGAGAGAATGACATGGTAAAATGAAGAGAAGTCTTTCCTTACTAAAAAGAAGGTGGAGAAGGAGGAAGAGACAGAGAACAAGAAGAAAAAGAGGAGGGAGGGGGCAGGGGAGAAGAAGATTACTGTCTTCTTGTTTCAGAGGCGAGGAGGGTGAGGGGAAGAGGTAGAAGAGTACAGAAGACTTCGGATTTGTTGTTGTTGGGTGCTATCGAGTCAGTTCTGACTCATGGTGACCCCGTGTGACGGTAGAATTGTCCCAGAAAGTTTTCTTGGCTGTAATTTTTACAGGAGCAGATTGCTAGGCCCTTCTCTTTCGGAGCCACTGGGTGGGTTTGGTTAGCAGCCGAGCACTTAACTGTTGCTCCACCAAGCTTCTAACAGACTAATAATAAAATCACAAAGCACCTTTTTTAATCCACTTTTTCGTATTGCTGATTTAAGAGAGGAAACATGTGATGAAAGCAAAGTTTTCCCTGTTACTACTAAAGCAGGTCTCTTACAAGTACCAGACCTATGATTTAGAAAGCAAGAGATGAGTGCTAACTTACAAGGCAAGGCTGATTCAATGCCCACCAGATAACTAACCAACTCTGCAGCAGCAAGAGATAGACATCCAAGTAGGTCCCAAAGCTTTGGAATTAAAGAAAGTTATGGTGAGGCCTGTGCCTAGCTTTGACAGGGCCAGAAGCAAGAATACGAATGGAGGACTTTATACCTTATGAGCCCTGGTGGTACAGTGGTTAGGCACCTGGCTGCTAACCGAAAGATCGGTGGTTTGAACCCACCAGCCACTCCATGGGAGAAAGATGTGGTAGTCTGCTTTCATAAAGATTTACAGCCTTGGAAACCCTATGGGGCAATTCTACTCTGTCCTATAGGGTTGCTATGAGTTGGAATTGACTTGCCGGCAGGGGATTTAAACCTTGTGTAAAAATATTTTAAAGTCAAGCTCACAGGTTCTGAAATAAAATATGTTCTGTCCTCAAACTTTGACAAATATTCCTTCCAAACAACAAGATAAAAAGAAAAACAAAACTGCAGTTATATGGGTTTTTTTTTTTAATGACTGAAAGTCAGCACAATACCAAAAGACTAAATTTTATTATTATTGATCAGGTCTGGGTATTCTGCTGATGGACCAATGGTATTTAGATGAAATATAAAATGAAAATATATATAGTTCATGATTTATTATGTATTTATTCCATAAAATGTATGGGTCTTGCCTTCATTTAAGTAAAATTCGTGTTTAGTTGACAGTAACAATATGAAGGATTAAAATATAAACTGAAGTCATGCTCAATGTATATAAAATTTGCATATATTTTCCTCAAAATGTAAATTAAGATAAATGTAAAACTAATTAGAATTATTTTTCATTTATGTATTCAAAGAAGTTATTTTCCACCTAAAAATTCCAAAATTATCTCTTAAAATTAAAAATACAGTACAAATTGTAGTAAATATGAATGTTTTAAATCATGGTTATTTAAATAAAGCTGAATTTTTATTTAACTTTTTGAAAAATTTGATTAAATCTTATTCAACACTTCTAGGAATGAAACCATTTCCCCAACCTGCTGTTCTTGTTAGCTGCCATAGAGTCAGTTCCGACTCATAGCGACCCTGTATGATAGAGGAGGGTTTCCCAGCCTGTAATCTTTAAGAGAGCAGATCTCCAGATCTTTTCTCCCGAGGAGTGGCTGGTGGATTCATACCACCACCATTTTGGTTAGCAGCTAAGTGCTTAATCGTTGTGCCACTAGAGCTCCTTCCTCAAAGTAGAGTCAACCTTAATGCGGTGAATGGAATAAAGCCTTCCGGACCTTCATTTGCAACAATTGACTCCAACATACCAAGAATCATGAAGATGGCCCCACCCAAGCAAGGCTTTGTCCTGTTGTACATGGGATCACCATGAGTAGGAGCTTACTCCACGACAACTAACAACACGAGTCGTTTACTCTCACAAAATCTTCCTCAGTCATCATGTGCAACTGATGTGAATACACAAGAATTCATGAATACCTCTGAAACCACCTGTCAGAACACAAATGAAGCAAGTATGGACCCTCTGAACCATGACAGTGATTTTTTAAAATGCAAAATCTATCGTGCTCAGGCAGAGCAAGTTAGCAAAACCGTTTTCTCTTACCAGGGTGCTTCTTCTGCCCACCACCTTTCCCACCCGTAGGCGCAGTGCCTCCTTCAATCTCAGCAGTAGAACAACCCACAGATCTTCACTGCATTTGGACAGCCACCTTCCCAACAAAAGGCAAGAAACACAAAGCATCGTTTCCCTGTACCCTGCACGCTGACGACCATGAGCACTGAATTAGTTCCGAGTGATAGGTTGTGCTGTGAGAGCACGGGGCACCATATTCAAGAAACAGAGGCACACAGTTGTTTGTGTGACTTCTAGAACCTGCAGCAGGGCCATCTTGCCTGGGTTTAAGGAAGGTACTGGTTGTGGTTCGTCCTCAAGGCAAAAGAAAAGAAATTTAGGTTAGATTGTAAAATTGTACTTAATAGTACAAAAGTGCCATGTTGTGCCTATTCTTTTTTTAAACTTTGTTCTTACTTGTGTATTTTTCCCTTCTATTCCTTGCAAAGAATAGTTAAATATGATGGCCACCCAGTGTGGAACCTCGGGCCAGGCATTTTCCCTCTGCTTTCTCATGTATAAACTGAGGCAAATGGACTATGTAATTACTACCTTACCCTTATATAGTTCTAAAGTAGCTATCTTCTTGCTTAAGGAGAGGGAGCTTTAGGATAGAGGAAAGATCAAGGGCTCTGAAGTCAGTGAGACTTGGTTAGCTCTGTGGTCTTGGGCAAGTTAATTAATCTCTCTGGACCTTGGTTTCCTCATCTGTAAGGTAGAGACAATGATGACTGCCTTAGAGGATGGTGCTCAGGTTTAAATGAGTCAATGCATATTAAACCCCTAGCAGATGGCCTTATGTACCAGAAATAAATATTACATAAAGCCAAATGGACATTTGGAAGACAGCGCAAGAGAGAAAGTGTGTCTGTGTGTGTCCCTGCACACGCACATTTATTGGAACATTTGTGAATGAACAGCGTAAGATCTGGGGTAGGGGTCATGGGGAGTGGATTGGAACTCATGGAGCCAGATGAGAAAATGCTCATTTCTAACTTGCATTTGGTAATTGGAGAAAACTTCTTTCTCTAGATTAAAAAAATAGTTGGGGTGGGGGGATTATCTATTTTTAAAGTAAACTTTTACTGAGGTGTAACACACACATAGAAAAGTTAACAATTCGTAAGTATCCAGCTCAAAATATTTTTCGCCGAGTGAGTACACCCGGGCAACCAGCATCCAATCAAGAAACAGAACATTATTAGCACCCACAAAAGCTCCCCTGGTGGCCCCTCCCCCCAGTCACCAACCACCAAGCTACTCCCTTGCCAAAGGGAACCTCTAGTCTGACTTCTAGCTGAAAAATTACTTGACCAATTTTTGAACTTTATGTGAACGTCATATGTGTATAGTATATGTAGTATACAAACGCAAGTACTCTTTCACGTTGTTTGCTTCTTTCTCTGAATATTATGTTCATGAGATTCATCCATGTTGCTGTGTGCAGTTTGTTACATTCTCAGTGCTTGTTATGGACTGAATTGTGTTTCCCAAAGACATGTTTAGAAGTCCTAACCTCTAGTACTTATGAACAAGCCCTTGCCTTGACAATGTGATTAGTTAAATTAGCATGAGGTCATACCTGAGTAGGATGGGCCCTAATCTAATCAGAGTGCTGTCCTTATAAAAGAGGAGAACAAACACAGACACACAGAAGCTTGATAGCTGTGTGCCGACAGAGACATGCCGCAGCTACAGGGTAAGGAACGCCTGGGGTGAACAGATGCCGCAAGAGATTGGAAAGGGAACGTCCCCTAAAGCAGACACCCTGAATTCGGACTTCTAGCCTCCAGAAGTGTGAGAAAATAAATTTCCGTTCTTATAAGCCAACCCAATTTGTGGTATTTTGTTACAGCAGGCAGGAAACTAATGTAATACTGTATAATATTCCACCGTGTGAATATGCCTTGATTATTCACTCATTCCACTCTTGCTGCTAAGAACACTTCTGTAGATATCTTTTGGTGAACACTTCTGCTAAATATATGCCTATGAATGCAATAGTTGGGTGTAGGGTATGTACACGTTCAGCTTTAGTAGACACTGCCAGTTTTCCAAAGTGGTTGGATCCATTTACACTTCTACCAGCAGCATAGGAAAGGTCCAGCGTCTATTTTAAGATACTGACTGGGAAAAGGGCCTTACACTTTAGCTTCTTGTGATGTTGAGTTTTGGTGAAGAATTATAACCCAACTTTTGTTCCAGTTGTCCACTTTGATGACACCCAACGCCCTCACTACAAACCTTCCGACATCCTCTGGTGCATTGGCTGCCAGTGGGTGTATTTGGTGGGTCCCTCTCCCCTTTTCTAAAATTGGAAGGGTTTTTTGGCGACTTTTTTGAAAGTCCTTTTTGGTGACATCAGTGCAAGCTGATGGTCCAAAGGGACAATTACGACTAAAACACACACATGTACTTAGAGAGTATGGCAGAGTGGAAATGATTTTGCCCAGAGAAAGTACTGAAGAAATATTTGTTGAATAAATGAAGGCATTTAAAGGACGATTTTAAACCAAGTACGGTAACTAACAACAACAATCTACTTTACCAGTGGATTGTGTATGTTTGGTCCAAAATCTCCCTGTCTCCCCTTTTTCAGATACAATTTCTCTCTTACTGTATGATGCCATTGGTTTTGCCAATCCTGTAGCCTCCATGGGCTCAGGCATGACCCCAAATCTGCTTCTTGTTGCTCCATGGGAAATGCTGAAACAAACTAGCCATTCGCGCACCCCCCCCCCCACCTCCGCCCACATCAGATTCTAGCTTCCTGGAGAACTAGAGACGCCCAAGCGCGAAACCAACACTGTCTAATTGTCTCTGAGCAGGAAGGTCTGAATGGCCCCATTTGAATCTCTCACTTCCATGCGGCAATGGGAAAAGCAGGCAGTTTGCACATGATGGATAGAGTGCAAGACTTGCTGTAAATGTTGTTTATATTGCATGAGGCAGATTAAATGACTTGAGGGATTAACATATCAGAATAAAAAGACTCAGATGCATGAGCAAAAGCCAGAAAAAATAAAAAAGACTCAGATGCACAAGGAAAAGCCAGAAAACCCCATTCTCCTCAACACTGTGTCATTTTCGACAGATTCAACTTGGCAAAAATGTTCTGTTGAGATATAGTCCCTGCTCTGTTATAGGAGACTTTGTTTGGAAGCAAAATGTAAAAAGGCAACTGTTGTATGAAACCATTAGACCTCAGATTCAATTCTCTTCTTCAATCCGCTCTTTCAGGGATCTCCGAGCCAGGAAAGCTGTGCGGACAGAGCTGTGCCCATAGGTATGATTTTCTCCTGGCCCATTTTTTTTCTTCTTATATCATCAGGAGAGAGATACCAAGAGCTAGCATTAGGTCATCTCAATAATCAGCAGACGTGCAAGGATTGGATCACTAATGAGCCATTTACACACCCCTGCTGTTTACACGGAGCCCTAGTGGTGCAGCAGTTAGGAATTCAGCTGCTAACCAAAAGACCAGCAGTTCGAATCTACCAGCCACACCTAGGAAGCCCTCTGGGGCAGTTTCACTCTGCCCTACAGGGTCACTATGAGTCAATTCAACAGCAAAAGTTATGTGTTGCTGTTGTTTTTTCTCCTGCCCCTGATACATCATGCTTTCTTCCCTACTCCAGCAGTCAGTCCCAGGACTAGTATTTATGTTCATCTTCAACCCCTACACTGGGGCAAACGGCTAACACACTCGACTGCTAACCAGGAAGGTTCACATCTATCCAGAGGTGCCTCTGAAGAAAGGCCTGGTGAGCTATTTTTCAAACATCAGCCTTTGAAAAGCCAGTGGAGCACAGTTCTACTCTGACACACGTGGGGTCACCACGAGTCGGAATCAACGCAACAGCAAGTAGTTTTAGGTGTCGTATTACAAGTAGTTCCAAGTCCCCACTGCTGCCTGTTCAGGTGGGAGTTATAGTATTTTTCCAGAACTGTTTAAGTTTTGAGTTGTTATTGTTATTTCTTCTTGGTGGTTAAAAGTCCAGTGGGAAGAATTTTCCACGAGGCTGAGAATTCCTGAGAAACCCCGACAATACTCAGCATTCATGATTACCTAGATGGACATATTTTATGAAAATTGCATTGCCTTTGAATGC
The DNA here is from genome assembly GCF_000243295.1 of Trichechus manatus latirostris. Lineage (NCBI taxonomy): Eukaryota > Metazoa > Chordata > Mammalia > Sirenia > Trichechidae > Trichechus > Trichechus manatus. Next base: position 7,344,707 of record NW_004444022.1, read on the forward strand.
CTTCCTATGAATGAGCTCGAATGTTGAAATTCTATTAGATTGGGTTTCAGAACATATTTAACATATTTCCATCTGACAACCTTGGGATGTCTCCTCAATAACAGCAATTACAAAAGGATTGTTATTTGATATGAAAACATTCATTCAGGATGGACAAGTCTTCCTGAAAAATGTGGTACATCTTTATGGCTGACATTTTTGTTGTTTTGAATTAGGTGGGGGGGTTTTCACCACCAGTTTGAAATATTTCACTATAAAACTCTTCCTAGCCTACCTCACACAAAACTGGCAATTTTCCCTCAGAAATTTCTGGACTCAAATAAAGTCACATCCGTGAAAATACTTTATTAGAGGGGAGCCCAAGTTTCCCATACTTGGAGAAATATAATGATGTTTGGATAGTTTCTCACTTCTTAGGCTGGTGATCCAAGGAGCTAAAACCAGGTACATTGTTTAAAATTTAATTTTTTCATGGTGGAGTTCATGTCTAAAGGAAATTAAGATTTTTTTCCTTTCAAGACTCCAAAAGATTTCTTAAATGATTTGTGAGAGTTACTACACTTAGGGATATCAAAATAAAACAACACTAAGGGTCCAATCTTTTGTGTGTGGGAGAAGCATTGACATGCTTTTCCAAAATGCAAATCTAAATACAAGAATGAGTCAAGGATCAAACATCATAAAATCCTGGAGGGAGGGATAGGAACTTATAGAAGTCATCAAAATCCATTCAAGGCAAGTGTGCGAGTCTTTACTCACAGGTCAGTTTGGGGATATGAAAACCAGCAGAAATGAAGGTTGAGAAGAGAGCAATTCTAGAATAATCTCCATGAAGGACAGATGTTTATTCTCGCTTCTTTTCTGAAGGCTCTATCTCCATGTGACAGTTAAAGGTGTCCAGTGTGGATCACCAATCTGAGGGTCTAAAATCTCATCTAACTCAAAATATCCCCTTTTATTTGAACTTGCTCCATGGCAACTGGTAAGGAGTCCCTGGGTGGGACAAACGGTTAATGCACTTGGCTGCTTACCGAAAGGCTGAAAGTTCAAGTTCACCCAGAGGCACCTCAGAAGAAAGGCCTGGTGATCTACTTCTGAAAAATCAGCCATTGAATACCTCATGGAGCACAATTCTACTCTGACACACATGGAGTCACCATGGGTTGGAGTTGACTTGGTGACAACTGGTTTTATCCACCTTTCACTGGAAAGAATCCCAAAGTTGAAGAGGCTGTTCTTTAGGAATATGACCTACTTGAAAACTGCAACAATTCTTTCAAGCTATGTGGGCAGTCAATTTGAGGGGCTTGTCAGTTAAAGCAGGATTTTGAAGATGGCAATGTAATGCACTTTCCACCTCCTTCTCTCAAAAATGATGTAAAACAAAAAGAAGAACAAGAAACAGTAAAACAGATTTCAGAGCACAGCACCATGGGGCTAGGAGCGAGGAGCACGAGGGCAGGGATGGGGCAGAGCCCACCCTGTGAGGACAGGCAGACTGTTTTGACCGCTGTTCCGCATCTGTGTGGCCTGCAGATTTTTCCGGACACCAGAGCCCAGCCCGGTGGCCGGGGCAAGGAGCCTGCCTTCCAGGATGGCTCTGCAGCTGCAGGAGTCGGTTTGCGCCGGCGCCGACCTCCAGGGGGCGCTGCCACCGCCGAGGCTGCTCTTAGGCACCCTCACGCTGCTGGGGCTGGCGCTGGCCCTGGGCTGGTGGGCCTGTTGAGCTGGAGCTGGTGGCGGCATGGGGCGGTGCCCCCGGAGGCCCTGGACCGTGACCAGAATGAGCCCCCGGACAATGTTATCATCCTCTTCCCTGGACCCAATGATGCCACAACTCCCGTCTGGTCTCCATCTGAAGACCCAGCCACCACCCCTCCTGGCCACAGTGTCTCTGTACCAGCCACATAGCTGGGCTCCACTGAGCTGGTGACCACAAAGACAGACAGCCCTGAGGAGCCGTAGTGATGGAGGGGACAGGAGGTGACCTTGCCCTCCCTGTGGGCCACCAGCCAGGACCTTGAAACTTGAATTTGGCTCTTCTCTATCCAGCACCCACCTTTCCTGGGAACCAGGGTGTTCCGCTGCTGAACCTTGCAGAACCACAGACATTACAGACCACAGTGTTCAGAGCCAGCATGGACTGCTGGGCATGTTCACTTTTGGCTTCAGGTCGTACCATCTTTGACAGCCCTGGAAGGTTGTATCTGAGCTCCTGTGGTTTTCAATGATTGGAGCACCACATAGGAGGGTTTTCCTTTAGAGTGGGAAAGCCACCATTTCACCAGAATGAATCTAGATAAAGGATAATGCAGGAAAGTGCTTAGTTTGCAACTAAAACTAAAAAAAAAAAACCAGTTGCCAATTCCGACTTATGACAACCCCATGTGCTGCAGAGTAGAACTGTGCTCTATAGGGTCTTCAAGGCTGTGACCTTTGGGAAGCAGACTGCCAGGCCTTTCTTCTGAAGCACCTCTAGGTGAGTTAAAACTGCCAACCTTTCGGTCAGTAGTCAAGTGCTTAACCATTTGTGCCACACAGGGTCTCCTGTTGGTAACAAAGTGTACTTCTTTAATACAATGAGTTTGGCGTTGGGATTTAGTTTGCTTTGGGATTTAGGAATGAGAAATAGCCTGACCAAAAGGTCAACAATTACTCAAAAGCAAAGAAAAACGGTAAGGGGGCAGGGAAACTAGACTACTGGAAAGGGAGCAAACAGAACACAATTAAAGAGAAGGTTGACACATTGCGATAAACGTAACTAATGTCACTGAACACTTTGTGTGGAAATTGTCAAATGGAAACCTAACTTGCTGTGTAAGCTTTCATTAAAAATGCAATACAATATTATTTTTTAAAAAATTCATAGATTCCATCTTGCCAATGCAATAAAATAAGTTAAAAAAAAAAAAAGGTAACCATGGAAGAAAAGACTGATAAATTTGACTACATTAAAATTAAAAATTACTGTTCACCAGAGACAAACTATAAAAGTCACCATAAAGAAAGTAAAAAGACAAGCACAAACTGGGAGAAATATTGCACACATATAAGAGAAAATAGATAATATCCAAAATGCATAAAGAATGCCTACAAATACAATTTCTAAAAGATAGCCAATAGACAAATGGCCAAACTGTGGATAAGCATTTTCCCAGGAGAGGAAACACATGTGGCCCATCACATAGGAAACGATGCTCTGAGTCACTAGCAATAAGAAAACTTCAAATTAAATTTATGATGATTTACAACTACTAGACTGGCAAAAAACTAAGAAGTCCAACAGTACGAAGTATTGACAAAGATACGGGAAGTCCTAAATATTGCTGGTGGAAGAATAAATTGGTTTTGGTACAACCATTTGGAAAACTATTGTTCATTTCTTGTAAGATTAAAATTGCACATACACTGAGACTCAGCATTTTTATTCCTAGGGATATGCCTTAGAGAAATTCTTGCCCATTGTGGCAGCTCTCCCAAAGATGTCCCCATTCTAATCTGCAGAACCTCTGAATATGTTACATCTTACAGCAAAAGAGACTTTGTAGATTAAAGTTAAAGACCTTGAGAAGGAGAGATTATCCTGGATTATCTGGGTCAGCTCAATGTAATCACATGAGTCCTTAAAAGCTGAGAGCCTTTCCCTGAGGCTTGGTCAAAGAGATGGCAGTGTGAGAAGGATTTGGTGCCCCATTGCTGGTTCTGAAATGAGGGGGCTATGTGCAAGGACCGAAGAGAGGCTTCTAGGAGCTGGAAAGGCAAGAAAATGGATTTTTCCCATTTTCCAACACCTTGAGTTTAGCTGCTAACCAAAAGGTTGGCAGTTTGAATCCACTAGCTGCTCCTTGGAAACCCTATGGGGCAGCTCTACTCTGTCCTGTAGGGTTGCTATGAGTTGAAATCAATTCGATGGCAACAGGTTTGTTTGTTTTTATTTTAGCCCAGTGAAACCTATGTTTGATTTCTGACCTACAGAACTGTAAGATAATAAATTTATGTCATTTTAGTCCACTATATTTGTGGTAATTTGTTAAACAGCAATAGTAAATAAATACACACATGTATGCCAGAAGATATGTAAAAGAATGTTTATACAACATTGTATGCCATAAAAAAATCTGGAAACAATCCAAATGTTTATGGATTTAAATAGATTTAAAAATTGTGGTATATTGAGAAGGAAACAATGTTTGATGGTTACGCGGGAGGGTAGCGGTGTGGAGGGAAAAACACTAACAAGACAATAGATAAGTGGTAACTTTGGTGAAGAGTAAGACAGTACACAATACTGGGGAAGTCAGCACAACTTGAGCAAGGCAAGGTCATAGAAGAAGCTTCACAGACACATTCAAACTTCCTGAGGGACCAAATTACTGGACTGAGGGCTGGGGACCATGGTCTCTGGGGACATCTAGTTCAATTGGCATAACATAGTTTATGAAGAAAATGTTCTACATCCTATTTTGGTGAGTAGCATTTGGGGTCTTAAAAGCTTGTGAGCAGCCATCTAAGATACTCCACTGGTCCCACCCCATCTGGAGCAAGGGAGAATGAAGAAAACCAAAGACATGAGGGAAAGATTAGTCCAAAGGCCTAATGGACCACAGCTACTACAGCCTCCTCCAGACTGAGTCCGGCACAACTAGATGGTGCCCAGCTACCACCACCGACTGCTCTGACAGGGATTACAACAGAGGGTCCCAGACAGAGCTGGAGAAAAATGTAAAACAAAATTCTAACTCACAAAAAAAGAGCAGACTTACCAGTCTGACAGAGACTGGAGAAACCTCAAGAGTATGGCCCAGACATCCTTTGAACTCAGTACTGAAGCCACTCTTGAGGTTCACCCTTCAGCCAAAAATTAGACAGGCCCATAAAACAAAACAAGACTAAATAAGCATACCAGCCCAGGGACAAGGACAAGGCAGGAGGGGACAGGAAAGCTGGTAATAGAGAACCCATGGTCAAGAAGGGGAGAATGTTGACCCGTCGTAGGGTTGGCAACCAATGTTACAATACAATATGTGTATTAATTGTTTAATGAGAAACTAGTTTGCTCTACAAACCTTCATCTAAAGAACAATAAAAAATTTTTAAAAATTGTAGTATATTCACACAAAGGAATAGTACACATTAAAAAAACGAATAAAATATCACAAACAAAATGAATGAGTCAGACAAATATTCAGGGAAAAATAGCAAGTCGCAGAGGACAACATACCATGATCCTATTTTTTATGAAGCACAACATTAAGAAAGCTAAACAATATATTGTTTTCAGTACTTGCATATGTGATACAACTTTTTTTAATAAAATAAGATGAAAACAGAACAACCAGAGTGGAAATAATGAGAATGTTCATGCATTGTGAAGACTGTAACCAACGTCACTGAAAAATTTGTGTAGAAATTCTTGAATGGGAACCTCAACTGCTGTGTAAACCTTCACCAAAAACACAATAAAGTATTATTTAAAAAAATAAGATAAAAAACAAACACAAAATTCAGACTTGGAGTTACTCCTTAGTGCTGGAAGGGAGAAAGAATAGGAGAACACAAAAACAAACATTCAAATATTAGAATTGTGCTAAATTCTTATGTTGGGTGCTCCTTTTGACATTATGCTCCAAAACATACATATTTATTATAGTATTTGTTAGTATTAACTATTACCTTTAAATTATAATATATAGATCTTTATATAAGGAAAAGTTAGACTCCCGAATCCCTCTTTCTCATCTGCTATAGTCGAGTGACTTCCCCACACCCACCAATGTAAGAGAGAGGAGATACATTCTAGAGCAATTGAACAGACAGACTCTAGAAACTTCACATTAATACAACTCTTGGAGATATTACATGGCATTGAAAGAGCAAAGGATGAAATGTTGGGAGCTGATCTAAACTTAGAAAGGAGTACGACAATTCACCAAAGCATGGAAGAGATGTTCTCACTGTATCGTAAGTTAGACAATGAGAAGAAGGCAAGGACTATTCAAACCACTCTGATAGGTTTTCTACAGAGAAATAAAACACTTTAATCCTCAATCTTTGTGACATTTTAAATTATAGCATACTAAGTATTAATTTTATAATTCTTTTTCATTTCCCTATACATTTATAACCAACATTAAGAGGGTTTTTAGTGTTTTGACAAAAAAAGTTAAAGGTCACAGAACAATTATAATTTTTTTCCATTCATTGCTAAAATCGCTATGTATGGTTTCAGCTTGCATGAGAATTTTTACGGTCCCACAGTACCATGCAAAGTAAGGACTGCTTGTATCTGATGTATGGATTGACCCTGCTGACCTCAATGGTCCACAGATCCAATGGTTACGCATCACACACAGAGTCAGGGAGAAGAGTGGGAGGTCTTAAACTCAAGCGTTGACTAAAGGCTGAAGCGAATGTATGGGTAATCTATAGTTAAGGAAACGAACCTTTACAGTAATGACAGAAGGAGTCCCAGTGGTGCAAACTTCAAGTGGTCAGCTGCTAACCAAAAGATCAGTGGTTCCAACCCACCAGCAGCTCCATTGGAGAAAAGACCTGGCAATCTGCTCCCGTAAAGATGACAGCCTAGAAAACCCTATGAGACAGTTCTACTCTGTCCTATAGGGTTGCTGTACGGTTGCAATGAGTCGGAATCAACTCCACAGCACACAATGAGCCATTAACAATGAACTTGCTCTAGGAAAAGTCACGGAGGCTCCATAGACACATGCGAACTCCTGAGGGACTGAATTGCTGCGTGGACGGCTGTGGGAACCATGGTCTCAGTGAACATCTAGCTCAACTGGCATAACACAGTTTAATAAAGAAAATGTTCTACATTCTACTTTGGTGAGTAGCGTCTGGGGTCTTAAAAGCCTGTGAGCAGCCATCTAAGACACACCACTAGTCTTACCCTTTCGGGAGCAAGGGAGAATGAAGAAAAGAAGACACAAGGGAAAGAGTAGTCCAAAGGACTAATGGACCACAACTACCATGGCCTCCACCACACTGAGTCCCATACAACTAGATGGTACCCAGCTACCACCACTAACTGCTCTGACAGGGATCACAACAGAGGGTCCTGGACAGAGCTGGAGAAAAACATAGAACAAAATTCTAACTCACAAAAAAACAGACTTACTGGTCTGACAGAAACTGTAGAAACCCCGAGAGTATGGCCCCCGGACACCCTTTTAGCTCAGTAACGAACCCACTCCCGAGGTTCACCGTTCAGTCAAAGATTAGACAGCCCCATAAAACAAAACGAGACTAATGGGGCACAACAGCCCAGGGACAAGGACTAGAAGGCAGGAGGGGACAGGAAAGCTGGTAATAGAGAACCCAAGGTTGAGAAGGGACAGTGTTAACACGTTGTGGGGTTGTTAACCAATGTCATAAAACAATATGTGTACTAACTGTTTAATGAGAAACTATTTGTTCTGTAAACCTTCTTCTAAAGTACAAGAAAAATTAAAAAAATAAACAATGAACTTGCTGTATATATTGGGCCTTCAGCTATTAGAACCATCCCTGGGTGATGTAAATGGTTTGTGCTCAACTACTAACCTAAAGGTTGGCAGTTGGAATTCACCCATTGGTGCTGCAAAAGAAAGGCCTGGAGATCTGCTTCCATAAAGATTACCAAAAACCAAAACCTGTAGCCATCTAGTTGATTCTGACTCAGAGCGACCCTACAGGACAGAGTTGAACTGCCCCCTAGAGTTTCCTAGGCTCTAATCTTTACAGAAGCAGACTGCCACATCTTTCTCCCAGCAGAGCGGCTGGTGGGTTCAAATGACCAACATTTTGGTTAGCAGCCGAGCACTTTCACCACTGTGCCACCAGGGCTACTTTCCATATAGATTCCAGCCAAGAAAACCCTATGGAACAGTTCTACTCTGTAACACATGGAGTCACCATAAGTGGGAATCAACTCCATGGCAACTGATTTGTTTTGTTTTTGAGCTGTTAGCAGCTGATAATATTATGAAACCATCCCAGGGAGCCCAACATTTTGACGCCAAGTGCCCAGGATATGAAGACAAACATTTACAATGTTTTTCAGTGATGTTTAGTATCACGTAAAACTTTCACTACTTTATTAACTTTCGGTAAACTTAATGATTCATATTTTGTAAACTGCAAAAGACCACATACCAGTTGTCCTTCCTGCTCTGGTGAAAGTAGCTAAAATAATCATATGTGAAAAGCAAGATGGTAACAAACTAAAATGCATTTGCCGAAAGTAAACGCTGTTGAAAGATGCAGAGAAAACATGCCGAAGATGTGAAGAAACAAGTGAAGATGTGAAGATTAGAACAAATGACATAGTGTGGAGGTTTGCTTTGCCGTCACCTTAAAGTACAGATGTTTCTGTCATGTCTCAACTTACGGTATTTGCTAGATTTTGTTTCAATAATGAAGAACTACTTTTTTTTGTGAGCCAATAAAAGAAAGATGGAAATAACTGTTTACTAGGCACAGCGTTTTACAGCAAAACTTTGTGTGACCACCGATGCAATGGCTGCTTTGACTGGCGAGTTGGGGAATAAGTGGATTCCACGAAAAGTTTACAGAAAGAGTACTGCACACAAGGAGTTGTTCCCTGCATTATTTATTCATACACAAACCCTCTCAGCTAAGAGGGTGAACTCAGCAGTGCTATAGTATGTCATTGATTATTTAACGTAATAAAAAAGACATGGCAATATGATCAAATCTTTATAATACTTTGGAGTGAGATCAAAAAATCACCATGAAAATATTGTATACTTGCCCGGTATTTCACCGAACAATTATCAATCTTAAAAATGCAAATTTTCCAACATTTTTTGTGATGACAATCATCTGTTCGTAGTAGGCTATCTAACAATTATCTTCAAAAAACACACTCTACCCATATTGGTTTAGGTAAAATTGACACCTCAATAATGAATAATTGCTACTTTAAAGAAATTCAGGTTCTGGACGGAACGTTATCAAAGTGGGTACTTGGAACTGTTTCTATTGTTGTGTGATTTTATCACTGAAAAAGAAGTATGCATCATACTTTAAAGAATCTTTTGTAGCTTGAATGCTTACAATTTAGGACTGAAGCTTTAAAATCTGTTTTCAATCCTGTCCAATGAATTTTGACATTTGTTATATATTTAAAAAAATAATGACTCCTGAATAATTTTCAAGAATACCTTCTTGACTTCTGGGAATACAAAGATTCACTAGCCAAGATTCTACAGGCACCTTTGTACGCTGGGTAGTAGGGATTGAAACATGAGTATCATGATTTACAAGTGCAGCTCATGGTGCACCTTTCCATGTGGGATGTCACAGTGGAATGTAGTTCTCAGTCATGTGATTTCTCCTTTGATTCTAGGAATTTTTTTTTTTATTCCACCTCTGATTTTTTCTATTACCCAGTGATGTGTAAGCAGGGTGTTATACAGTTTCTATGTAATTGATTTTTTTTTTCCGTGCTCTTCCTGTTATTAATTTCTACTTTGATAGCATTGTGGTCAGAGAAGATACTTTGTATTATCTCAGCGTTTTGGATCTTGTTCAGGATTGCTCTGTGGTCTAAGATGGGGTCTATTCTGGAGAACGTTCCACGTGCTTTGGAAAAGAATGTGTATTCTGCAGCTGTTGGGTGGAGTGTTCTACATATGTCTATATGTTGGCTGATTGTGCCCTTTAGGTCTTCTGTATCTTTGCTGAGTTTCTTTCTAGATGTTCTGTCCTTTACCGAGAATGGTGTGTTGAAGTCTCCTACTATTATTGTAGAACCGTCAATTTCTCTTTTCAGTGCTGTTGAGTTTGTTTTATGTATTTTGGAGCCCTGTCATTGGGTGCGCAGATGTTTATGTCTTCATGATGGATCATCCCCTTAATCAGTATATACTGCCCTTCTTTGTCTTTTATAGTGGATTTTGTTTTAAAGTCTATTTTATCTGAGATTAGTATTGCCACTCCTTCTCTTCTTTGGTAGTTGTTTCCTTGATATATTTTTTTCCATCCTTTGATTTTTAATCAATTTATGTCTTTGTTTCTAAGGTGTCTCTCTTGTAGACAGCATATTGATGGATCCTGTTTTTTTATCCATTCTGTCACTCTCCGTCTCTTTATGGGTGCATTTAGGCTATTTTCATTCAGTGTAATTATTGATAGGTGTGAGCTTATTGCTGTCATTTTGTAGTGCTTTTTTTTTGTGTGTGTGTGTGGTGCTGACATTTTCTTTGTTCATCTTAATCTCCTGTGCTGAATTCCTTTTGTTTGTGGATTTTTTTTTTTCATTTCTTTTGTTTTTGTAGGTTTTGTTTATTACTGAGACTTTTTGTGTTTCTTCTTTATTTTAATGAGTAGGTTTGTTAACTGTCTTTGTGATTACCTTGAAATTTACTCTTCTCTTCCCAGGTTTGAACCAGTCTATTATTACTTAGTATTGCCTTAGAAATTAGAAAGTTCTCTCCATTAGAAAGTTCTATACCTACATCATTTTTTTCTTTTTTTATTGTTCTGATGCAGTTGTCATTTACAGATTAACCTCTCTGGTTCCCTGTTGTAAATCTTTTGGTTTTGAATAGTTCTTGAGAGTTCCTTTCCTAGGCTGGTATCTGGCTGGTACAATCCTGTGTCCTATATTCAGCCTGTGGTCTGATGATGTTTGTTCTCAAACTGAAGGACTCCCTTTAATAATTCTTGTAAGTTTGGTTTGGTTTTTACATAGTCCCTTAATCTCTGTTTATCTGGAAAAGACCTAATTTCACCATCATATTTGAATGAGAGTTTTGCAGGATATATTATTCTTGGCTGGCAGTTTTTTTCTTTCAAGGTTTTATATAAGTCATCCCATTGCCTTCTTGCCTGCATGGTTTCTGCCAAATAATGAGCTTAGTCTTATTGTTTCTCCTCTTTATGTGACTTTTTGTTTTTCTTAAGCTGCTCTCAGGATTCTTTCTTTGTTTTTGGTTTTAGCAAGTGTGATTATGATATGCCTTGGTGATTTTCTTTTGGGGTCTATCCTCTACAGGGTTCGCTAAGCTTCTTGGGTGGTCAGTTTTTCATCTTTCACAATATTGGGGAAGTTTTCTGTCAGCAATTCTTCAATGATCCTCTCTGTGTTTTCTGTTTTCTCCTCCTATTCTGGCACTCTGATTACTCACAGATTTTTGCTTTTGATTGTATCCCACATAATTCTCAGGGTTTCTTCATTTTTCTTTGTTCTTTTTTCCGATCTTTCCTCAAACAGAGTTGTATCCAAGTGTGTGTCTTCAATTTCACTGATCCTGTCTTCCATCATTTCAGACTTGCTCCTCAGACCTTCTGTGACACTGTCCATTTCTGAAATATTGTTGTTTATCTTTTGGATTTCTAATTGTTGGTTTTGTATGATTTCTAGTTGTGAATTTATTCTAGAATTTTGTTCCTGTATTATTTTCTTGAACACTTCCATTTTTTGCCTGTATTTTCCATGAATTTTTCTGCCCGTTCCATGAATTTTTCTATTTTTTCCTCATTTTTGTCTGTTTTTTGCTTCAATCCTTGGGTAATTCTGAATGTTAGAGATTTGAATTGCTTATCAGGTAGTTCTAGTGCCTTTTATTCTACTGGAAAGTTATCTGGTGTTTTATTTTGGACACCTACTGGAACCATCCTGTCCTGTTTTTGTATATGTTTTGATATTGTCTGCTGTCTTTGGGGCATTCAGTAGTTATTTTCCTCGTTTATTAACTGTAGATTTGTTTGTTTCATCCTGCTTTTTTGTTTTATTTGGTTATGTCTGAGCAGGCGGGCTGTGTGTTCTTTATTGTTTGCTTGTCTGTGGGCAGGATACTTTTCCCCTCCTTCTCCAATGGGCAGGGTCAGTCACTCAGGTATGGTTGAGCAGGGCAGGTCCAGCTGTAGGGGAGTTGCTAGGGTGGGTTGTTTGTGGCACGTATTAGGGTCGACAGGGTGGGCCAGGAATCAGCGCCATACCTGTGCTGCTTGGGATTGTGATGATCAGTGCACAGTGCAGGTAGGCAAGAAGGAAGGGGTAGACTGTGATGTGTGGAGCTAAGATGTGTATGGGAAAGAGGAGAGAGAGGAGAGCAGAACAGAAGCCAAAAACACACACATAAACCAACAAACAAAAAAGAGTGCCAAGGGAGCTTGTTGTTCGAGTGGAGAGATGAGAGACTGAGAAATGGAGAAACAGAAAAGAAAAAGGGTAAAAGAAAAAAATGAATAAATAAAAATTAGAGGAAAAAAAGAAAAAGAAAAAAGAAAAGTCCCCAGGGATCCTACGTGTGGCTTCTAGGACTGGGGAAGTTACTCCCAGGCTGTGAAGTACAGCCTGGCTAGAAGGGGTAGAGATGTCACACAGCTCCAGGTATTCAGGAGACAGGAAGAAAAGGTAAGTATAGAGAGACAAGAAACTGGAACTAAAGAAAGACAATAAGGGAAAAAGAGAGAAGAAAACAAAACAAAGATACAAAAACAAAAACAAGAAAAAAGAAATGCCCTCAGGGATGTCACTGTGCATGTGCACAAAGTAAGGGAGTAGCTCCTAAGCCACCCAGTACCGCTCAGCTAGAAGGGGCTCCCAAGCTGAGAAAAGAAAAAGAAAACGAACAAACAAATCAAAACAGAACAAATGAGAACAAACAAATAACCAAAAAAAAAAAGCCCCGGGGGTCCCACCAGCATGTTGGCACGGGCCAGGAAGCAGTTTCACAGTCAAGAAGTGTTTTACAGCCTTTCAGGAAGAAGCAAAGATGGTACACAGAGCTAGGTATTTGAGAGAAAGGAAGAGGAGGTGGTGAGAGGTAAGGAAGAAATCTAATGAAGTGGAAAAAATAACACCAGCAGCCAACAAATGGCACTCAGGGAGCCAGCCAGTGCAGGCGAGTGGAATCCAAGTGACACTGGGGTGAAGTTGGTGCCCCGGCCAAGAGACTGTGGCCACAGGAAGCAGAGGAGGTCTAGTGGGGGTAAAGAAGGTTTGGGGGTGGGAAAGCGTATATTGCTCATTACCGGTTGTTCTGTCTCCAGCTGGAAACACTGTGAAGCTGCTTTCTCGGAACCCCTGTTCACTGATCTCCGATAGGAGTCCAAGATGGCGGATCCCTGCTGCGGTAGCTGATAGGGGACCTCTGCATATATCTCTCCTCATTCCCTGTTCTCTGTCAGTTTCTTATTCCATTCGGTGCTTGGCTGAGCTCTTATCTCTTCATTTGATGCTTAGGGTTTCAGGATTGACATGTTTCTCTGTTTGACTTAGTTTTTCAGATCTTTGCTGTGGAGGGACAAGGGGCGTGGTGATTCTGTCTATGGTGCCATGTTGCCCAGAAGTGCGTTAACTCATTTTTTAAAAATTTTCATTTGTGTACATATTTTAGAATGTACATACTAATATAGTAGTAAAACCCATTGCCGTTGATTCCAACTCTTATCAACCCTATAGGACTGTGTAGAACTGTCCCACAGGGTTTCCAAAGCTTAAATCTTTATGAAAGCCAACTGTCACATCTTTCTCCCACACAGCAGATGGTGGGTTCGAAACACCGACCTTTCAGTTAGCAGACGAACGTTTTAACCACTGTGCCACCAGAGCTCCTTACTATAAATAGAAGACACATATAGTTTAAAAATAAATGTACATGAACAGTGCACGTGCCCAAAATTTTTTAAGGGGTGCAGGATCAAAAAGTTTGGAGTCCATCAGTTAAGAGCATAAGCTTCTGAGTCAAATGGCCCTGAGTTTGCAATGACACTTTCTAGATATATAATCATGTTGAAGTTATTTAATTGTCTGAGCCTCAGTTTACTCATTATAAAATGGGAATACTATTACCTACCGCAGGGGTCACAAAGCAAACGCCTACAGGAGATAAGTAGGTTAAAAAAAAAGTCATGTGGCCTTCATAGTATATATTTTATTTTCCTCTTTTGATAGAGACAGAGATGCAAAAACTATTCATCTCTTATAAGAAAAGATAAAACAGTGCATGTGTGGGAGCCCTTAGGAAGTGAAGAGGCTTGTGGCAAACTGCATATATCATGCTTCATCTCAAGTGCACAGCTGCTCCTCAGCTCTACCTGATAGTCACCCAGCCAGGATTGCCAGATTTTCCCTCTATTCAAAAGGATCTGGAAATTTGGAGTTTTATGTGAGATCTCTTGATTTTGAAATATTGGCTAAAATATGTTTTTAAAAAGGTATGAGCAAATAAAACACTTACTAGCCTCCAGTTGGTGACTCTTATCTTACCCAGAAGGGGTATCCAGAAGGTTAAATGAGATAATAAATTTTAACACTGCATCTAGCCTCTAATGGGAAAGAGCCCTGGTGGTGCAACGGTTAAGCGCTCGGCTGCTAACTGAAAGGTTGGTGCTTAGAACGTACCCAGCAGCTCTGTGGGAGAAAGACCTAGCTAGCAATCTGCTCCAGTAAAGATAAAAGCCTAGGAAACCCAATGGGACAGTTCTAGTCTGTCACATGGGGTTTCTTGGAATCGGAATCGACTTGAGAGCACCTAACAACAACAGTCTCTAACGAATGCTAGTAGTAGACCATCAGATTAAGCTCCTGGAAGGATCATGAAGGGGAAAAATTGAGGCTTGAGAACATAGGGCATTGCCCAGAGGACAAATCTATGTGAGGTGGTAGAAAAATGGGGCAAGGCCACAGAAAATAAGGTAGAAGAGAACTGAAAATGAATTTCACCATCTATTTTGCTTAGAGCTGATTCTAACTACCTGTTTGTTCCAGGCACCAGAACAACTATGATGACTTCTTCAAAGTGTCTGTCCTCAAAAGAAGCTCCAAATCTGGTGAGAGTGGATGCAGCAAGATGACCAGCTTTTTACCTTCAAAAGATCACTGGCTGCAGTGTGATGTCTGAAGCCAAAGGACAGAGTCTGGGAGCAGGAAGCCAGTTTGCCAACTGTTACAGTAAGTCCAGATGAGCTGGTGAGGGCTGCCCTTGAGCAGACAGAATGGAACCGAGAGGTGGTAGCAGATCTGAAAGGCCTTTCAGAGGCTGCTTTCTCTTTAGATGTGTGGGACACAGAGAATGCAGAAATGACTGTTGAAACCCTTCTCTAAGGTTCCCCTCCTCCTCTTTTTTGTTCACTCGATTGATAGAGAGATAGATAGATAGACAGACAGACAGATAGATAGATAGACAGACAGACAGATAGATAGATAGATAGACTGTTGTTGTTGTTAGGTAATATGAGTCGATTTTCGACTCATAGTGACCGCATGTGACAGAGTAGAACTGCCCCATAGGGTTTTTTAGGCTGTGATTTTTATGTGAGCAGATTGCCAGGTCTTTCTCCCAGGGAGCTGCTGGGTAGGTTTGAATCACCAACCTTTCACTTAGCAGCCGAATTCTTAAGTGTTGTGCCAGCAGGGCTTCTTAGACATAGATATTTAAAAAAAAAAAAAAAAAAAAATCCAGTAAAACAATAGCCATTGAGTCAACTCCGATTCATGGCATGTGTGTCAAAGTAGAACTGTGCTCCATAGGGCTTTCAAAAGCTGATTTTTCAGAAGTAGATCACCAGGCCTTTCTTCTGAGGTGACTCTGGGTGGATTCAAATCAACAACATTTAGGCTGGCAGCCAAGCACATTAACCATTTGCACCACCCAGGGACAGATATAGGTATAAATTAAAAAAAAAAAACCAAACCCATTGCTATCAAGTCAATACTGACTCATAACAACCCTATGGGACAGAGTAGAACTGGCCCATAGGGTTTCCAAGGAGTGGTTGGTGGATTTGAATTGTCAACCTTTTGGTTAGCAGCCTGAGCTCTTAACCACTGCACTACCAGGACTCTGATGCAAATATAGATATAGATATATACATCCCCCATGCGTCTGTCAGTTTGTCATATTCTGGGGGCTTGTGTGTTGCCGTGATGCTGGAAGCTATGCCACCGGTATTCAAATACCAGCAGGGTCACCCATGACATACAGGTTTCAGCTGAGCTTCCAAACTAAGACAGACTAGGAAGATGGACCTGGCAGTCTACTTCTGCAAACAATTAGGCAGTGAAAACTTTCTGAAAAGCAGCAGAACATTGTCAGATACAGTGCCAGAAGATGAGTCCCTCAAGCTCCAAAGACAACTGAGGAAGCGCCGCCTCCTCAAAGTAGAGTCGATCTAAATGATGTGGATGGAGTAAAGCTTTCAGGACCTTCATTTACTGATGTGGCATGACTCAAAATGAGAAGAAACAGCTGCAAACATCCATTAATAATCAGAACATGGAATGTACAAAGTATGAATCTAGGAAAATTGGAAATCATCAAACATGAAATGGAACACATAAACATCAATGTCGTAGGCATTAGTGAGCTGAAATGGACTGATATTGGCCATTTTGAATCAGACAATCATATGGTCTACCATGCTGGGAATGACAACTTGAAGAAGAATGACATTGCATTCATCATCAAAAAGACCATTTCGAGAACTATCCTGAAGCACAATGCTGTCAGTGATAGAAAATATCCATACGCCTACAAGGAAGGTCAGTTAATAGGAATATTATTCAAATTTACTCACCAACCACTAAGGCCAAAGATAAGGAAATTGAAGATTTTTACCAACTTCTGCAGTCTGAAATTGAACAAATATGCAATCATGTTGCATTGATAATTACTGGTGATTGGAATGTGAAAGTTGGAAACAAAGAAGAATCTGTAGTTGGAAAATATGGCTTTGATGATAGAAACAATGCCGGAGATAGCATGATAGAATTTTGCAAGACCAACGACTTCTTCATTGCAAATACCTTTTTCAACAACGTGAACAGCAACTATATAAGTGGACTTCCCTGGATGGAATGCACAGTAATCAAATCAACTACATCTGTGGAAAGAGACAATGGAAAAGCTCAATATCATCAGTCAGAAGAAGACCAGGGGCTGACTGCGGAACAGACTATCAATTGCTCATATGCAAGCTCAAGTTGAAACTGAAGAAAATTAGAACAAGTTCATGACAGCCAAAGTATGACCTTGAGTATATCCCACCTGAATTTAGATACCATCTCAAGAATAGATATGACGCGTTGAACACTAATTACTGAAGACCAAACGAGTTGTGGAATGACATCAAGGACATCATACATGAAGAAAGCAAGAAGTCATTAAAAAGACAGGAAAGAAAGAAAAGACCAATATGGATGTCAGAAGTGACTGTGAAACTTGCTCTTGAACATCAAGTAGCGAAAGCAAATTGAAGAAATGATGACGTAAAAGAGCTGAGTAGAAGATTTCACAGGGCTGCTAGAGAAGACAAACTGAAGTATTATAATGATATGTGCAAACACCTGGAGTTAGAAAACCAAAACGGAAGAACGCGCTTGGCATTTCTCAAGCTGAAAGAACTGAAGAAAAAATTCAAGACTCAAGTTACAATATTGAAGGATTCTATGGGGAAAATATTAAATGATGCAGGAAGCATCAAAAGAAGATGGAAGGAATACACAGTTACAGTACCAAAAAGAATTAGTTGATGTTCAACCATTTCAGGAGGTAGCATATGACCAGTAATCGATGATACTGAAGGAAAAGAGTCCAAGCTACACTGAAGGCATTGGCATAAAACAAGGCTCCAGGAATTGATGGAATACCAACTGAGATGTTTCAACAAACGGATGCAGTGCTGGAAGTGCTCACTCATCTATGCCAAGAAATTTGGAAGACAGCTACCTGGTCAACCGACTGGAAGAGATCCATATTCATGCCTATTCCAAAGACAGGTGATCCAACTGAATGCGGAAATTACCGAACAATATCATTAATACCACACGCAAGTAAAATTTTGCTGAAATTAGGCAGTGAAAACCTAGTTTTTCACTGTACGGCTGCAGTAGTACATTGACAGGGAACTGCCAGAAATTCAAGCTGGATTCAGAAGAGGATGTGGAACCAGGGATATCATTGCTGATGTCAGATGGATGCTGGCTGAAAGCAGAGGATACCAACAAGATGTTTACCTGTGTTTTATTGACTATGCAAAGGCGTTCAATTGTGTGGATCATAACAAATTATGGATAACATTGTGGAGAATGGGAATTCCAGAACACTTAATTGTGCTCATGAGGAACCTGTACACAGATCAAGAGGCAGTTGTTCGAACAGAACAAGGGGATACTGCGTGGTTTAAAGTCAGGAACGGTGTGTGTCAGGGTTGTATCCATTCACCATACTTATCCAATCTGTATGCTGAACAAATAATCCGAGAAATAAATAATCCGAGAAGCTGGACTATATGAAGAACGGGGTATCAGGATTGGAGGAAGACTCATTAACAACCTATGTTATGCAAATGACACAACCTTGCTTGCTGAAAGAGGACTTGAAGCATTTACTGATGAAGATCAAAGACCACAGCCTTCAGTATGGGTTACACCTCAACATAAAGAAAACAAAAATCCTCACAACTGGATCAATAAGCAACCTCATGATAAACAGAGAAAAGATTGAAGTTGTCAAGGATTTCGTTTTACTTGGATCTACAATCAACACCCATGGAAGCAGCAGTCAAGAAATCAAAAAGACGCATTTGGCAAATCTACTGCAAAAGACCTCTTTAAAGAGTTAAACAACAAAGATGTCACCTTGAAGACCAAGGTGTGCCTGACCCAAGTCATGGTATTTTCAATCGCCTCGTATGCATGTGAAAGCCGGACAATGAATAAGGAAGAACAAAGAAGAATTGACGCCTTTGAATTATGGTGTTGGTGAAGAATATTGAACATACCACAGACTGTCAAAAGAATGAACAAATCTGTCTTGGAAAAAATACAGTCAGAATGCTCCTTAGAAGCAAGGATGGCGAGACTACGTCTCATGTATCCTGGACATGTTATCAGGATGGAGCAGTCCCTGGAGAAAGATATCATGCTTGGTAAAGTAGAGGGTCAGTAAAAAAGAGGAAGACCCTCAATGAGATAGACTGACATAGTGGCTGCAACAGTGGGCTCAAGTATAACAACTGTGAGGACTCTGTAGTGTTTCGTTCTGTTGTACGAATGGTCGCTATGAGTCAACACTGACTCAATGGCACCTAACAACAAATAGATACATACGTAGACATACATATATATTAATTTTTACTGAAGATGAGTGTTTTAAAAAGTGGAGAGGATACCAGTGAAAAGAAAAACCATTATGAGACCATCCTCGAAAACCACTACTTATCAAATTAACTGGAAAAGATATTTGAAGAAATAGTCCCAGCCAACAGAGTCCTTTACTAACAGTTTCATTCCCTCTTGTTTCTCTGGACCACCTTGTTTTTTCCTCTTCTGTGTGAAATGCCACATATTCTTCAAGACCCAGCTTAAGTTTCATCTCTAAACAAAGCCTTCAAAATCCATAAATTTCATGCTCTCTGCTACATCCCTTTCCTAGAGGACAGTTCATTCTTCTCCCAGTTGAGTTCTCAGATTTTGCCCACACTTCTGCGTAGCCATATGCAACATGCTAGTGTTATGTGTTATTAATTGCATGTCTGTTTTTCCAACTAGCCACATGCCTTGGCTAGTGGGTTTCCCATGCCTAGCAGAGTGCCTGGCTCCCTAGCAGTATTCAATAAATATCTGTTGAGTGAATGGCTCCTGTACGAAGCAGATAAGCAGGGAATAGTAGAAACAACAACTGGTTTTGTTTACAGATTTTCTGCTTTTGTCTTTTTTTTTTTTTTTTCTTAATGCTGTTATTGGTAGGATAAAATTTATGATATTACCTCTTGGGAAAAAACAACTTGGCATTTGTAAAATTTTGACATGGCCCACAATGTATGTTAAATTCTGGGATATGGTACCGAGGGAAAAAATTGGTGGAGATTAGAGAAGATTTCTTCCCCAATGTCTCCTTGCCTTTTCCCTAAGGGCATAAATACAAGCCTTGGGTATAGAGACCGAAGAATCCCTCTGGCCATGTGTGGGAAAAAGGCTTCTCCTATGTAACTGAATGTAAAAAAAGAAAATCTCTTTTAGACAGGCACAGGGTTTTGGCTGAAGTTCAGCCACATACCTATTCTATGCTGAATTTAGGTATACCCCTAATAATTACAGTTACTCTTTAGAGAAAGAGCCCAAGAGGTTTACCTGGAGATTTTTTCCAGATGTTAGCAGGTATGTGAGAAGCACAGTAATGAAGATGTAAACCGGGTGAGGCCATTTTGTGCCCCACAGTCTTCTCTCCAATTGCTCGAATGCTAGGAGATGTTCCCCAGCAATCATACGGATGATGCAACACAGCCATCTAACAAACACCAGATGCCTGACTAGCCTTACAAGCAGCAGTGTTGGGGGGTGGGGGAGGAGGAGTGGGCCAGCAGCAAAACTCCAACTTTGAATGCCTTTGCAGCAGGGCTTTGAACCGGTTCTTCACAGCTCGGGAAGTGAAAGTGAGGAAGTGAAACCAGAAGAGACCTGAATTTTTAAAATTTGAGTGAAGTGGAACGATAACTACAACAGGAAAAATTATAAGTGGAAGTCCTGCTAGAAATCTAATCTCCCTCTTAGAAAACAAGGGCAGCGTGCACGTTGCATAGCAACCAAATCTCTTGCTCATAGGATTTTGAGCAGAGTTGGAAACAGCGGTGCCCCACCCAAAGATGGTGGCCAACCGCACTACTTTGAACATGTGTCGCTCTCTACAGTCCTGCCAGTAATCCAATCTCACCCATTAGACTCCTTGAAAGGGGTCATTACGCCTCTTCCGAGTCTCCCTTTCCAGGGCTTCGACCCATAATTTTTCCTGTTCCGGTTATTGTTTCAGATCACCCAAATTGGAAAAATTCACGGCTGTTTTGGTTTTGCTTCGTCAGCCATGACTGAACCAGTTTGAACCGTTTTGAAGCCCTGATTTGCAGTTATCAATCTGTCATGAATTGTAATCAAATAGAAACAAAACTTTTTATTCCATCCATTCCTGGGAAAAGTCCATCATATGCCTTGCAGATCTGCTTTGGGTGTGGTTAGAGCCCTCATCAATCTGTCATCAATTCTCCTCCTTCACTCTCCAATTGTAAAGCCTGAATGACTTAGTGACAGTGATAAGGACACCTCACCCCCAGCTTCAGGCACTATAACTTTCTAGATGAGGAAAGATGAACTGGATCAGCTACGCCAGAAACTGATTTTTTTTTATTTCTACTTTAGGTGAAGGTTTACAAAACAAACTAGCTTCTCATCAAACAGTTAGTACACATATTGTTTGATGACATTGGTTATCAACCCCAAGACATGTCAACACTCTCCCTTCTCAATGTTGGGTTCCCTATTACCAGCTTTCCTGTCCCCTTCTGCCTTCTAGTCCTTTCCCCTGGGCTGGTGTGTCCCTTTAGTCGCATTTTGTTTTATGGGGCTGTCTAATCTTTGGATGAAGGGTGAACCTCAGGAGTGACTTCATTACTCAGCTAAAAGGGCATCCAGGGGCCATATTCGTGGGGTTTCTCCAGTATCTGTCAGGCCAGTAAGTGGTCTTTTTTTGTGAGTTAAAATTTTGTTCTACATTTTTCTCCAGCTCTGTCCGGGGCCCTCTGTTGTGATCCCTGTCAGAGCAGTCCATGGTGGTAGCCAAGCACCATCTAGTTGTACTGGACTCAGTCTGGTGGAGGCTGTGGTAGTTGTGGTCCATTAGTCCTTTGGACTAATCTTTCCCTTGTATCTTTAGTTTTCTTCATCCTCCCTTGCTCCCGAAGGGGTGAGACCAATGGAGTATCTTAGATGGCCACTCACAGGCTTTTAAGACCCCAGACTCTACTCACAAAAGTAGAATGTAGAACATTTTCTTTATAAACTATGTTATGCCTGTTGAGCTAGATGTTCCCTGAGACCATGGTCCCCACAGCCCTCAGTCCAACAATTCTGTCCCTCAGGGAGTTTGGTTGTGTCTAAGCCGCTTCCACGACCTTGTCTTGTACAAGTTGTGCTGGCTTCCCCAGTACTGTATACTGTCTTACCCTTCACCAAAGTTACCACTTATCTATTGTCTATTTATTGTTTTTCCATCCCCATCCCTTTCCTCCCATGTAACCATCAAAGATTTTTTCTTTTTGTGTATAAACCTTTTCATGAATTTTTATAGTAGCGGTCTTATACAATATTTGTCCTTTTGCGATTGACTTATTGACTTATTTCATTCAGCATGATGCCCTCCAGATTCGTCCACAATGTGAGACGCTTCCAAGACTCATCATTGTTCTTTATCGTTGCATAGTATTCCATTGTGTATATGCCATAGTTTGTTTATCCATTCATCTGTTGATGAGCATCCAGGTTGTTTCCATCTTTTTGCTATTGTGAACAATGCTGCCATGAACATGGGTATGCATATGTCTATTCATGTGATGACTCATTTCTCTAGGATATATTCCTAGGAGTGGGATTGCTGGATCATATGGTATTTCTACTTCTAGCTTTCTAAGGAAGCACCATATTGTTTTCCAAAATGGCTGTATCATTTTGCATTTTTACCAGCAGTGAATAAGCCTTCCAATCTCCCTGCAGCCTCTCCAACATTTGTTATTTTCTGTTTTCTTGATTCATGCCAGTAATGCCTGGGTGAGATGGTATCTCATTGTGGCTTTGATTTGCATTTCTCTAATGGCTAGGGATTGAGAGCATTTCCTCATGTGTCTGTTGGCCACTTTAATGTCTTCTTTGGTGAAGTGTCTGTTCATTTCCTTTGCCCATTTTTTCATTGTATTATTTGTCATTTTGCTGTACAGGTGGTGGATTTTCTCGTAGATTTTAGAGATTAGATCTTTGTCAGATTTGTAATAGCCAAAAACGTTTCCCGATCTGTACGTTCTCTTTTCACTCTTTTGGTAAAGTCTTTTGATGAGCATAAGTGTTTAATTTTTAGAAGATCCCAGTTACCTAGCTTATCTTCTGGAGTTTGTGTGTTGTTAGTCATGGTTTGTATCCTCTTAATGCTGTGTATTAGGGCCTCTAGTGTTGATCCTATTTTTTCTTCTATGAACTTTATAGTTTTTGGCATTATATTTAGGTCTTTGATCCATTTTGAATTAGTTTGTGTGTATGGTGTGAGGTATGGGACCTGTTTCATCTTTTTGCAGATGGACATCCAGTTTTGCCAGCACCATTTGTTAAAAAGACTGCCCTTGCCCCGTTTAATGGACTTCAGGCCCTTGTCGAAGATCAGGTGACTGTAGGTGGATGGATTATATCTGGGTTCTCGATTCTGTTCCATTGGTTAATGTAACTGTCGTTGTACCAGTACCAGGCTGTTTTGACTACTGTGGCTGCATAGTAGGTTCTGAAGTCAGGTAGTGCAAGTCTTCCTGCTTTATTCTTCTTCAACAGTGCTTTACTTATCTGGGACTTCTTCACTTTCCATATCAAGTTAATGATTAGTTTTTCTATCTCTTTAAAGAATGTTGTTGGTATTTGGATTGGGATCACATTGTATTTGTAAACTGCTTTGGGTAGAATTGTCATTTTCACAATGTTGAGTCTACCTAACCATGAGCATGGTATGTTTTTCTATTTATGTAGATCTCTTTTGGTTTCTTACAGTAGTGTTTTGTAGTTTTCTTTGTATAGGTATTTTACATTCCTGATTATTCTTAAGTAGTGTTTTTTTTAGGGGCTATTATAAATGGTATTGTTTTCCTGATTTCCTTTTCATCATTCTCTTTATTGGTATATAGGAATCCAACTAATTTTTGTATGTTTATCTTGTATCCTGCTACTCTGTTGAATTTATTAATTCCAGTAGTTTTCTTGTGGAGTCTTTTGCATTTTCTATGTATAGTATCATATCATCCACAAATAGAGACAGTTTTATTTCTTCATTACCAATTTGGATGCCCTTTATTTCTTTTTATTGCCTTATCGCTCTGGCTAGAACTTACAGCACAATGTTAAATAGAAGTGGTGATAAAGGGGATCCTTGTCTTGTTCCTGTTCTCAAGGGGAATATTTTCAGTCTCTCTCCATTAAGAATGATGTTGGCTGTTGGTTCTTTATAGATGCCCTTTATTATGTTTAGGAATTTCCCTTCTATACCTATTTTATTGGAAGTTTTTATCAGGAATGGGTGTTGGAGTTTGTCAAATGCCTTTTTTGCATCAATTAAGATGATCATGTGATTCTTTTCTTTCCATTTATTTATGTGGTGGATTATGTTGATTGATTTTCTAATGTTGAACCATCCTTGCATATCTGGTAAGAATCCTACTTGGTTGTGGTGTATTATTGTTTTGATATGATGCTGAATTCTCTTGGCTAGAATTCTGTTGAGAATTTTTGCATCTATATTCATGAGAGATATTGGTCTGTAATTAATTTTCTTTTTTTGTGGTGTCTTTGTCTGGTTTTGGTATCAAGCTTGTGCTGGCTTCACAGAATGAATTCAGAAGTATCACTTCCTTTTCTATGTTCTGAAATAGTTTGAGTAGTACTGGTGTAAGCACTTTGAATGTTTGGTAGAATGCTCCAGTGAAACTATCTGGACCAGGACTTTTTATTTGTTGGGAGTTTTTTGTTTTTTGGGTTTTTTTTTAATTACCTTTTCGATGTCTTCTCTTGTTATGGGT
>NW_004444022.1:7369606-7418295 GCF_000243295.1 Trichechus manatus latirostris
TTTTTTTTTTTTGCTGTTCTCATTCTATTTGTTCGAGTTGTGTAGTTAATGTTTTGATTTTGTCCCTTCCTTCTTTTTTGATGTGTCCATCTATTGCTTGTGTCCATCCATAAATTGTCCTCTAAGGACTGCCTTTGCTGTGTCCCAAAGGTTTTGGTATATTGTGTTTTCATTCTCATTTGAGTCTAGGAATTTTTTTATTCCATCTCTGATTTCTTCTATTACCTAGTGGTCTGTAAGCAGGGTGTTATTTTGTTCCCATGTAATTGATTTTTTTTCATTGCTCTTCCTGTTAATTTCTACCTTAATGGCATTGTGGTCAGAGAAGATACTTTGTATTATCTCAATGTTTTGGATTTTGCCACAGGTTTCTCTGTGGCCTAAGATGTGGTCTATTCTGGAGAATGTTCCATGTACACTGGAAAAGAATGTGTACTTTGCAGCTGTTGAGTGTTCTATATATGTCTATGAGGTCAAGTTGTCTGATTACACCCGTTAGGTCTTCCGTATCTTTGTTGAGTTTCTTTCTAGATGTTCTGTCCTTTACTGAGAGTGGTGTGTTGAAGTATCCTACCATTATTGTGGAACTGTCAATTTCTCTTTCCAGTGCTGTTAGAATTTGTTTTATGTAATTTGGAGCCCTGTGCCTAGATGTTTATTATGGTTATGTCTTCATGACGGATCATCCCTTTAATCATGATACAGCTTCCTTCTTTGTCTTTTATGGTGGATTTTGTTTTAAAGTCTGTTTTGTCTGAGATTAGTATTGCCACTCCTGCTTTTTGGTAGCTGTTTGCTTGATATATTTTTTTCCATCCTTTTATTTTTAACAAATTTACATCTTTGTTCTAAGATGAGTCTCTCGTAGACAGCATATTGATGGATCCTGTTTTTCTTACCCATTCTGTCACTCTCTGTCTCTTTTTGGGTACATTTAGGTCAATTACATTCAGTGTAATTATTGATAGGTGTATTGCCGTCATTTGTAGGGCTTTTTTTGGGGGGGGTGCTGATGATTTCTTTGTTCCTCTTACTCTCCTGTGCTGAATTCCTTTTGTTTGAGGATTTTTCTTCATTTCTTTTGTTTTTGTAGGTTTTGTTTTTACTGAGACTTTATGGTGTTATTCTTTATTTTGCTGAGTAGGTTTGTTAATTTTCTTTGTGGTTACCTTAAAATTTACCCTTATCTTCCTAGATATGAACCAGTCTATTATTACTTGGTATCACCTTGCTTTCCTCTCTATTAGAAAGTTCTATACCTACACTGTTTATTCCCTCTTTTATTGTTCTTACATTGTCATTTGCAGATTAACCTCTCTGGTTTCCTGTTGTAAATCTTTTGGTTTTGAATAGTTCTTGAGAGTTCATTTCCTAGGTTGGTATCTGGCTGGTGAGATCTTGTGTTCTAGATTCAGGCTCTGGTCTGATGTTGTTTGTTCTCAAACTGAAGGACTCCTTTTAGTAATTCTTGTAAGTTTGGCTTGGTTTTTACATATTCCCTTAATTTATGTTTATCTGGAAAGGCCCTGATTTCACCATCTTATTTGAATGAGAGTTTTGCAGGATATATTACTCTTGGCTGGCAATTTTTTTCTTTCAAGGATTTATATATGTCATCCTACTGCCTTCTTGCCTGCATGGTTTCTGCAAATTAATCAGAGCTTAGTCTTATTATTTCTTCTCTGTATGTGACCTTTTGTTTTTCTCAAGCTGCTCTCAGGATTCTTTCTTTGTTTTTGGTTTTAGTGAGTGTGATTATGATATGCCTTGGTGATTTTCTTTTGGGGGTCTATCCTATATTGGGTTCATTGAGCTTCTTGGATGGTCAGGTTTTCATCTTTCATAATATTAAGGAAGACTTCTGTCAGCAATTCTTCAATGATCTTCTCTGTGTTTTCTGTTTTGCCTCCTGTTCCAGAACTCTGATCACTTGCCAATTTTTGCTTTTGATTGTATCCCACATAATTCTCAGGGTTTCTTCATTTTTCTTTGTTCTTTCCTCTGATTTTTCCTCAAACACAGTTGTATCCAAGTATTTTTCTTCAATTTCGCTGATCCTCTTTTCCATCATTTCAGACCTGCTCCTTAGACCTTCTATAATACTGTCCATTTCTGAAATCTTGTTGTTTATCTTTTGGATTTCTAATTGTTGGTTCTGTATGATTTCTAGTTGTGGATTTATTTCGGCATTTTGTTCCTATATTATTGTCCTGAATTCTTCCATTTTTTTGGTCCATATTTTCCATGACTTTGTCTATCTTTTCCTCATTTTTGTCTGCTTTTTGCTTCATCTCTTGGATCACTCTGAATATTAGAGATTTGAATTCCCTATCAAGTAGCCCTAGTGCCTTTTCTTCTACTGGAAAGTCATCAAGTGTTTTATTTTAGACACCTATTGGAACCATCCTGTCCTGTTTTTGTGTGTGTGTTGATATTATTTGCTGTCTTTGGGACATAGTTATTTTCTTCCTTTATTGATTGTAGAGTTGTTTTGTCCTGCTTTTTTGTTTTATTTGGTTATGTCTGAGCAGGCGGGCTGTGAATTCTTTGTTGTTTTCTTGTTTACTTTTCACCTCCTTGTCCAATGGGCAGGGCCAGTCACTTAAGGCAGGTGCAGCAGGGCAGGTCCGGCTGAAGAGGAGTTGCTGGGATGGGTTGTTTGTGGCACATACTGGAGCCGACAGGGTGGGCTGGGGTCAGTGCAGGGCAGGTTCTTGTAGGTAGTGTCTGTGCTGCTTGGGGGCATGATGTTCAGCGCACAGTGCAGGTAGGCAGTGGGAGAGAGGGAGGTTGTGATGTGTGGGACTAAGATGGATATGGGAAAGAAGAGAGAGGAGAGAGAAACAGGGGCCAAAAAAAAAAAAAAAAAAAATTGCTGAGGAAGCTTGCTGTTGGAGTGGAGAGATGAGAAACTGAGAAATGTAGTAAAAGAAAAAAGAAATAAATAAATGATTTTTTTTTTTTTTAAAGAAAGAAAAAAATGCCCCCGGTGATCTCACCAGCAACTGGGGAAGTGGCTCCCAGGCCTCGGGGCACAGCCCATCTAGAAGGGGCGGAGATGGCATACAGTGCAAGTATTCAGGAGACAGGAAAAGAAGTAAAGCAGAGTGAGATGAGAAACTAAGAAATGAATAAAAACAGAAAGAAAAAAAGAAAAAATATAAAGAAAAAATGAAAAGAAAAAAAGAAGAAGAAAGGCCTCCCAGGGATCCCACTCGTGTGGCTGCACAGACCGAGGAAGTGGCTCCCAAGCCTCACAGTACAGCCTGGCTAGAAGGGGCACAGATGGCACACAGTTCCAGGTATTCAGGAGACTGGAAAAGAAGATGAGTAGAGAGATACGAGAAACTGAGAAATGAAGAAAGACAAAAAGGAAAAAAGAAAAAGAAATGCCCCCAAGGATTCCACCAGTGCAGCTGCACAGACCAAAGAAGTGGTTCCCAAGCCACACAGCACAGCCCGGCTAGAAGCAGCTCCCAAGCCAAGAAAACAGACAAAACAAACAAAAGAAAGGCCTCGGGGACCCCACTAACATGGTGGTGCAGATCAGGGAAGCAGTTCCCCATCCGAGTGGCAGTTCACAGCCTGTCAAGAAGCTGCAAAGTTGGCACATGGAGTCAGGTGTTCAAGAGAAAGGAAGGGGAAAAGGTGAGAGGCAGGGAAGAAACCAAAAGAAGCCAAAAAAAAGCAACACCAGCAACAATAAAATGGCACTGAAGGAGCCAGCCAGTGTGGGTTTGGTGAATCCAAGCGGCATGGAGTCGGTGCCTCCCAGGCCACAGTCACTCGGCCCCCTTGGGAAGCGGCAGAGGCTGAGCAGAGGGAAGAAGGGTGGGGGGTAGGAAAGCTTATATCACTGGTTACCAGGTGCTCTGTCTTCTGATGGAACCTCCATGAAGCTGCCTTCCCATACTCCCTGCCCACCAATCTGCAACAGTAGTCCAAGATAGTGAATCTGTGCTGTGTTAGCTGATAAAAGACCTCCGCTCGTATCTCTCCTCGCTCTCTGATCTCTGTCAGTTTCTTATTCCATTTGGTGCTTGGTTGAGTTCTTTATCTCTTCATTTGATGCTTAGGGTTCCAGGATTGATGTTTGTCTCTGTTTTACTTAGTTTTTTGGGTCTTTGCTATGGAGGGACGGCTTGGTGCTTCTGTTTATAGTGCTATGTTGGCTCCGCATCTCCAGAAACTGATTATTTTGGTTAAATGGATCTTTGGTGTTATCTCTATCCTTCCTTTTCTCCATATAAATCCAGAGTATATCTTAACATTTTTTTCTGTGGTATTTAGAAATCATTAGCAGTACTAAAGTTAGCCCTTAAGACAGGAAAAAAATGAAACTCTCCACCACCAAAGTCTAACAACTCAAGATGTGCAATGCTTAATTAGCCCTCTCTGAAATAAAGAGGTCACACTGCAGGGTATACTTTGGAAGGGCAAATTGCAATTATTTTTACATAAATACAAAAGGATATAGGCACATTTTCCTCCAGTGTAAAAGCTTTCTGCAAATGAACACTATCCAAATAGCCTGTGCCCTACCTTGAAGGCAGTTTAGTGTGGAATAGAGAGCACAGCCTTTGAAATTATACGAACTTGGATTTCCATTTGAGCTTGGCCAAGTAGTAGGTATATCATTTGTCTTAGCTGTTCTGAGCTTTGGCCCCATCATCTGTAAAATGGGAATAAGAATACTTACTTCACATTACATGGAATGGTTGGATCAAGTACCTGATTATTAGAGGTTACTTAATACACAATGTCATTAAGATGAAGAGTCCCTCGGTGAGACTGAAGGCCATGGGAATAGTTTTAGGCAACCAAACCTTAATATGCAAGACTCTCCTGGGCTAATACATACCAGTACCAGTTGTCATCCAGTGAACTTCAACTTGAGATGACCCCATGTGTTTCAGAGAGAACTGTGCCCCGTAGGGTTTTGAATTGCTGATTTTTCGGAAGTAAATTGCTAGGCCTTTCTTCCCAGGCTCCTCTGAGTGGACTTGAACCTCCAAGCTTTTGGTTAGCAACTGAGCACCTTCAGCCTCTGTACCATCCAAGGACTCCTCTCTAATACATAAAACCTCTCTTATTTTGCTTTCTAGTTATTTACATTTTTATCCAAGTGTCCTTCTACACTTTTACCCCATCATTACTGTGCTGAGCTGAGCACTTCATAATTACTGACTTGCCTTGCTGCTTATTCCTGAAAATGTCAGGTTCCTCAGCCTGGATAATATGGGCAAGTATGTATTTGTTGGGAGTAGTGGTGGTGGTGGTGGTGGTGGTGGACACTGCAGAGAGGAAAGCTAAAAACCCTGAAATAAGAATGAGGTTCTCTGACATCCATAATCTGAGAAAGTTCTGTGGCTCTATAACTAACCTAAAAATTGCAAAATCTCTCGTGGGCCTGAGGATCTGATTTGGTTCTGAAATCTTGAGCTACTTTGGCCTCATCCTATGATGGTTCCATAACAAGCCTCTTACTCACATGACAGCCTTTCAGGTGTTCGTGGGGTCAGAGTTGCACTATGGTAGTTTAGAGCCTACAGTCATCTTTAGGCCAATCCCTCTTGCCAGAATATTCTTCCATGGTATGTGGTACTTTTTCAGGACCACATAAAAATGGTGAAATTTTGATCAGTTGTATACAATGAACTCTAGTTAGAAGTTGGTAAGGGATACTTGTAAGTCTGTCCTAAGGAAAATTTTTTATTCAGCCTTTTTTATATGCCAGCATCCTCTAGAAGTCATTTTATTCTTAAGATTTGGGTATCAATAGCAGTTTTCTAGTTTACAGAGACAAAAAAGTCAAGATTCAGGTATATGGCAGCTTTGTAAAGATCTCTTGAAAAGTTAAACAGAACTTAATGGTGATGATGAACGGTACAGGTACAATGAAATGGAAGAGCTGGGAAAGGTCATATGTAAATTTATGCGCTGAGATCTGTTCCCTAGTTCTTTCAGTTACTGAGATGAGTCCTGCCATGGACATCCCATAGTTTTAGAGAAGTACTGATGAGCACCACTGGGCAGCCCAGGTTCAACCAGAACTGCAAATAGCAGTTAAGACAGCGATAGCTGATAAGGAAAGGGTAGGCCTCCAGAATGAGATAAATTCAGCAAAGGACAAGAATAGCTGAAAGGCACGATGCTTTGGGAAATTCATTTGACCCACCCCTATAGAAAGAAAACCAGTGATGACAAAATAAGTCATTTTTTGAGCAACAGTTAGATATGCTTTTAAAATTAATACTAATTGAAGTTTTCTAACTAAAAGTTCCAAGGTAGTAATTCTCAAACTTGAACATTCATCAGAATCACATGGAAGACTTGTTAAAACACAAATTCCTAGGCCCCACTCCCAGAATTTCTGATTCAGTAAGTCTAGGATGGGGCCTGAATACCTGAATTTCTAAGTTCCCTGGTGATGCCAATGCTGCAGTCTGGGGACCACACTTTGAGAGCCCACTGTTCTAGGGTACACTACATGGAATTGCTGACCTGTGAATTTTAGGATACTAGGAATGCAACTTAACTGGCTGAAAAACAAAAGTCCCCATCACTCCATTTTTCCTCCCCCAAATAAATAAAACAAATAAATTTAAAAATTAAAAACCTGAGTAGCAATTAATACTATACTGAAACTTTTCTATAGAGATGATTTTTAAAATGAAATTCATCTAGGAGCAACAAGGAACTCCTAACATGTTTCATTAGAGACCAATCCTTGACAATAGTATACATTTCCTTTCAAATTCTTTAACAGAAGCCTAGGCATTAGCATCTTTATCCATACAGTTATCATGATGGAATTCCCCAAAGTCCCACTTTAAACACAAAAACATACACAACTGCTAAGAGATTTCGGTGAGGTAAAGGTTGAGTAATTCTGCAAATGGTTCCCTTTCCTCCAATCTTTTGGATCCCTGGAGGCCTTTCCCAGGGACTGTGCTATGAGCGTTGGACCTCACTTGACTTCCAATGGCCACATCAGATAAAAGGCCTTCTACAGAAACTACACACGTCAGCTGGGTAAGGAGATCAACAGAGCAGTCTGCGACGAACTCCAGCGGGTAATCCATGTATCTGTGCTAAAAATGAGAGGTGTTTTAGCAATCAGAGAAGAAAATATTTTTATAAAGAAACTTTATTGCATAATTTCTGTATACAATAAACATAGGAAAAGGGTTTTCTTAATGAAAATTTCATGTCATTTTTCAAAAGTTTTGAATTGTTCGGAGAAAAATTATTACAAAGGTATCTAAGGCAAAAATAATATTTGACTTCTAAAACAAATGACAATCCCTTTCATTATTTTTCATATTTAAAGCAAGGTATTTTATAGATAATTAATATGGAGAGGCTTTCAAGTTGTTATGTCATTTGCATTCAGAATTTAAATGTATCTAAGAAGTGAAAAGTTTAAACACACAGAACTATTCTCTAAGACAATATATACAGCAGCTTTCCTTCAGCATGACTGTATGTACGTACATTTTACACAATCCTGCATCTTCTAATGGTACAGTAAGGAATCTATCTTGCCTTATGTTAAATGGTACAACTCCCACAGATCACATACACCTCACCATATTGACTCAGTTCATTGCACTCTATATCCTGCAAAAATAAATCTAGTGCTCGACAGCTGACATTATTGCTCGCTGACGTTTTAGTAATATATTTCTTTAACATAAGACAGAAATATAGTGAAATTTGATACCACTTAAACCCAAAAGCAATCTGGAATTAAACCACATGCATATAGCCCACTTTTTTCCCTGATGGATGTTGCATTTTTCTTAAAGCCAATGCTAGAAAGTGTGGTAGAAGAAAAACTAGCTTTCCTGGAAACAAAGACTAAGGATTAGAAAAGCAGTTTTTTGAGGGGAATGTTAAGCCTCACATTAAAAATGAAGGAACAATGACAATCCAGAATCTGTGGGGAGAGGGAAGAAGCCCCTCATTTATCTTCCTTGTCTACCCTAACACTACAGCTCTTGTCCAGCAGACCCTGGGGAAGCCACTATACCGAGCTAGAGCAGTGTGAGAAGTTTTGCATGTAGCCCTGAAGGATGAGCTGTAGGATGTGACAGGAATACCCTGGGAGACCCACTTCTTTAGCTGCCACCATATGAGGATCCTTGAGTTTCTGGGAAATGTTGGGGCTCCCTCCATACCCCTAGGCAAGTTGGGAAAGGTTTCTAGGATGGTATGGATGCTGAGGCCTCAATGGACTCTGTCTGGTCTTAGATTTTACATCTGATTTCTAGAGAGAAGTGAACCCTGCAAATTCCCTAGTGGCTCCAGGCCCTGAAGTGAAACATCCTGGGAGCTAAGGGAGACTTATCTGGAATTGCAAAGTTGTAGCAAAAGTAACAATGAAGAGCCACTAGGATGCCAGGGCCTCACCAGAGGGTGCTTGTAGAGACGGGGAAGAATGCGGACATGATCACATTGCCATTTCGATTTGTCACAATTTTTCATTTTACTTCCTCATTTTTTCTTTAAAATTGGCAAGTAATTCTCTCACTTTTGTCTTGGTACTCACAAAGAAAGATGTCGGCTTTTCATAAGCCTTCAAAGGTTTACAAAAAATAATATTTTTTAAAAAACTACCTTTTAGAATTCAAGGCTACAGACACAACATGTATCATTCACAAACTGGACCTACACACCTGGCTATAGCAAATATCACCATTCCTCACATCGTAAGATCCTTATTGTACACAACGCCATCCATTCTGCCAGACAAAATGTTATAAAGCAACAGAGCAGACCGTCTCAGAGTAAAACGGCCATACTGCAACAAAGAAAAATTTCTGGCTTTTGGCCCAACTGTTTCCATACCAATCTGCTAAGGCAACCTCCTCTCTGCTTCTTTCCATTTCAAATGCCTGTGCTTCAGCCTTTGAGGCAATTAGAACCAGATCAGTTTAATTCTACAGTACTGATCTTAATTGTATAGCAACATCATACTTTTGCCCTGAGAGTGTCAATATATTCTACAAATATTGTGAGTCCCATTTTATACTGGGAGAAATAGGCACAGAGAAGGTAAATGGCTTGTCGCTTGTCACAGAGCAAATTAGTGTCAAGACTGAGACTTGAGCTCCTACTTCTATTTTAATTCCCAACATCTTTCCAGGGGGCACCTGAAACTTTGTGCCTAAGGTGTACAAGCCCTTTGGGCTCTGTTTGTTACCTGTAGTATCTTGCCAAATTTTCTGCCTAACACTGGATATTTTAGTACCTAGGACCTCTTCCTTGGTCTTTTCTGCTTTCTCTTTTTTCTGCTTCCTTGACAAAGCATCTTGTCCCTAATATTTTATTTTACAGAGTGGAATTTACCAAAATGCCCTTCCAGCTGCAGTTGGCATTAGGTGCAGAGGGAAGGACTTATAAAAAGGCAAGGGCAGGTGTTAGTCTTTGTGAACTCTGGACAATACGGGGCTCAACATTTTACAGTTGTTTTACATTCCAATGTTTTCAATGGAAAATAAAACAAAAGCCTAACTGTGAGGTAATGTTTACTTCTCTGCCACAACATTCAGTGCACCCCTCAGAGCTGGCAACAATTTAATGTAAGGAAAGACTTTAGACCTTCATACCCTTTTAGTGAGAATAAGCGACCTTAGCTCAAACTTTCCACAAAGCTGAGAAGTCTCGTAAGACATCACTCCGTCCTTATCTTAGATAGACCTATACAAATGCCTTACGGCCATGTGTCTCGCAGATCTCAAAGCACTTCCAAGCTCTGGTCTCTAGTTGTGTAGGAGATGTCTATACTCACATTTGAAGACCAAGTACCCTCTGCCTCTTAAAGGAAAAAAAACGACGACAAAAAAAACCCACTAAAACTCAAAATCAGCTATGTGGCTTGAATAATGCCAAATGGTACTTAAATGGCTTGTGAAGAAGTTTCACAAAGCTGTCTCCATTCACTAAAGCTATAAACAGGTCAGGATCTACTGGCAGTCAATAGTAAAATATGTTGGTGGCCAGGCCTCTATTTAAGCAAAAGAAGAAAAAATACGAGTAGCACAAAACTGCCTTTATATTTTTTGAAAAAATATATCTATTAAGATAGACAACTTTTATTTTTTATTTTTTAATCAGCTGTGCATTAAGAACACTTTGTTTCTGTTACTCTCCGTCCTACAGCTCCGTTTTGTCCACCTGGGCTGGGCTGCTGACTCCACTGCCTCCTTCCGCACCGCTGCTCTCTGCAGGCGTGAAAGACAAGGAAGCCGAGTTGATGCAGTATCTTTTGCCCGTTGGACGAGGTCCGTCATCAAAAATGTGCCCAAGGTGAGCACCACACTGAAAGAGAAGAGCAAAATATAAGGGCCAAGCGTGTACAAAGCAGGCTTTGAGAGGAACTCAGGTTAAGCAGTTTAAATGGATAACTGGCCGGTCTATAGAGAAATGATGGGAACCCTTGTGGAAGATTTCTGATTCGCCTGTCAATAGCTGCAAGGATGGTTTCTGGCAGGCTCTACGCCACATGCTGAGAATCAGAAACACTAGAACTGTGCATATCAGAAATCATATACGAGCCATTGTATTTTCTGATCTGTGAAGTCTCTTAGCCAGTGGAAAAATGACTGCAGTAATTTTATGAATTGAGTTGACCCTTGATCTCCCCTTGTAAGCAACGCGGCAGAATAATTTCTGTTCCCCCTGGCATTACTTCTGGCTTTGGAAAGGTGGGTTTCAGATATGCAGAAGTCCACTGTAAAAGATACTGTTTAACTGGTCATGATGGAGGTGATGTTTGCTTTCATGGGCGGTAAAGCTTAACATCAGACAAGCATTGGATGTTCTTGGAACCCAGCAAAGCAAAGGGAAGGCTCAACCGAGTTATGTCACGGTCACCAGGGCTGTAAGCGTAGCAAATGGAAAGCTCTCTAGCCCACACAATTGTTTCTTCTGGCTTCCAATAGATGGAGTGCCACGCTGGCTTCTTTACCCCAATGGACTGTAACATGTGGAGAGGGAATAAACTGTTTACCTAAAATCCAAGATATTGACTATCCATAAAGCTTAGGGAGGACGAAAGGCCCAGAGTTCAGACGAAGCAGGAGGAGGGATGGTTACGCTGGTGTTTAAGAGAAATCCAGCCCACAGAAATTTTCTCCAATCAGGCTGGTTCACCGAATAAAGCCCTGTGCTAACTGCTCCAATGCCACCTATGGCTCTAGGAGATGACAGTGAATGTCACACTGAGCACTCTCCCACCCTTTCAGCAGGGGCAGGGGTGACAGAAATGGAGACCTTGGTGGACCACATTCAAACAGGACGTGAAAACACATCATTCATAATAAACAAAGAAACCAAAGTCCAGGGGTAAATGCTTCCGTTCATTTGTTTAATGAGTATCTATGTAATGCCTGCTGTGTATCAGGCAATGTCCTAGACTTTGGGGATTCAGACAACCATCTCTGGCCTCATAGAGTTTACAGTCTAGTGGGAGAGACAGGAAATATACAAGAAAACAAGTGAACTGTAAAGTATGCTAGGTAGGAGTAAATGCCGGGATAAAAAAGAGAAGAAAGTGATATGAAGTATCAGGGTTGGGTGTTAACAGTTTAGATAGGGTGGCCATGGGGGGCCTCACTGGGGTGACTTTGGAATAAGGACCTGAAGGAAGTGAGGGAGTGAATATCTGGAAGACAGCATTCCAGGCAGAAGGAAGAGTCAAGATTTAGGAAAGAACATGAGACATACAGATGATTTATTAATTCTTCTCAGCGATTTGATACATAAAACATAAATTGCTGGGAAAGAAAGTAGGGATCGACAATGGACAATGGGGTTGAGATACCAAATGGAGAGGACGAGAGAAAAGAGAGGAAGGGTACTCATTACAAAGAACTAGGATCTCAGTTTCCCCACTGGAAGTGAGAAACAATTCTCAAGGGTTCCCTAGTTATTAAGAAATAGCACAAATAGCAACTTTGGCTATATGGCATTTCCATATGAAAGTGCATTCTTAATTTACTGCCAACATACTCTGTCTCCTTATTAAAGAACTAAAAATGAACCCTGAACTGATCTATTGCCTGGAAAATATGAAACAGGCCTAAAAAACAAATTTTGCATTATTTTACCACATTCTATTTAGGTTTAGGTAATATCAAGGCTGACAGCTCAGGTTGCTTTTCCTTTCTACAAACAATTGAGGCCAAATTTTCAGGCATCAGCAGCTAAGATGCACCGGTAAAAATACATATGCTTACTCAACGGACACAGGTAAACACCCATTGCAGCCTGTGAAAACAGTCAGTGTGCAGGCTGACAGGAACTAGTGCTCTCGGTGACCAGCGTGTGTGCAATTATTGATCTCACATGCAGCTCTGGCACTTTAATCACTTGGCATCCGAGAGGTGAAGCTTTCACATAAAAGTCTCAGATAGGTTTTTTTTTAAAAAAAAAAAAAAATATGAGAGAATATAGCTATCTGGGCAAAACAAATCATACTGCCTTTATTAATCATTCCTTGAGCATACTTAGAAAACAGTTCTATTTACAGTCTCCAAAAATAAAGCACAATAAAGATACACTTGAAGGCATTTAAGAATAAATTATATGGTCTTCATTTCCCAAATTATTTTTTTCATAAATCCAAATTACGGCAATTTAATCTGTTGACCTGAATTGGTTTTCAGTCTACAGTTTCATTTGCTAATTTGTAATTAGCCTTTGGATTCAACATAAAGGAAAACGATTATATATGTGTCCCCTAATCCAGGCAAAAGGAACAGGTGAAGAGAAATTATAGTTAGGCAAAGGTAGCAAAAATCATTGGCAAAAGAATATATGGGCTGGCAAGAGGCGAGGAAAATCCTCAGAAAAGGTGTGAGCCTCTAAAAAGACAGTGATGGCTTGATTATGCCTGCCACAAGGTGGTTTGGAAGATTAACACCAGACTTAGATTACTGAGCACAGATCAAAATTTCAAAACATAGAAGGTGTTAATTTATATCTGTGCCCCCACATACATGCCCACCCTGTTGCCTAAGAAGCTGCAAGGCCATCTGTCTGAGGGAGGACTTCACCACACATGACATTTGTGCATCCTCCCAGGTACAGCCAGTCTCCCGTAAAAGACCATTACCCAGTTTCTTTTAAAAGTGCATAAGCACTGAAGGCTCCTCCCTGGAGGGCCACACACATGGAGCCCATTCCTTCCAGCTTCTACCTGGTCAAGCTGGGACGATGAGTGGAAGTTGTCAGTGATGCACTGTTTCTGCAGCCGCCTGCGAGCTCTGCCTCGCCGGCCCCAGCCAACTGGCAGTGTGTTGGGATCTCTCAGCACACCTGGTTGTAAACTGAAACAAACTGGTTGCCCAGTGCAGAAATCTCTGAAACATGCTGTTAATGATTTATTTCAGGGTAGAATCTTAGGTGCACATTTTAAAAGTTGTTTTCAAATGGTTATTTTTTTCTTTTATAGGTAAAATACAAACTATAGCTGGATAGTCTAGCCCTCACCCTGAAGAAGCATGATATAATTGTCCAAAAGAAAATTTAAAAATTCCCTTTATCACCTAAGGCTCCCACTCAGAAATTTGGCAACTCAAGGAACTGTGGCGAATCAGGGAAAAAGACCTCCCCCCGCCCCGAGGGGGGTGAAAAAAAAAAAAAAAAAACCAGATTGAGCAAGCAATTTACTTTGCCAGTAGTATTCTGTTGTTCCCACTGTTGTTGAAGACACTTGTGTGTAAGTAGGGGCTCTTTTCCTCTGTGCTTGTGATATTAATCTTTTGCCAAGGAAATGATTGTAAAGTCACCAGTTTAGTATTATGATTTTACTGAAAGATCAAGAAAAAGAGAGATGGGCTGTGAGTCTTGACACCCGATTGTAACACATGGGTATCTTTAATCACCAGCAATATATGAGTTATCATCTGCAAAAGATTGATAAGGTTTGGGGTTTTAGCAAAAACTGCTTAACTTTTGAAAAATACTTTGATTGGTGGATACTTACCTTTCTGTTGATTTAGCTGACTTAGAACAAACTAATAATGTTCTAAAACAAACTTAAGGGACTCTACCATAGATTGAAGTAGTCACAGCAACAGTTATAAACAGACTCCAGCTTGGGTAAACTCAAGGATCTGATGGTTTCCTTAAAGATTATTACAAAAAGTTAAGTGATTTATTGGTCTCCCAGACGTAGGATTTTGATCTGAAGAAGGAAGAATTCCCCAAGTATTCCCAGAAGGGACTTGCTTTACTGAACTATGGCTAAAATCAAGCAAGTTTTACCCCTTTGCACTGAATTTAACCCCTGACAAAGCATTGCTTAACAAGCTGGGGTTGGAGGATTAGGGAGAAGCTATCAAACAATTATTCACGGTAGTCAGTGAAACTGGAATAAAAGCAATGTATGTTATCACTAGCTGAAAAATGTAGATTAAATAAAATTAAGGAAAATTCTTTATAACTGAAAATTGTTACAAAATTGCTGTGGCCAGGGGAAGAAGATACGTGTGCCCACCAAAGTGGGCAAATTTAAGATAAAGATCCTCTTTAGAACAGGTAACTTGAATTTAACTCCTCAATTCAGTAGATAGAATAGGAAAAGAAAATAAATATGATTGCAACAAAAATAAGAATGTAACAGGGTAACCTGTTTCCGTAGCAAGCAGCAATCATAATGAAGGCAGTGAAGATCAAGGAGGCTTGGTGGCGCAACAGCTGCTAACCGAACCAGTGGTGGTTGGGACCCACCTGGAGGCTCTGTGGGAGAAAAGGTCTAGTGATCTGCTCCTGTAAAGATTAAAGCCTAGAAAACCCTATGGGGCTGTTCTACTCTGTCACATGGGGTCAACTATGAGTCAAAAATGACTCAGCTGCACACAACAACAACCTTGAAGCTCAGGCAGTATGCCAGGTTTCTTCCACAACAGTTCTTCTAGAAGGATCTGATGGCAGTATTTCTATGAAGATTGGAGATAGGACTGAATCAATCTTAACTTTCTCAGTAAAATTTTACTAAAACATTATTACCTTAGAAGTCACATGGAAAACCTACAATGTACTGTAAAGAGGTGGAAAGTTACTGGCTCCCAATGTGTTTACAATTACTACCTAAATATGAGGCCTAATTCACAGCATGTTGTGGCCCACATCATTACTTAAAAAACAAAAACAAATAAATAAACAAAAAGAATCCTAACTATTAAGGCAAGAATTAAGGACCAATAGACCAGTGAAATACTGCCAGGCGAGCAGGTCAAATGTACTAGTTTTGTCTATGGAAGATCAGTTCACTTGTTGAAGTTGGCAGTGAAAGGGTCTTCATGATTAGATACTCCATATTTGCTATAAGGAAAGAATTACTCCATGCGACATGTCTACCTGGAAGTGTCTATGAGATACTAAAAGCATCCAATAGATTCTTCATAACATAAACCTCACTGATGAAATTCAGTCTAGAGAAAAGACAAGCCAGGTGAATTAAAAATCCAAACAGAATTTTAGAAAGAGAAGAAGCAAGTCAGAGAAGTTTCCCACTCTCTCACTACCCCATAAAAAGAAAGACAAGAAAAACAGCTTTAAAAAAAAAAAAAAAAAGGAAGAGGGGAATTTGCAGGTAGGGGAAGAGAATATGTAACATAAAAGGATATAAAGTAAAAAAAAGACTGATAATGGGGAACATAGTGCTAAAACCGAAAAACACAAGTAAAGCAAAAGTGGTTGCTCTAGTATGGAAAATATTAAATCAGTTTTCTTTTTATTTTTTTTCAAGTCAAGGTAAAAATTATGCATTAGAAAATGAAAAAGAAAAATGTAAGGCAAAAGGAAAATAAAAGTGTGTGAAGTATACAAATTAAAAGATGAAGAGATTGAAAAGAAAGACATCCACACTTTAATTTAGTGAGTTGTTATCATCTTGAGTGGCAGCCATCCCAGCTCCATCCACATACAGAAGTCAACAAATGTGCCATTCTTTGTTGTTAGGTGCTGTCGAGTGGTTCCAACTCATAGTGATCCTATGTACAACAGAAGGAAACACTGCCTGGTCCTGTGCCATCCTTACAATCATTGCTATGGTTGAGCCCATCGTTGCAGCCTCTGTGTCAATCCATCTTGTCTAGGGTCTTCCTTTTTTTCGTTGACCCTCTACTTTACCGAGCATGATGTCCTTCTTCAGGGACTGATCCCTCCTGATAATAGGTCCAAAGTACTTGAGATGAACTTTCACCACCCTTGCTTGCAAGGAGCACTCTGGCTGTAATTCTTCCAAGACAAACTTGTTTGTTCTTCTGGCAGTCCATTAAAAAAAACCCAAACCCATTGCCGTCGAGTTGATTCTGACTCATAGCAACGCTATAGTTCAGAGTAGATCTGCCCCATAGGGTTTCCAAGAAGCAGCTGGTAGATTCAAACTGCCAACCTTTTGGTTAGCAGCCAATCTCTTAACCACTGTGCCACCAAGGCTCTGACACAGTATATTCAATATTCTTTGCCAACACCATAATTCAACGGCATCAATTCTTATTCAGTCTTCCTTATTCACTATCTAGTTTTGGCATGCATATGAGGCAATTGAAAATATCATGGCTTCGGTCAGGTGCACCTTAGTCCTCAAAGTGACATCTTTGCCTTTTAACCTTTAAAGAGGTCTCTTGCAGCAGGTTTGCCCAATGCAATACGTCATCTGATCTTCTGACTGCTGTTTCAATGGGCATTGATTGTGGATCCAAGTAAAATGAAATCCTTGACAACGTCAATCTTTTCTCCATTTATCACGATGTTGCTTATTGATTCAGTTGTGAGGATTTCTGTTTTCTTTGTGTTGAGGTGCAATCCATACTGAAGGCTATAGTCTTTGATCTTCATCAGTAAGTGTTTCCTCTTTACTTTCAGTAAGCAAGGTTGTGTCATCTGAGTATCACAGGTTGTTAATGGGTCTTCCACCAATCCTGATGCCTCATTCCTCTTCATATAGTTCAGCTTCTCAGAGTGTTCAGCATACAGATTGAATAAGTATGGTGAAAGGATACAACCCTGACACACACCTTTCCTGATTTTAAACCACGCAGTATCCCCTTGTTCTGTTCGAACGACTGCCTCTTGTTCTATGTACAGGCTCCTCAAGAGCACAATTAAGTGTTCGGGAACTCCCATTCTTTAGGGCTGGGAAATTTCCTAAGGTTGGCATGGAATTTACTTCGCCAAGCATGCATTCACACGTGCTTTAGTGGAACAGAAATTTTTCTCTCTCTTCTGTTTAAATTCAAGACTTTAATAAAGAAAGGATCAAATATTTTCTAAATATGAGAAGTAAAAGTGGTAGAAAAAGAAACTAAAAAAGAATAGATCAGTGTTAGTTCTTAATACCACTGCTAGGAAAGGACTGAAAGAACAGTCAACAGTCACCTAGGCATCTAACCAAAGGGACAAGAGCTATACATGGTTTAGCTTGACATCTTTCATGAACGTTGCCTAATTTTGGCATAGTTTGTGGATTTCATTTCTCTTTTGTCATTGTAGGACACCCTTCATCATGGTCTTTTCTTGACTACTACTGACGTTATCTCTGTGGCTAGCGACAAAGAAAGAGGTTTATTCCAGCCATGAATTATAAGAATTAGCCACAAAGAAATCAGACAGTAGAAATCAGCCTTAGGGAAAGTTAATATATTCTGCCTCATTTTTTCTGTGCCATTCTGATTTGGTTTTCACAGCACTTGATGTTTGAAAGTGGGTTCTAACTGAAAAGGGGAGTGGCAGTCATACAATAGCCATTAAGGCAGCTTAATTAAAACACAGAGAGAGAGAGAGAAAACAAAAAAACAACCACTAGCCTTAATAGAGGTTTACTAACTTTGTACCTAAGTTACAAATTACTATATGCCATCTACCCAGAGTTACCTAGTTAACAAATATTTCATATTACTGGGTAGATAATTTATTTTGTGTGGAAGTTAGAAAAACATCATTTAAAATTCAATTGAATTCAATTCTAAATTGTATTAAACTAACTGCTGGTGATGATGGGTTTTTTTTTTTTAAGTTTAATGTGACTCTTTAGGGCAGGCTGGTTGGTCGGCCTATTGATCGATTAATTGATCAATTGATCAATTTATCTCAATCACAACAACATAAAGAGCTCTGGAACCAAACTGCCT
The DNA here is from genome assembly GCF_000243295.1 of Trichechus manatus latirostris. Taxonomy (NCBI): domain Eukaryota; kingdom Metazoa; phylum Chordata; class Mammalia; order Sirenia; family Trichechidae; genus Trichechus; species Trichechus manatus. The sequence continues at coordinate 7,387,756 of NW_004444022.1, forward strand.
GAATTCAAGTCTCGGCTCTGCCACTTACATCTATGTAAATTTTCACAAGTTAATTGACCTTTTTTGTGCCTCACTTGCCTCAACTGTAAAATGAAGGAAAACAACAGTGCCTACTTTATAAGGTTACTGTGGGCATTCCACTGTGTGGATCATAACAAATTATGGACAACATTGCGAAGAATGGGAATTCCAGAACGCTTAATTGTGCTCGTGACAAACCTGTACATAGAACAAGAGGCAATTGTTCGAACAGAACAAGGGGATACTGCATGGTTTAAAATCAGGAAAGGTGTGCATCAGGGATGTATCCTTTCACCATACTTATTCGATCTGTATGCTGAACAAATAATCTGAGAAACTGGACTATATGAAGAAGAATGAGGTATCAGGATTGGAGGAAGGCTCATTAACAACCTGCGTTATGCAGATGATACAACCTTGCTTACTGAAAGCGAAGAAGACTTGAAGCACTTACTGATGAAGATCAAAGACCACAGCCTTCAGTATGGATTACACCTCAACATAAAGAAAACAAAAATCCTCACAACTGAACCAATAAGCAACATCATGATAAATGGAAAAAAGACTGACGTCAAGGATTTCATTTCACTGGGATAACGCCCATGGAAGCAGCAGTCAAGAAATCAAACGACTCATTGCATTGGGCAAACCTGCTACAAAAGAACTCTTTGAAATGTTGGAAAGCAAAGACGTCACCTTGAGGACTAAGGTACACCTGACCCAAGCTATGGTATTTTCAATCACCTCATATGTATGCAAAAGTTGGACAATGAATAAGGAAGACCGAAAAAGAAGCTATGCCTCTGAATTATGTTGTTGGTGAAGAATATTGAATATACCATGGACTGCCAGAAGAACAAACAAATCTGTCTTGGAAGAAGTACAGCTAGAATGCTCCTTAGAAGGGAGGATGGGGAGACTTTGTCTCACACACTTTGGGCATGTTATCAGGAGGGAAGAGTCCCTAGAGAAGGACATCATGCTCGGTAGAGGGTCACTTGTAAAAAGGAACACCCTCCCCGAGATGGACTGACACAGTCGCTGCAACAATGAGCTCAAACACGATAACGATTGTGAGGATGGCACAGGACCAGGCACTGTTTCCTTCTATTGTACACAGAGTTGCTGTGAGTGGAAACTGATCGAAGGCACCTAACAACAATAGCCAAGGGTGCTTTTTAAATGCTTATGCTCAGGTCTTACCCCAGGCCAATTACATTAGAATCTCTGGGGCTGAAACCCAGCATCAGAAAGTCCACCATCACACTCAGAGGCTCATTTCTGAGAAAGAAGAGTGATCTGAAAAATGTGGCTTAGGTAAAATATAAAGTCTGCTTTTTTAAGGGAGAGAGTGGCCCTTATACTCAGAAGACAGTAAATTTGCTAGTCTTATTTAAAATAAAAATAAAAAAAGAAATTCATTAGGACTGATGTTTAGGTTCAAACCAATCTCCACCCACCCCCCTTGCTACTTGGTAGTAAATATGCCACCTACTCCCTAAAAATCTTGTGCCTGATGAACAGAGTTAAAGAAAAACGGATAAAGCGCAGGCAGTAGAATGCTAAGGGAGGCCAGTGTGGCAGTGACTTTGCTATTGTAGCTTCCTTCCTGATTGTGCCCCTTTTATCTCTGAAAAGTACAACAGACACCCCTCAACAAAATCCTCTGTAGTATCAAGGAATTTCAGTGCTACCATACTCAGACTTCACATTTCACTTATTTACAACAGATTAGAAAAACAGGACTACCTGCTCTAGTGTGTGCAGTTGCTCTTACTCTGTGTACAAAAAGGTTCTGACTATGTTTCTGGGTTTAAGTACAAAATACACACAAGCTCAAGTCTCCTGACAGACAGTGACAAAATAAACATGGTGCTTTTGCCTCCTTCTCAACCATGCTTATTTTATCCTTAGAGCCAGCACTACTTGTTTAGAGCAGAGTGGACTGAATTAATTAGAACATCTTTGAAAACAAGGATACGCCTACAAAATACGAGAAGCAGAGATGGAATTACCTTATCACATATTCCCACTCTGCCCTCATACAGCCTACTGCGGAACTGCCCCTCCTACCGCCTCTCTTCAGCCTTTCTCTTCACACCCACCCAAGAGAAGCCATTTCTGGGGTTTTGTTGATGGTGTTTGAATCACTGCTGTTAGATGCTCAGAACTGCAGGGAGAGGGGGACTATCAGGTTATATAAGGCCACATATGAAATTTTTATATGCCCCAAGAATAGCCCATTCCTCACTCTACTGAGTTGATTGAAGACAATTTTCCCTACCAATGATTTTGTTCAATAGTATTAAAGCCAGTTACTAACATTTAACTGGACTTGCTAAATACCTGAATACCCAAATACCATTAGGAATTTATATAGACTTCATGTGCTTTTCTGTCCCTCTTGTGATCAGTCACCTGGCCTTAGTTGCTGTACTTAGCACAACCAGGAGTCTTGAAAGTGTCTGCAATGCAGAGTGAGCAGAGAATTGGGTTTTCAGGCGGGGTTAACTGACCTGAGAGCAGCTTGTTTCCACCCTGTGCATCCCGTAAGAAAAGTCGTCTGTGAAGGTGATTGCATCAGAACTGATCACATCGTGGAATGAAGGCCAACCTGGGGTGAAGAGGCAAAAGAACCAAAACAGAGAGGAGAGTTACATAACCTTAGGTTAGGATGCAATTTTAAAGAAATACTAAGCAAAGAATGTAAATATTTAATATATGACTCATGCTTAACTTTTTCAACCCAAAAAAAAAGGTCAAACCTAAATGGTAATATATTTTGCAAACGTGCAATTATTTTTAAGAATAACCTTTTCCTCAGATTCAGATTATAGTCACATTGGGGTTTTATGTTTCATCAGGCATTATCAGACCATCCAATAGTTTCCTAGAGCATCTCCAAACTTAAAAAGTTTTCTCTCACTACTTTTTCTCATCTCCAGAGTTACCAAGTGGCCCTGAAGCACTTTGAGTCTTCCAGTATGATGTCTTCCAAAATACAATCTTATTGGTTTTGCTGTTAATTTTCAACAGTTCCTCGCCTCTTTAGGAAGCTTGTTTTTTCAGTACTAAGTTTGGATGGTTAATCATTGTATTAAAGTATAAAAAATCAATATCCTGTTGTCTCTATCTTAATCTAATTTCCCTAAACAGGGAGTATCGCGAAAGCATAGCTTCTATTTTATGGGCAAGAGGCTTGCTCACTTCCTAGAAGAAACTGAAAGAGCAGCATTGCTCAGGCATCTCTAGGTAGCCCTTTCCCTCAAATAGCACCTTGTTCCAATTTTCATTAATTCTAATGATTTTTAAAATACATGCACAGTTTTAAGAAACTCAGTGGTAAGTGGACCACAAGATTGGGCAAATGTTTATGAGTATACAATCAGGTTTACGGTCAGTACTTATGGGCATGTGTTTACAAGTTTCCAGAATATGTATCTGGAGTCACTGAACTGAAGCCTGTATCCCCAAAATGATGAAAGAGGTGTGATGTTGCTGAACTGCTGGTACATTTTTTCTTCTTTCTCAGAAGTCAAATTTATTCCTGCAGAAAGGAAGAAGCCCTTTAAAAACATAGTGCTTTGTGTTAATACACCTGTTGAAAGAAAACAGTGTGCAAACTTCAACAATATGACTTCCAGTTTCAAACAAATCAGTTCAGGCCAAGTCTCTGTAAGAAACTCCCCCAAACTCCGTGCCCCCCACTATCAACAGTATAGCTTTCATAGTCAGTGCCATATTTAACACCAGGAGTTTAAGCACTTTCCAATTCCTTGAGCTGAGTTCAAGACTGTTTCTCGACTATAACATTTTAACAAAAACTAATGATGCTGACTCACCAATATTCTTAAGACAGTTCATTCATCCCTATTTTCCAAATTCTAAAGAGAATTTTCATATATCCTAGGATATAGTGGAAACCCTGGTGGCGTAGTGGTTAAGCGCTACGGCTGCTAACCAAAAGGTCGGCAGTTCAAATCCATTAGGTGCTCCTTGGAAACACTACGGGGCAGTTCTACTCTGTCCTATAGGGTCGCTATGAGTTGGAATCAACTTGACGGCAATGGGGGTATATGGGTATAGGATATAATATTTGCTTTATAATGATTACTTGACACATTTAAGTGTTCTTTGTTCAAGGACTGAAGTGCCAATTACTAGCGAAGAGAGGTCTAATGATGATTTTGAGGACACTGGAAAACAAAGTCATTTGTCTATGAAAAGAAAAAAGCATTCTGTGTTTTCTTTTTTAACTTCTCAGGGCATGACTCATTTGATTGTGGTTTAAGGCAACTAATATTATAGGGGGACACATTTGCTTCAACAGTAAACAGGTAAAAAGATTTAGGAGTTTTTGTTTTTAACTTACCACAAAGTTACATTTCTTCCTTACATTTTCCTATTTTTAGAATTAAAAAGAGGTATGCAGAAATATATATACATAGGTCACTATGAGTTGGAATCGACTTGATGGCAGTGGATTTGGTTTTTTTGTTTTGTTTTTGGTATGCTACCTCTGAATCTTATATACTTATCTTGTTCTACTTATCACACTGGATTTGTGATTTATTTGATTTATTAGTTTTCATGCTTTCCTCCCTGACTAGGTGATGAAGGCAGAGGCTGAACTCATTGACTGGGTATTCTCACTGCCTACGTGGTATTTGGAAACCTTGGTGGCAGAGTGGTTAAGATAGTTCTTAACCACTATAGGTCAGCAGTTCGAATCCACCAGGTGCTCCTTGGAAACCATATGGGGCAGTTCTACTCTGTACTATAGGGTGGCTATGAGTTGGAATCGACTCAACAGTAACAGGTGTGGTGTTTTTTTATTTTTGGACGTGGTATTCAGCACAAAGGCACAGCACAAATGTTTACTAAACTGATTTCTGATTAGCCTTAAACAAGCAAGTGGAATAGATAATTATGGTATATCACAGAGTCCCACAGGAGAGAGAATATAAACAGATTCTTTTTTTAAGACTGGATTAAGAAATATCAATGATAGCTTCTCACCGCAGTATCAAACTTGACTCAACCACTACAATTAAACCTATGTAAGTGGAAAAGTAGCCTTATTATTTATTTAGGAAGGTAGACATATGAAGATAATCTAAATCACCTCACTTTACAGGGATTTGGGGGAGTCAAAAGGGAGGAGCAGAAAGATAAGTTATCTGCCAAGGTCATACAGGTGGGAAGTGGCAGGGCCAAAACTAGTATCTGGATATTTTGACTTTAGTCTAGGACTCCCTTCTTATTTTCCACTTTATTCCTCAATAAAAGACTGACAGGTCATTCATTGGAACACCCCAGCAGGAAGGAGGATGCAGGATTTAAGAAATACGTTTACTGCTATGTCTGGATAGTTGTACTGTTGCACTTAAGGGACCTCTAGATGGAAGCAGATAATAATAATACCTTTAACAAACTGATTCCCTCACCTTCTAACGACCAAACTTTCCAAAGAGAAAGTCCAAGAGTAATGAAATAAATGATGTACTCTAGCTGGGACATACGTAATTTTTTATTCCTTTATCTAAAACTACTACAGACTCAGAAACTCACCCCTAGGCAATAGCATTGAGAAGAACTGTCAATTATAGTTGGGGTTTCTTATTCTTATGTACCTCTTCCAATAATTATGAATCATTGCCTATCAATGATTTTTTTTGGTGGGGGGGGGGGCGGATTGCTTTGGAACAAGCTGTTAAACCATAGTTTAAACAATACATTCAAGCTGTTAAACTGTATTTTTGTCCCTGTGAATTAAATATTTATAGAAGACTATACTCAAAGATAGAGTAGGGTGAGATGGAGGAAAATGAAGGTCCCAAATGATTTCGATGTGTTCTGGGACATTGTTGAAACATGAGTAGTTTATTTGTTGTTTGTTTTGACATATTTAAACATTGAAAGTGATGCTTCAAAGAAAAAAGACATTTCAAAACTACTCTAAAACTCATAGTGTCTATTTGCATTGTTGAAGAAATCCAGTCTTTAAAATGGAATATTCAGTATGTCAACCCAATCTTAGATTAGTTGAGATCAACAAGAGAAACTATGTTAAAGACTATAACCCTGTGTGATAAAACATATTTCAAAAAAGAACAGTGGCCAATAAGGGTAACAGAGGAGAAGGCTGAGCTCCTTTGCTAGGTCTCAGAAAAAGTGAGGCTCTATAGAAAAAGAATCCATCAGAAAGGTAAGTCCTTAATGACAATCAAGCCAAGAAGGACCTTCACCCAAGAGTAAATTGTCTCATGGCAGACAAGCCGCAGTGATGACGGCACTTTGAAAGCGGCATTCCCTCATCATGTGAAAGTATTTAAAGGAGGACCCCTTCATTGCTGTAAAAATCCTCAGAGGAAACCCTGCCCCCGCTCCTAATAATAAGGAAAGTGCTTCCAAGGGTGATAGGCAAAGACTGAAGCAATCTGCGTCTTGTTGAGAAAATTATCTTGAGCCAAGGGTGGGGGCAGGGAGGGAATGTGTTTAGGTCAGTTTTGACATTAAAGAAAGATCATCCATCCTCCTTTCTCTAGGATTTTCCTTTTGGTCTTCTCATCTAACAAAACATTATTTGTTTTGGATGCATTCCATGCACTTTTTAAAAGAAAAGTCATGTGAAAACCTGTATAAACAGAGTTGGCTTATCCCACCGCCAATACATCCCTTTGTTTCCATTTGACGAGGTTGGATTTGAGCCTATTAGCATTTCATTTCAAAGAATATAAACTGTATGTTTTCGATATTACCTTTATTAACAAGAACTGCTTATATTCAATAAATAAATTCTCACCTCAAAAAATCCTCATACCTAGATAGCAAATAAGAAATACAGGCGCTACGACTCAAGGAGACAAGTTGGAATGGGGCAGTTATGCTTCAACTTTTTGAACCATCAGGCCAAATGAATCTTCACACATAACTTAATACTTTGTTATAAAATGATGCAAATCCAGACTGCCCTCATGTACATCTCTAACATAAGGCCAAGTGACCCAGATTAATAATAGCAGTTCCTGGGTGCTTGCCTTCATCTATATTAGAATGGAGTTTTCTAGATATCAGTAAAAAGGATTATTCGCCCTTTCTCCATATGTAGTTTAAAAAAGCTGTCCAGCCTGTATGAGCCCATAACTGAATAGTGGCACAGCTCCCCACAAGCAGTCTCCTGTTGACAAATTTTAAGTGGTTCACTCCAACTGTCCCCTGAGAAAGACTTTCTCGTCTATCTCATCTCTTCCCTCCTCCTTCCAAAAATCTCTGAAATAAATTGTTAAAATCAGTAACATAGTATAAATAAGTTGAAACCAATTCCATCCCTATCATGTCTAGAAAAGGTGGCCCTTATTCTCCTATCTTTTCATTTAACAAAGATTACTATACAGCTTCTACTTCCCTTATATCCTCCTCCCATCGCCAAATAAAAATTAGAAAGTTTGGTAAACTAGCTACATGACCCATCAGTAGAACAGGGAAAAACTATCCATGACCAAGAACTTATTATACTGAACTGCAATTATAAATATCATGTTGTCTCAAGTGCAAGATAAGTCTGAGCACAATAAATCCCAGTGGGGCTTTGGTGATGGTTTAATGAGGATGATATATATTTGAGCATGGTTTTGGTGAGACAAGCTGGAGATGCAGCTCCATTGTTGTTGTGTGGGTGTACCAACTCTCACAGCTCTATAATTCTAGGACCATATCTCAACATTCGTCGCTTTTAGTTTCTCTCTAGCTTGAATCTGTTAACCTCACCGATCCACAGTTTACCACTGCATTGTCAACCACCTAAAATAGTGCCTGTTACATAAAAGGCATTCCAAAAATCTATCTGATGAATGAAAAAATGAATGCATTAATATCCCATAGTTTAAGATATCATTTGACTCCCCACTCTGTAAGACAGCCTTAGCACCCTGATCACCTCTCCACCTACCCTTCCCCCACTCCAATGCTTAACCATAATTAAGTCTTCTGTGCCTTTCTATAGATTGATTCTAAGAGGTGAAAACCGATAAGCAGTGTCTGTATCATTATGGCTGTGTGCATGCTGCTTACTGCAACATGGAGCTACGGCGTGCTAGGATTATTTTTCCTTCTCCAAAGGTCCAACTGTCATAATCACTTGTTAAAAGGCATACCACATTTCCTTTTACTTTTTATTTGGACTATGACTTTAGTATACAATTATGCAAAGTTTGTCTGTAATTTAAAACTTTAACTTTCGAATTTTTAGTTATAAATATTCCAAGCATATGCAAAATTACTCAGAATAACATTATAGGCACCCATGATTTAACAGATATTAACTACCAGACTTAACAGATATTCACATTTTTTCCATATTTGCTTCAGATCTCTCTTGCGGTCTCTCTTTCTCTAACAAAATAAAATATTACAATTACAGTGAGACCTGCCTCCCATCCTTCTCTCTTCTCATACCTCCTGGCACTCTAAAGATATGTGTTTATGTACCATTCCCATACTTGTTTTGATTCATCTTCTACCTATGTCTGTATCCATAAATGACAGATTGTTTGGAATGTTTAAACATTTACATAAATAGCATTACACTGTAGGTATCTTTTTGTAACTTATTTTTCACATCCATGGTCTCTGGCTGTTCTTTTCATTTACAGTATCATTTCTTACTTTATAGATGAAATATCTTTTAAAATATCTCTGAGGATATTAATTAGAGGGTTGTTTTTATCTTAGTTTTTCTGTTATTCCCTAAAATATTTCTGCTTTCTCTGGGGTTGATTGTTCTCTTTCTCTTGGTTTCTGTCTTTCATGCTCTTGGTTTTCTTTGTATGTCTGTGATAATCCTTGGTTTGTTTGTTCCTATTTAAGAATGCAGTCCTGGGTCAGTTATCCTACGCAGCTGATGTGGGCTTTCTCTGCTCTCAGGTTATAGCATGGATTTGTTTCCTTTCCAGTTCTTACCTCTGAATAGAAAAGCTAGGTGGGGGCTCTGTGACCACTGTCGTGGATTTCTGGCTAACAACTGTTTGTCCTGGGGTTCCCTGAATACCTGAGTGGGGAAAGGTTTACTCTGGAGTATCAACACCTCAGCAGCAGCCCCAATTCTCCCAGACAGGCTGTTTAACATATTGAGAGCAATCTTCCAGTGTTCGTTTGTTTTTCCCCCTCCTCTGTAGGTAACTGATGATCTGTCTTTCTAAAATGAAGGTGAAGATGTTAGACTGGCCTAGCTGTTTTTTAGACTTTCAGTTAAACACTTTGTTGTTAGCCCCCAATTTTGCTCTTGCCAGTTCTGAGTTCTGACTTTCTCTGTAGGTCTGCTAGACATCTCTGCAACAACTCTTGTACATATTTTGAGCTGTAGCTTCCTTTAATCAGTCACACCCATTAACTTATATACAATTCCACCCATTTTTTTTTCCTAGAAAAATTGGTTGAAATTTGTCTCCTCAAGACCCCTTTCCCACTCCAACTCTTTTGCGTTTGTGGTTTTTTCCTCCTTCTCCTCCTTTTCTTCCTCCTCTTTATTTTTCTTACTCTCATCTTAAAGGGGTCCCTTTGGAGAAAGGAGAAACAAATGTGTATGCTCAGTCTACCATCTTGAACCAGAAGCTGAGATTTCTTTTTAATAAGCTGCAGATTTTAGTCTCTTGATCTAATACTTTATATGAAAAAGCAAAAAATTTAGGCATCAATTTTTCTGATGACCACAACTGCATTATTTTTTAACTTACTGATAAAAACATCAAGATTGATATAAGGCTTAGCAGCTTTAACTGACATCAGATAATGACTTTGTGGCTAAAAGCGATTATGGGCTAACTGTATGAGATTAATACTTACTCTTAAGACATCTGCAATGCCATCTCGGTTAAAATCAAGGCAGGTCATAATAGTCTTCTCGTTGATTGGCTCATTGGAGAGAAATATCTTAGACTTCTTTTCAAATTTATATTCGAATTGTTTGATACGACTTGGGGATTTATTGTATTTATGCCCTCCTGCTATCACAAATAGGAGTTTCTTGGTGGGGCAAATAGTAACATGCTCAACTGCGAACCAAAAGGTTGGAGAGTCAAGTCTACTCAGGGGTGCCTCAGAAGAAAGGTCTGGCAATCTACTTCTGAAAAATCAGCCACTGAAAGCTCTATGGATCACAGTTCTACTCAGACACACATGGGATCACCATGAGTCGGAGTCAACTTGACAACAACTGATGGTTGGCTGTTGCAAATATAAACACAAATAACACGCTATAGGCTGATGACATGATTTCAGTACTGCAAACAAACAACAGGGTGACGAGGCAAACTATTCCAGTCAGGAAAGATGGTTTAACAGTAATTATATAAAAAAAAGAAAATCACTGGCTCTGGCAAACATTCTCCCATGCTTCATTCAGCGTTATTAAGCAGTACCTGAAATAAAACATGATACTTAAAATACTTATTTCGAAAAACAGTTTTGAATATGTATATAAATTAACAGATCTATATAGACTCTAAAAACTAATAAATATCAGAAATGCTAATAAAATTTAAATGCACCTTATTACTCAAGAATTAATTTTATTTCAGTTACCAGTTGCCTCACTTTTTCATTTTGCTATCAAGTAATCCAGTAGTTTTCAGTGGGACTGGCATTGCTGCCAAGAACATTTTGGATGGCGTGATGATTGGGAACCACCTGAAGACTTTTAAGCAGACTGGTAACATGATCAGCTCTGTGCTGCAGAGATGGCTCTGGAAGCAAGCTGGAGAGTGAGGAACAAAAGGGAGGATAAAAATAGGTATATCAAATGGAAGACTATATTCTGAAACAATTGATGAAGTTCTAAGTGAAGACATTTGCAGTGATACTGGAGAGCAGAGGACAGATTACAGAGACACTAAGAGAGCAGAATTTACTTTTTTGGGTGACTCGTGCAGAATGGGGAGTGAAGGAGAAGGACAGGATGGCATTATCGCTAGGATCCTAGCTTGTATGACTAGCTGGATCATCCTGCCAGCAAATGGAATAGAGAATGGGACAATGAATGAGTTTGGAGGGAAAATAATAAAATCAGTTTTGCGTGGCTCTAACTAGGAGGCAGAGGGATACATGGGCTCGGAAGTGAGGCCTGCACTAAAACTAGAGAAGTGAAACTTATCAGAGCATAAAAGATAGTAAGGTCATGAATGAGGCTATGTAGGAGAATATAACAGGAGACTAAAACTGGACAGGTACTTAAAAGGTGAGCAGAGGTAAGAGTGAGTGAAGGAAAATAAAAGAGAGCACTTCAAGGAGAGAGTTTAGGGAACCAGGACAGAATCGATTATAGAGAAGCCTGTTTAAGGCTGAAGGGTGGACAGCAGTGCCATAATCTACGGAAAGGATAAGTCAAATAAGACCTGAGAGGAGACTTCTGAATTCAACAATTAGGAGATAGGTGGGATTTTAGGAAGAGCTAAACACTCTTCTTCAGTGTTTCACGGCCAAACTGTGTTGTGTTGAAAAGCACATGGGCAGTGAGGAGAGTGAACAAAGCCTAGCAGAGAAAATAAAGAAATCAAACCCACTGCCGTCGAGTTGGCAGAGAAGGGACGTAAAATAGGATGATGGCTAGAGGGAGAACATAATGATATTTGTTTTTTTTGTGTGGTTGCTTTTTTTTTTTTTTTTTAATTGTGCTTTAGATGAAGGTTTACAGAGCAAATTAGTTTCTCATTAAACAATTAATACACATATTGTTTTGTGACATTGGTTGCCAACCCTGTGATGTGTCAACACTTCCCCTTCTCGACCTTGGGTTCCCCATTTCCATTCGTCCAGCTTTCCTGTCCCCTCCTGCCTTCTCATCCTTGCCCCTGGGCTGGTGTGCCTATTTAGTCTCGTATACGTGGTTGAGCTACTTGCATTTATTGTTTGTTTTACAGTCCTGTCTAGTCTTTGGCTGAAGGGTGAACCTCAGGAGTGACTTTAGCACTGAGTTAAAGGGTGTCTGGGGGCCATACATAATGATATTTGTATGAGGTAGTTGGATTCTGGATGTAGCCCTTCCCCATCCCACTTTTCTCTATTTTCTAAAGGGTTTTAAAAGTTACAGTATTAACTTCTCCAATGGAATTTCTGCAATAAAATGGGTGCTATGAAAATATTTTTCGACATGCTAAAAAATGTTAGGCATTACTTAAATGCTCCTTAGAATACTGAACAGAAGCTACGTTGGAAGAAAGGCTGAAAGACTTTCTATCCCTAGTATCTTTTTCATTTTTAGTTTTCTTAATCTTTATTTACATTTTTAAGTTGTTCCTAACATCTTTTGATCTATCAAAATGAGAATCATCAGCATAATGCTTTAAATAACAATTGTAATCTGTTTTTCTTTTTTGACACAAAGTAAGTGCTCAATAATTATAGTTGAATAAATGAATCCAAACTTTAACTCTAGGTCCCCTGCCAAACATGTTCACAATACCTAGTACTTTCTCTTCATAGAATGGTTTGTAGTTACATATTTATATGGGTAACTTTTTCTGTTAAGATCTGTGTTTTTCACTAAGCTCCATGAAACCATGATTTGCTTTGTTCACTACTATACTGTCAACACATCACACATGGAACTATTTTGTGAATGAATAAATGAAGAAACTATCATAACTTATTTCATTATTTAACAACAAAATTGGACTTAATTAAAAGATAATCACTTAGTTTGGATAGAACTATCATTGGACCAGTCAAAGAAAAAAAAGTAGGCAAAGAATTTCTACTATTTTGCTTTAGGCAATTTTTCCAAATATTAAATTTAATATAATATAGTTACTTTTCCTGCCTAGCAAAAATAGTGCATTTCTTCAAAGTGATTATTAGTAATTTCAGATGTAGAAACCACATAGCCTTATCACCCATAATCATTTTAGGCATTTGAATCTATTTAAGGACTATATGACTAAAGACTGTCAAGAACACTGAGGTGTCCTTTGGGCAGTGTCAACATCTGGTATCTATTCTCTTTGGAGATTAATAATGTAGCTGTACTGCAGCAGGCTCTACTAATTCCTTTGAGCCCTGCACAGTATTTTTAAATGATTCCAAACGTACAGATCTCTAATTGGTATGGATTTTATCCACAGTTTTCTTGCAATCTCAAAATATCTCAGAAACTCCTAAGCAGGAATTGACAGGGGCCAGCTTCCCTATTTTCCTCTAAGGAGGCAGCTATTAATATTTTTTTTCAGGTTCAATAAAATTACTGGACTCAAATTATTTCAACCAAAAAACTGGGGAGGGGGACTTTATTTTCCCTGGCCTGAACACTGTGTCTTGCTACTTTAAATCACAGTTACTGTTTTAAAAAAATATATCTTACATACAAGCCAGTTGTAGACCTTCACCATCAAAGGATTTGAGCAACATCACATGTAACAGCCTGACCTTTAGCCATAATTTCTAAGTGCCATTAAAAAATGTCTCTCAAACTGGTTTTAAATTTAGTATTGACCTAGTACCCTTGATCTTAAAACATTCAACTTTAGATGATTATTTTATTTTGCTTCCAAAAGCTCTTCAGTTTGGTGAGGCATCCATTAGGAAGCTTCACGAGGAGTTTAGAGTTTGCTTAGAATTTATTAGCTACATCAGACAGGAAGATGGTGATTTGGACTGCTTGCTAAGTGAAGATTATTTACTGTGCTTAACTGACCTTAAGAATACCAGGATGGATAATAGGATGGGAAATTCAAAGAAATACAGATTCTACTCTCAGCAACAAGCAATCCAGACTAAAAGCAAAATAATAATCTATTGAACTGCAGCCTGAATTAGGTCTATTCACTACAAAGCATCACTTGGGAATGTCAGACAAACTATTACTTCCATTATTTAGTTGGGTACCTATCAAAAATTGCAGAATAATTCGTCTCCTAAATATATGTGCCTGATGAAAATATAAGACTACTTCTTCTAAGAGGCAGTTAACTCTCAAAATTCTTTTACTTATCTAAATTTTCTCCTAATATTTTTCTCTATTTTCTTGAGAAATTTCTCTAAACCTCTGGATCTCTATTTTATTATATACTTTTAAGTACTATATTCTGAAAGAAAATATTTCCTTGTTTTCATAGATCTTCTATAATTCACTGGTCTACATCACCTTTTTATCATATGTCAAAACTTAGTTCATCTACTAAAACTCAAATTTTTGAAAATGCATGTTGAAAAAACATTTTGAAACAGATTGCTCCAAAAAAACTATTTAAAATATATATTTTAGAACAAAGTAATTTTTTAGAGTTGTTTACATGACAAAACATGTTTTGTCTTTGTACAGACACATGGCAAAGTTGGAGCAATTTATTGAACACTGTACATTCTTTATTAACAAATTTTTAATAAATTACATCAATAAGTCATGAAGCAACCTACATCAAACAAAAGCATACTCTGATAACTATCCTTTCTTTTTAAAAAACTTTTAGGGAACTCTTTCACCAACACCCAACCATATTACTCTGCTCTACTTTTTCATATACGTATCATTTTTTAATATACTATAATGTACTTGTTTATTATGTTTTTTGTCTATTGTTTGCATTCCCCCAACTAGAATGTAAGCTCCGTGAGGGCAGGGATAATTATTTTGTCCCTGATTCAACAAATTTTGGTTGAATAAGCTTTCTATATACATTTTTGTTATCCTGGAAATCTAGGATTAGAAATGTTTCAGTGGTTTTGATTCTGACCCCTGACAAGCTTAATGCATTAAAAATAAGATATCATCACTTGAAAAGAGCTGAACTTTAGATGGATAAATACAGCTAAAGTAGTACGGTATTGAACACATAAGGTCCCTGGGTGATGCAGTGTGTGCTTGACTACGAATGTAAAGGTTGGCAGTTCAAACCCACCAAGTGATGCCACACAAGAAGGAATTGGTGATCTGCTTCTGTAAAGATTACAGCCAAGAAAACCCTATGGAGCAGTTCTACTCTGTAACACATGGGGTCACCATGAGTTGGAACTGACTTGATGACAATGAGTTTTTATTTTGGGGTTTTTTTGTTTTGTTTTTACTGCACGCATATTTTGTCACTGGACCTCCATGACAAAAAAAGAAAAAGGTGAAATTCCATAAAGGTCCAAGTACAGCCATAGTATATTCCATGACCTACGGATTGACAAATCACTCTGTCAGTTGTACAGTAATATGCAGTTCTACTGCACAAAAACATAATTAATTAACAGGTGCAAGACATGGCCGCTTAGTGCTGAATAGGCAGTAAATAAGTATTTGTTGAATAAGTGAATCAAATCAGGGCTGAAGAAAGTATTAACAAAAATTGTGAAAATAACATCATAATAAATCACTGCATAGACTTCAGATATTTTTGACAAAGATCACTTCTCATGTATTTATTGTTCCTTATGTCACTAGATCAGAGTATATAATATGTCATGGATTACTACAGTAGGCAAAGTTCTCTTGGAAATAGGTCATGGGCACTTATGCAATTTCTCTCATCTTTTATAGTTTGGATAGCATAAAATTTGGGAAGCCTCAGTCAGCATCCATAAAGCACTATAGCACTATTGCAGCAGTATATAGTCTTTAGATATTTGGCCTCCTTTCAGTGTAAAAAACAAACAAAAAAAAAATGTCTCCCATGTAATTATTAAATAGGGGCCAAAATCATGGTCTTGCAGGCTAGGTAAAAATTAATTTAAATTATATTTCCCACAATGGAAAACTCCCTTAGGGGAAATTCACCAAAGTCTGGTGCTATATAAAAAATATTTTTTAAATTATCTATTTGGACTTAAAGGGTAAGCCAAGAGCCAGTAAATAGCTCTTTGATCCTTAACAGTTCTTAGTTTTATGCATTTTTATTTGTAATGTCTTTCCCACACAAATAATTCTTACCTCTCAATCTCTACTTTTTGCTCAGTTCCTGATTGCCCTTGGTTTCTGGTCTCCAAGATGTCTTAATGTTACTACTTTTTAAATGCCTTGCTGCTTAGCTCCTGTTGCTTTTTTTAAATGTCACATATACATGTCTTTCTATATATAAATGCACACATGTGAATATATCACAGATACTTTAAGTGCAATCTTTTTCTTCCTTTTTTTCTTGGCCCGTTTCCCCATACCATACGAAACCTATGTTAACAACCTAATAACGGTTCTACCACATATTCTGTCCACGTATTACAGCTATACAAAATCATAAGTATCTACATACACATAAGTGTAAATGTTCTAGTAAACCAGCTGCTGAGTCGATTCCAATCGTGTGTCAGAGTAGAACTGTGCTTCATAGGGATTTCAACGGCTGAGTTTTTTTAAGTAGATCACCTGGCCTCTCTTCCAAGGTGTCTCTGGGTGGGCTTCAACATCGAACCTTTTGGTTAGCAGCTGAGCACATTAACCATGTGCACCACCCAAAGACTGTGCAACCTATTCCCCAACTGACAGGAATGATTTTGTTTCCACTTGTTTTTCCTCTGTGAAACATACTGCAATAGCTTCCTGGAACATATGCTCTTACATCCGATGGGATTTTCCTTCCTTTGGGATAGATTCCTGCAACAGGATTGCTAGGCCAAAGGGTAAATGCATCTTTGAGTTTAATAGATGTTTCTAGATGGCCTTCCAAAACAAATACAGTTGGATGCTTTTTTTCTCCATACCCCCACCAACAATAGATGTTGCATCTTTTAAAAATTTCCAACATATTATTGCCACTAACTCAGTTGAGCAAAGTTTGCATTGCACTGACTACTAGTAAGGTAACTGGCTCTCAATGTTTGTTGGCTATTTGAATGTGCTTTTCTGAGACTTGCATTTTCACATCGTTTGCCCTATTGTGTTATCAAACTTTCTTCATACTTTGTTTCTTATAAATAGCAAATAGCTAGATTTTAATCCAATCTCTGTCTTCTAAAGGAAGAATTCAGTCCATTCATATTTAATGTAACAACTGACATACCTATCTTCCTTCCATCTTACTTTATGTTTATTATTTATTTTATATTGTGTATTTCCCCTTGTTTCTGCTGTTTATATTAAATTCCTATTTATTCCATTTTCCCCGTTATTAAATGAGATGTTCTATTGTTCTTCATTCCATTAAGTCACTTTCCATTTCTCTATGCTTGAAAATACAGAATTATCTACTATTATTTGAAAATAAGCTAAAATTTCCTCCACAAAGGCCCACTGTTTCCCATATCAAGATGCTACACCTTCTCTTTCCTGCTTCCCCTTCCTACCACCCACATAGGATAAAGCCTTTAGAATCTTTTATTTTCTTCTTCTCTATCTTCCTTTCACCATTTACAGATGTTATGCTCCCATCTTCTAGCTTCCAGGGTTGCAAATGAGCAGTCTGATGCAAACCTGACTCTTCTTCTATAGCAAGTTCAAAAGCATATAAAATTTTCTTTTTGTCTTGAAGAGATAACGTGCAAGTTTAAAGTTCAAGAGTGTCATTAAGCTAGGTATTAGGTGCCTACACTTTCTCATTAATCCTATGTGGAATCTGTTAAACCTGTTCAATCTACAGATTAAAGTCTTTCTTTAGTTCAGGAGGAAAATGTTTTCTGTTGTTTGTTGCCTCTTCTCTATCTGTTCCTTTTTCTTTTTTCTGGAACCTCTATTATTCGCATGTTAAGCCTCCTAGATTTATCTTCCAAATCTTTTAATTTTTCCTTTATGATTTATGCCTCTGCATTTTTGTCCTGTGCTTTGAGATATTTCTTCCAATTGATCTTCTAGCCAGCAAATTTTCGTCTCATCAGTGGCTGCCTTTAATTCATTTACTTGTTTAGTTGGGAAATCAAGATATTTTTAATCTCCAAAAAGCTTTTTGGAGCTGGACATGAATTCCCTTAATTGTATCAGATAGGGTATTACAGTTGCAAGAAATAGATTATACAAATAAAAGTAGCTTAAACAATAAGGGAATTATTATCTCACAAAACAAGAAGTCTATATTAAGGTGGTTTTATTGTTGGTCAGTCAGATGCACAACTACCTCATAAGGGCTGATGTATTTTCCTTTCTGCCCCCCTCGGAATGTCAGTGATGTTTCCCCTCATGATCACACAATGGCTGCAGCAATTTTCAGACACCACAGGCAAATGTGACAACATCCAGTGAAAGGAGGGCATTTCAGCTGGAGTGTATCTTTTTATTAATGAGGAAAATGTTTTACCAAAGGCCTCCTAGCAGATTTCCCTTCAGATCCAATCGAGCAGGAATGGGGCATCTGTCAAACCTAAAGCAATCACTGACAAAGGGAAGAGAATTTTATGATTGGCTTAGATTAATTATTAATCACCTGGGAAGGGAGTCACTCTGCCATGAACAAAGCAATGAGGTATAACTAGATTAGGCAAACAGTGTTGTCACACTCGTTTTTTATTTTTTGGTTTAGTGGTTATCTGAATCCTCTGGAAGTTCTACTTCATCACCCTCTATTAGTTTTGATAGATCCTTTCTCTGGGTGCTGAAATTCCTAAGATCTGTTAGGTTTCTTTGTTGACTCACTTGGGCTCAGGACAGGCTATTGAAGTAATCTAAAAGGTGGCAGTCCTGGTGAAAGTCCAGATATAGAGGAACTGCAAAGTCTTCCTCAGGGAATAAGAGAAAGTTTCTCTATCTCCAGGATTCCTCTCAGGGACAGGGGCTCAGTTCAGATATTTAGCTTCTTCTTAGATAAGTGGCTACATTACCCTTTACTCCTGGAATCCATGATTCTCTTTAAGTCAAGCTTTTCTCATGACCTGCCACATTTCAAAATCTCACCACCATGCTCTGTGACAATGGTCTTTGGCTCTTCAGTCCACAAGAGTAAAAAGCTTTACACAAGTTGTCCCTGCCAAAACTCCTGTCATTATTTAGCTCAGAATGCTAGAAAGACTGGAATGAAGAGTAGAAGGATAGCAAGCCATATTCAATACCATCTCCAGTAAATGTTGTTATTAGTGTTGCTATTTGTTAGATGTTGGGCTAAGTGATTTATATTAATTGTCTATATAAATCTCACACCAACCCTATTTATTGCTATTTTACAGGTAAAGAGACTGAGGTTTAGAGATTATTATGTATCTTTATTTAACGTATCTCAAGGTCACTTTAATGCACTATTAAGTGGTAGAGATGGCATGTGAATCCAGGATTGTCTCGAAAGCTCTTGCTCCTAAACACTACACCAAACCATCTCTGCAACAGCCCAGAATTGTCAAGTTGAGTCGGTCTAGGACAGAACATGACTAATGATGAAAAGCTACAAACATTTCCTGTATGCTAGAAAGTTCACACTGAACTAGATTAGTAATGATTTTTGTTTATTTACTTTCCAGTAAATAATATATGTATGAAATCTTGAGCCACGTGGTCTCAGGCTCCATGCACTAATGAAGAACCTCTGGAAATTATGAAATGATACTGTAACATGCGAAGTAGGGGGTTTTCACCTTTTTTGTTCTATGGCCATTAGGAAGTCTAGTGAAGTCTATGGGCCCATCGGGATAGTGTTTTTTAACCCTTTCAAAACCCAATTACTTTCTGCTTTGAATTTTTTGTTGGTACCATGTATTTTCATTAATGGAAAGCATACTGAATCACTGAGTGTGTCTGAATTTTTGGTAGGTACTATGTTTTCTTTTTCTTGCCTCACCTCACCAATCCTACCCTCAGACTCCACAGGGACATACGTGTCCCCCAAATTTTACCCCCAGAGTCCAGAAGTTCATTTATGCATCCCAAATATTTTTTATCAAAATCCATATTTTCCCTACCAAAAACACTGATTCAGCACCACCTCATACAATGCCCTTTAAAAATCGTAATTTGCAGCACACGCCTGTTTTTTCCATTTCAGACTACTATACAGGTCTCCGCTTGCGTGCAGCATGTACTGTCTGTGGCAGGGTAGCTTCCCAGTAAACCCTAGAGTGGAAAAAGTATGTGATCGCTATATGTACCATGGGTCACGAAAAGGTTTTAAATGCATAAATCCCACGTATAGAAAATACATGGACCAACAGAGCAAAAAACAATGGCCTTTAAACAAAATTATCAAAATACTGAAGAAAACAAACTTGTGACTTAGTAATGAACACGCTTCTTTATTCATGCATTAAATAACAAGATCTAATGGTGGATATAATAATTACCATAATTTTGAAGTTGTCATGAGTATGTTATTTTGAGATATCTGTAACAATTGCAATATGACATAAAAAATCTGTGATTTCTATTGGTGACAAAGCCACAGATACTACTGTGCACTGATATCAATGTTCATAATTGAAAGAAACTAATGTTAGTGATTATAAATATGGATTTTTTCCCATTCAAATTTACAGAGTCTCTAAATTCAATCCAAGGAACCCAAGTTAAGAACTCCTGATCCAAAGCCTATGCCTGAGTATTACATGGACAGTGTTTTGAAACTTCTTAATCCTAAACGGCTTCATTAGTATGAATTTTCCTAGGATAGAACAGTTTTTGACTATTCGACTTTTTCAAGTAGAATGTATTAATTGGACAGAGCATGGAATTTGGAGATTAATTTTAAAAAGGGAACACACACAACTGGGTTCAAATCCCAGTTCTGCCATTTGGTATCTGTGAACTCTTTAACAAGTAATTTAACGTCACTGAGCCTCAGTTTCTTCTTCTGTAATCTGAAATCTTAAAAAAAAAAAAAAAAACTACTTTCTGCGGCTACTGGGGACTATTAAGAAATGGATGAAATATCTTGAACGTTTTCCCAGAAAAAAAATTAACCCAAATACATATACCAAAACTTTAGGGGCTCATAGACCTTGGGTTACATAACTCTGCCTTTTCATTTACTGACACCTTGAAAAATTCCTTTCTCATCAGAAATGAAAGTCAAGCCTTTTATCTTTCAGGGGGCAAGGAAAGTTGCCTGGGAATCTATCACAATTTTCCTAGAAACTTTCAGAAAATGTTATCAAAATCTTTCAAAGTGCTTTGTCGGAAACTTAATAACCTGAGCCTGGGTCATCAGTGTAGGGTAACACACTCTCCTGGTGTGAATAAACAGGTGTATACATTTTAAGAACACTGATGTACCATTCTGTACTCAAAATCAATATTGCTCAGGCTGTAACTATGGTGAAGTATTACGACCAAAGTTGAATTTAATATCCAGATGGATATGCGGAGAAAATGGGAAAGATTCAGAAGACAATTACAAATATAATAAAAGGGCGAAAAAACACGACCTATATACAGAGTCCTGGTGGTGCACTGGTTAAGCACTCAGCTGCTAACTGAAAGGTTGACAGTTCAAACCCACCAGCTGCTTCAAGGGAGAAAAACATGGCGGTCTACTTCCATAAAGATTACAGCCTTGAAGCTATGTGGGGCAGTTCTACTCTGTCCTCTAGGGTCGCTATGAGTCCAAATTGACTCGACAGCAGTGGGTTTGATTTTTGGTTTTATACAAATGCTTAATAAACTAGTAACAAAGGTTATGTCGTCTGGCAAAGAAAAAGCTAAAGAGGAAATTCAAAAGTCTTGAAATACATGAAAACCTTTTAAATGTAGATTTGATTTTGGCCAAAAGATTGGGAAGCAACAACAAAAATTTTTAAACAGAAAGGTGCAATGAGGCTGAGTATTCTTTGCCTCTCTTATTAAAAAAAAAGCAACTAGATTCAAATTACAAATCATAGATTTCACTTAGATATACTTTCCCATCTCTGGTGATGACATCTCCATTCTTTTAGTTACCAATATTCAAAACTCATCTGTTGTACCACCATATTTACTTAATCATTAATTACTATGGAGCTTATATCTAATTTCCATCCCTTCTTCTCCATTTCATAGCCACCATTAATATTTGTAGCCTCACTATTTTCTGTCTAGATAGTATCCAATTGGTCTCCCAGACACAAAGCTCTGTCTGACTGAATCACCTCCCGGCTCTACTATCTAGTAGCCATGAAGCTTCTAGCAAGATACTTAAAACTCGATTCCTTCACCTGCTATTCCACAAGGCTGTTGTGAAGATCAGGGGTGGAGTGAGGGGGGAGTGGTGGTTCAGAGGCAGAATTCTCACCTTCCATGACAGAAACCCAGGTACAAGTCTCAGCCAATGAACCTCAAGAGCAGCCACCACCTGTCTGTCAGTGAAGTCTTGCATGTTGCTATGATGCTGAAAAGGATTCAGCAGAGCTTCCAGACTAAGATGGACTAGGAAGAAAGGTCTGGCTCTCTACTTCCAAAAAATCAGCCAATGAAAATCCTATGGATCACAACAATCTAACCCCAATGTGCATGGGGTCACCATGAGTCGGAGGCCACTCAATGGCAGCTAACAACAACACTGTGGGGATCAAATGATATAACTTATGTAAGACTGCTTTTAAAATAGCTAATCACTACAAACGTAGGAATTTATTATAGTAGCTTCCAAATAAAAAAATCTTCAATATCTCCCTATTTCCTATCTCATTTATGGAAGGAAGAAGGAATAGGCAGATGAGTATCTCTGTGGTTGTATGTTACTGGCACGTAAAATTTCAAGATTGTTACATCCTCATCATGGATTGCAATATTAGACAATTAAAAAAACCTTCTTTGAAATGTTTCATTTTATTTTTGCCTTTAATTTCATTTTGATAGTAAAATATGACCCTGTTTTCTTTTAGTTTGATATCTTTGACATAGTTCTATTTTAACTTTTCTGTGTCACTTTGCTTTGAGTATTGCTTTTAGAAAGTTTGATTTTTTAAAAGGGAAGTTTATCTCATTTAAATGTATGTAAAAACAGGGAACACTTCATCTCCAACTCTTGTCACAGTATTTTCTGATATCATGCATCATTGTGATTTCCTCTTTCTCTGTATTGTTTGATTTTTACTATAGTAGTCTGGAAGACATATATAATATTTTTAGTTTTAGAACAGATTACCTTTAATTTTTCAAATACATTGTAAATTCACTCGTATTTGTTATATCCATTGAAACAGTGTCTACTGAAACTCCTGTGTGTAAGATGAGGAAATATGTGCACACGTTTACTTACACACACTCATTTCTTTTCAACTTCTACTTTTCTGGTTATCATAATCTGGGATTATTGACTCAAGTTATTATTTGTGAAAATATTCATTTTTACCAGATGTATCTATTGTTTTAAGAATCATTTTTGACTTTGCATTTTTTAGTGATACATTATTTAAAACAGTGATTTAAACTTAATTTTGCTTATTGTTTCAATGCTCACCAATAATCGTTACATACCAACTTCCCCATATTGAGTTCTTAATTTTGATTCACTTCTCAGCTGCCTGGAATACACCATTAAATAATTTTTTTTAAAGAAAGGTATGTGAACAATATATTTCATAAATCCTTATACATCTGAGAATATTTTTCTCTTTGTTTTATAATTGAATGAGAGTTTGACTGGATACAGAATTTAGGAGTCACAATCTTCCAACCTTCTTCCTCTCAAAATTCTAAAGCCAAATTGTTTTATTGTCTTATAATGGCTAAGGCTGATAAGATGTCTGAGACAACTGATTTTTGTTCCTTAAGAGGTTTTTTTTTTTCTGTTCAGATGCTTAAAATATATTTTTGTGGTTTTTATTTTTTGAAATTCAAAAATTTCACCAGGGTATGTCTAGATGCTGGTCTTTCTTTCACTAATTCTAGCAGGTACAGAGCAAATGAGGTCTTTGAAATGTGAAATTCGTATCTTTCTTAGCATATCTCTTATTGTTTCCTATACTGTTTTGGTTTTTCTGTTTAAGAGACCAATTATCCATTTAGTTGGAGTGTTGTTTTCTGTCTTTCACATCTGTCATCTTACTGCTCACAGTTTTCCAATCATTTTTCTTTTCCTCTGCATTATAGGAAAGTTTGTCAAGTAGCCCTCCAGATTACTAATTTTATGTTTGGCAGGTTCAATTTGGTTCTTTATTGTTTCTAATAACATTTCCAGTTCAACTATATGATTCTTAGTTTCCATGCAGGATTTTCTTGATTCTACCAGCTCTGGTATATCTTAGTCTTTTATCATATTTCATCTTTCATTTCTTTTATAGTTTTTCGATATTTTATTGAAAGTACAAATATTTCTTCAATAACAAGTATTTTTTAACATGTATACGCTCCCTCACAGCTTTGATAATTTCATTTTCTTACACTGCAGAATATTTTGCAGGTCCCATGTTTATTCATTTTCTGCTTACCACATCAGTGGGAAGAAGTGTATTTAGGCTTGCTATTGGACCCAAATTAATACAAGCATATTCTCCTTGTTTCCTTTCATTGTCCACGTATGTAATTTCAGAGGTCTCCTCTCACACAGAGAGCTGGATATTTAACTAACTTATAATACCAGTTCAGTGACCTAAAACACTGAGGGAAGTAGGAGGGAGCAGGTGCTACAGGTTGTCCTTATTGAGGAAATTTGTCTCTGCCTATCTTCCACTGTATTTGGCAAATCTTTATGCCAAGGGCCAATTTTTCCACTAATTTACTTTTTGGCCTGGCATCCGTTCCAGACACATAATGGGACTGTGTCTGGTCTCCCTCTGGTTGTTAGCTACTGTCTGCCCCAACAGGCAAAGGCCGAAATCTGTTCCTATGTTTTATAATGGCAGTTGTCTTTAGACCTCTCTACTTGTTTGCTTCTGAATGTAGTTGTTCCACAGGGGTGAGAGGATTTCCAAAATGGGAAGTTCCCCACCTATCCCAAGGACCACTCTGGTTTCTAGTTTTTGACCCTCCAAATTCAGTAGTATTATTTGTGTTCTGACAAGATCACCCTAACTTATACTTTCTTACAAAGGAGAGTGACAAATCTTCCCTTAGTTTCATCCTTTAATCACATCCAAGTTCCACCTTATCTTGCAGACATTCTCAAGGTTTATTGACACTCTGATGTCATAAACTTTGATGTCAACACTGATGCAGTATGCTCCACCTCCCCCCAATTTTTTACATTTCTTTGATTATTTTAATTGCGATCTGGAAAAGTAGGGGAACAACAGATGTCTTATTCATCTTGCCATTGTACCTCAAAATCTAACTTCCCCCTTTCTTTATCTCTAGTTATAATGATTTGAAACGAGTCCTGGTGGCCCGGTGGTTAAGTGCTTGGCTGCTAACCGAAAGGTTGGCAGTTCAAACCCACTAGCCACTCCGAGGGAGAAAAATGTGGCAGTCTGCTTCTGTAAAGATTACAGCCTTGGAAACCTTATGGGGCAGTTCTCCTCTGTCCTGTTGGGTAGTTATGAGTTGGAATACGGTCGATGGCAACAGGTTTATGATGATTTGAAGAAATACTTATGTAGGACTTTAAAAAATAACTACTATGAATTAAAAATGAAGGTAAATAATAGATCTTTTGAATACCAAGTTGCTAAAAATAGAAATGATCCTGAGAATACATTTTTAATGAGTCGCTTTCATATTGACAAATCTCTCTTTCTCAAATTTATGTAAGAAAGAGTGAGGGGAGCAATAAGAAAGGCTTTTTTCACTGTATGAAAATACTGGCTTACATTGGGAATCAAACGCGTGGTCCTAGCATCATTAGCAAAATGCTCACAGCAGTTAAGCCAACATGCTTGAACTACGTATGGTATCATGACTGGTACAGATTTGCCTCTAACTGCTGGTTAGGAAAAACAACTATTGAAGAGGGCCACACCACAGGAAAAGAGCAGGAGGAAGGCTGTAATGGCAGGCATCTTTGTTCCCATCTTCACCTGCTAAGAAAGTGAGTCAATTCATTTAAGTCAGGATCTAGGGAGCTAGAGGAGCATACGAACAAAGAAGGGAATTAACTTTTAAAATGTGGCTCATAAACCCCCATTTCAACTCTTATTTTCCTGTGGAACCATCAAGCTTTTATTTATTTATTTATTTTTTCTTATTCTGGAATCCACTCATCTGTCCTGTGCCAGAATCTGGTTCTTTTCTCATGGGTCTAACATTTCAGCTTGTTATAAACAGCCTATGGATATAGACTATGCAATGATAATTGTGTACTATATTCCAAGGGCTTATATTTTCTGTATGTATGTGCATAGCAAGTAATTATTGCATTGATTTTTCTTTATTCTCAAAATAAATAATATACTAATCAACCAAGTAAAACATTAACCTAGTACACATATTCTTTTGTGATCTATAAATAGAACCCCTTCTTTTATGGATCTAAAATTTTAAAGATCTCTGTGCTGAAAAAAGAGAAGGTAGTCATTATATAAATATTATATAATTCCCTAGCCTTTGGATAAAATTTTGGATTTGTCCTTAAAGGCACTAACCATACTGAAGTCTCGTCAAAGATTTTCTAGTAATCAACTTCCGAATAATTTGTTGCTGCCGATGTTCTACTAGCCTTATATTTTTTTGTTTGTCCCATGCTAGATGAATCTTGCCAAATAGCATATTGAGACTCAGACGTCCATCTCTTCTGTGCATGCTCAGCTGCCATCTATTATCAGAATGCAGTTAGGCATTATCTTTTTAAACCCACAAAGACACATACATGTAGATGATGCTCTTCACACAAGCAAAGTGTGTATTAACAATAATCACTAAAAACTTCTGAAACTCATATGTCAAAAAGTATCATCTTCACTTCACCGGACCTTTCAAATGGGAACACAGAAGGGTTCGGCTTTCCACTATAACCTGATTTTCACCTTTTCCAAAACAACTGAAAAAAAAAAAGAAGAAGAAGGAAAAAGGATCTCCAAAAGCATTTCTCATCAATTGCTAAATGGTCCAATATATCTGTAACTCCATCTCCTTTTCCTTTACACCAAGTGAGTGACGAAAACCTGATGGGACAGGCAAGCAACACATCAACATCAAGTCACTGGGATGTATTCAAAGAAACAGACAAAAACAGGCCAAAGCAGGCACGAAAAGATTAATGCCGGGAACCACACAGGCAGCAAGTAAAAACATCTCTGTCGTGAGAGGAAGAGGTTAAAAAGCTTAAGAAAATTTCTGAATAAAATTACTAGGACTAAGGCAGTGAAAGGCATTAATTTTCCATTTTCTTGAAAAACAGGAGTCAGTCTATGACCCGGCTCCTGAGGTATTGCATGCAGACCTCGAGAACACAGCCATTTAGAAAGTAACTGCTTCAAGGAGTCTCCTAGAACTACAAAGACATGAAACTCCAGTCAGGCACAGGAAATTCTTTGGGGAATAAAAGAATTTTATGACTCACGAGATGAAAATCTCCTGAATACTCACTAAAGTAATTTAACGAAGCATTGTCACCAGGAAAGCAGTTTGATGAATTTTTGTGTTGTGCAGGAAAATTTTAAGCAAAACAGGAAACTGAACAAACTTGAATCTGTTTTCATTTGTAATTCTTCCTTTCAGGGTAAAACTAATTTCAAGGACACCAGACTTTCCTATACATTGTGTTATTTTCTAAACTACCACATTTTTAACTTTTGGGAATTTAAGTAAAATTTCATATCCATATTAAAAAATTTACCAAGTCAGCCCAGGAGTAGGCCCAAGATTCAAACGTGGGTCATTCTGAAGGTTCTTAGACTTCAAATTTAATACAATTTGAAGAAACTTTAACAATTGAAGGTAAAGGCTTGAGCCAGAGGCTGATGTAAAGAGAAAGTAAGGAGGTCAAATTTTTTCCTGGGAAATCAACAACAAAAACTAGAGATGGCATTGTTTTCTTGACTTTTAGACAATGCTTAAACACAGGAGAAAATCAACACCAAGGAGGTTTCCATTACCTTAAACTTCTGCCATTTTTTTTTTCTAACTTAATTCTAATTCAAAATTTTGCCTGTTCTATATGAAATTCCCTTCTGGCAACAGGTTGTAAAAATAGAGCAAGCAATGAAAGCCCTCTGTTTAATCTTTCCCAGGGACAAACATGGTATAATATACAATATGTAACTATGAGTTAGATTGCAAATTACTTTTATTTAATTTAGTCTAGTGCTTAGCTTCACCTCTGAAATATCAGTCTGCATCCTTTTATTTTGGTTTGATTCTACAGTCCACTTAAAACAGTAAATGTTTACACTAAAAGGACAAGAGAATGTGTGATGTATTTTAACTGTCAAAAGTGTTGTGAACGGCAGCAGCTGGAAGAAGTATGTGTAGTCCACTTCACTGTTATCCTCAAGCCTTTTAGATTCTTCAAATCAGCAGTTACATCTTTCAGTGCTTGCATTTTTTTTTATAAAATAAATAAAATAAAAAGACAATTCAGGAGGTGGGGCCAAGATGAGAGTAGTCAGAAGCTTCCAGTGGACCCTCTTACAACAAAGACCTGAAAAACAAGTGAATCAATTATATATGACAATCTAGGGCCTTGAACATCTAAGGCAAAGTTGAAGAACTGAAGAACTGGACTAAGTGGTGGGGGAGGGAGAGACGGTTTGGAAGCAGCTTGGAGTTGCCAGACTAGACACGGCGAGAGCCTGAGCCTTTCAGGCCTGAGCAGCTGGTGGGTGAGCAGTGAGGCAGGCAAGCAGCAGTGCGCAGGAGGTGTGTTTTCCGCACCGGGAGAGACCCAGCACCGGAGAGTCTACTCTGCCACCCAGAACCAGTGAGAAGCAGCCCCGGATCGGCGAACGGTTAAGTACTTGCATACGGCCTACCACACGAACAAAAAACACCCCCGTTAGGGATAAACCTCTCTCCCATTTACCTCCCCGCTCCCTGCTCTGCACTGGGTCCCATACTGGCTTCAGGAATTGCCAACACCACTGGGCTGGAAGTAGGATCTGTCACACGCCCTGAGCAATTCTCTCAGCCTTGGAGAGTGAACAAATTAACAAAGAGGGGAAAAAATAAACTGCCGGCTCCCCTAAGCCAGGAACGCAGCGTAGGAACAGCTCCTTTGCCTAGGCACAGGCATAAGGGATCCACGGATTTTGAGTGTCTTTCCCCCTGCATACACTTGTGTGGGCCCATCTCAACAGCGTAGGCCCTCATTACCACAGTACAACAGATTATATACCGGAACTCTAACTTCAACTGTTTCAGCTGTGAAGTGGCAGGTTCTTAACATTTGACACTGCTCTGCCCATTAAGCAGGGTCTCCACCTACCCACATCATGGGCCTGAGGACTGGTGGCTCCACCCACACCACCTGCAAGAGGGGCCCAAGAATAAGAGGTGCCTCCCAGTCCTTACAGCCAACAGGACTGTGTGCTCATAGTCCGGCTGCAAAATCCACGCTCCTACACGCTCTGGGGAACAGGGACATGACTTCCTCCTGAACACTCGGGGGCAGCCATTAGCCTCCTGCCTTGCTCAAGTGTGTCCCCCTACTGCAGCCAGATGCCTATGCCTACACCAATAACCCATGCCTGTCTAGGACTGTAAGAGCCAACACCACACACGTGGTGACTATCTACCTGGGCACCTGAGTAGAATCCATACAGAAGGAGTGGGTGGACTCCTGAGCTCCCATACCTAGTAACAGATCTAACCACCTGGTCACAGGACATTACAGCTTCAAAGGTGCCAATAATCAAACTAGCTGATACAAGCAACCTATTTGGGCATATCAAAACAAAACAAGAAGCTAGGACACAGTGAGCAAACCTAAAATAAATAAATATAATAACTTATTGATGGCTTGGAGACAACAGTCAATACCAAATCACATAAAGAGGCAATCCATGATGGCTTCAGCAAGCTCCCAAAATAAAGAATCTAGATATTTTCCAGAGGAGGAAAACTTCTTGGAATTATCAGAGGCAGAATACAAAGGATTAAGATACAGGACTCTTAAAGAAATTAGGAAGGAAATTAAGCAAAATGCAGAATGTGCAATAGAGGAAATTAAAAAGATTAGAGAAGAGCATAACGACAAATTTAACAGGCTGCAAAAATCCATAGAGAGACAGCAACCAGAAATCCAGAAGATCAACAATAAAATTTCAAAATTAGACAACTCAATAGAAAGTTATAGGAGCAGAATTGAGGCAATGGAAGTCAGAACTGGTGAGATTGAAGAGAAAGCACTTGACGCCAACTCATTTGAGGAAAAATCAGATAAAAGGATTTAAAAAAACGAAGAAACCCTAAGAATCATGTGGGACTCTACCAACAGGAATAACCTATGAGCAACTGGAGTACCAGAATGGGGAAGAGGGGGATGACAGAAAATACAGAGAATTGCTGAAGATTTGCTAGCAGAAAAATTCCCTGATATCGTGAAAGATGACTAGATATCTACCCAAGATGCTCCTCGAACCCCACATAAGGTAGATCCCAAAAGAAAGTCACCAAGACATATTATAATCAAACTTGCCAAAACCAAACATAAAGAGAGAAATTTAAGAGCGGCTAGGGATAAATGAAAAGTCATCTACAAAGGAAAATCAATAAGAATAAGCATAGACAACTCAGCAGAAACCATGCAGGCAAGAAGGCAATGGGATGACATATATAAACCCTTGAAGAAAAAAAACTGCCAGCCAAGAATTATATATCCAGCAAAACTGTCTCTCAAATATGATGGCGAAATT
>NW_004444022.1:7418395-7419897 GCF_000243295.1 Trichechus manatus latirostris
ACTGGATATCCATCTGTAAAAAACTGAAACAAGACCCATACCTCACACCATGCACAAAAACTAACTCAAAATGGATCAAAGACTTAAATATAAAATCAAAAACGATAAAGATCATGGAAAAAGAAATAGGGACGATGCTAGGAGCCCTAATACATGGCATAAACACAATACAAACCAAACAATGCACTAGCACTAGAAGAGAGACTAGATAACTGGGAGCTTCTAACAATCAAACGCTTAGATGTTCATCAAAAGACTTCACCAAAAGAGTGAAACGACAACCTACAGACTGGGAAAAAATTTTTGGCTACGACAATTCCAATCAACATCTAATCTATAAAATCTACAAGATACTGCAAAACCTCAACAACAAAAAGACAAATAACCCAGTTAAAAAATGGGCAAAGGGTACGAACAGGCACTTCGCCAGAGAAGATATTCAGATGGCTAACAGACACATGAAGAAATGCTCACGATCATTAGCCATTAGAGAAATGCAGATCAAAACTACAATGAGATATCATCTTGTCCCAACAAGGTTAGCATTAATCCAAAAAACACAAAATAATAACTGCTGGAAAGGTTGTGTAGCGACTGGAATACTTATACACTGCTGGTGGGAATGTAAAATGGTACAACCATTTTGGAAATCGATTTGGCACTTCCTTAAAAAGCTAGAAACAGAAGTACCATACAATCCAGCAATCTCGCTTCTTGGAATATATCCTTCAGAAATAAAAGCTGTCACATGAATAGATATATGCACACCCATGTTCACTGCAGCACTGTTCATAATAGCAAAAAGATGGAAACAACCTAGGTGTCCATCAATGGACAAATGGATAAACAAATTACGGTATGTACACGCAATGGAATACTACCCAATGATAAAGAACAACAATGAAGCCCTGAAACATAACGTGGAGGAATCTGGAGGGCATTATGCTGAGTGAATTTAGTCAGTCACAGAATGACCAATACTGTATAAGACCACTATTATAAAAACTCAAGAAAAGGTCTAAACACAGAAGAAAACATTCTTTGATGGTTAAGAGGGTGGGGAGGGAGGGTTGGGGTTATTTACTAACTAGATAGTAGACAAGTATTATCTTAGGTGAAGGGAAGGACAGCACACACTACAGGGAAAGTCAGCACAACTGGACTAAACCAAAGCTAAGAAGTTTCCTGAATACAGTCAAACACTTTGAGGGACAGAGTAGCAGGGGTAGGGATCTGGAGACCATGCCTTCAGGGGACACCTAGGTCAATGGCATAACAAAGCTTATTAAGAAAATGTTCTGCATCCTGCTTCGGTGAATGGCGTCTGGGGTCTTAAAAGCTTGCAAGCGGCCATCTAAGATGCATCAATTGGTCCCAACTACCTGGAGTAAAGGAGAATGAAGAACACCAAGACACAAGGAAAGTATTAGCCCAAGAGACAGAAAGGGCCACATAAACCAGAGACTTCATCAGCCTGAGACCAGAAGAACTAGATGGTGCCC
>NW_004444022.1:7419997-7421326 GCF_000243295.1 Trichechus manatus latirostris
AAGAAATACTGAAGGGAGTCCCCCGGTTAGAAAATCAGTAACATCAGATAACAACCCAAGACTGGAACACAGGACAGAGCAACCAGATATCAACCCAGTGAGCAAAGTCACAAAAATAAATCAAACCTAAAACACTGAAAATAGGGAAACACATGTCAATATGTAAAAGATGACAACGTTAAAACAAAAAAGAGGGACTGAAAAAATGTAGACATACATTTTTCATATGGAGAGGAAGTCAAGGCAATATAAAGAAATAAAAGACTGGTATAAACTTAGAAAAATAGGGGTAAATATAAGGTAACCACAAAGGAAACTAACAACCCTACAAGTCAAAACAAAAAACTAGAAAAATATAAAGACTCAGCAAACACAAAATCAACAACAATGAAAAAGATGAGAAAAAAATATGTAAAGAAAAACGACTCAGCACAGAAAATTAAGTGGAACAGAGAAACTGTGAAAACATACAAAAAAAGACATCAAAATGACAGCACTAAACTCATACCTATCAATAATCACGCTGAATGTAAATGGACTAAATACACCAATAAAGAGACAGAGAGTGGCAGATTGGGTAAAAAAAAACACGATCTGTCTATACGCTCCCTACAAGAGACACACCTTAAAGACACAAACAAACTAAAACTTAAAGGATGAAAAATAATACATCAAGCAAACAATACTCAAAAAAGAGCAGGAGTGGCAGTATTAATCTCTGACAAAATAGACTTTAAGTAAATCCACCACAAAGGATAAGGAAGGACACTATATAATGATTAAAGGGCCAATACACCAGGAGCACATAACTATTTTAAATACTTATGCACCCAACGACAGAGCTCCAAAATACATAAAACAAACTCTAACAGCACTGAAAAGAGAGATTGACAGCTCCACAATAGTAGTAGGTGACTTCAACACACCACTTTCAGTGAAGGACAGAACATCCAGAAAGAAGTTCAACATAGACATGGAAGAGCTAAATGCTACAATCAACCAACTTGATCTCATAGACATATACCAAACACTCAACCAAACAGGATCCAAGTGTAGTTTCATTTCCAACTCACATGGAACATTTTGCAGAATAGACCACATATTAGGCCATAAGGCAAGCCTTCACAAAATCCAAAGCATTGAAATATTACAAAGCATCTTTTCTGACCATAAAGCCATAAAAGCAGAAATCAACAACAGAAAAAGCAAGGAAAAAAAATCAAACACATGGAAACTGAACACCTTGCTCAAAAACTACAGGTTATAGAAGAAACTAAGGATGGAATGAAGAAATTCATAGAATTAAAAGAGCGAGAAAACACATCCTAC
>NW_004444022.1:7421426-7428983 GCF_000243295.1 Trichechus manatus latirostris
TCTGACTGAGACTGGAGGAACGCTGGAAAGCATGGCCCCCGGATTCTCTATCAGCCCAGAAATAAAACAATTTCTGAGGCTAACTCTTCAGACAAGGATTGGACTGGACTGTGGGACACAAAGCGATACTCGTGAGGAGTGTGCCTCTTAGCGCAAGTAGATACAAGAGACTAAATGGGCAGCTTCTGTCCGGAGGTGGGATGGGACAGCAGAGAGGGTTAGGAGTTGGTTGAATGGTCATGGGGAATCAGGGGTGGAAAGGAGAGTGTGCTGTCACAGTATAGGGAGAGCATTTAGGGTCACGTAACAATGTATGTGTAAATTTTGGATGGGGGACTAACTTGAAATGTAAACTCATCTAAGCTAGAAAAAAAAAAAAAAAGACCAGACTTACAGCCCTGACACAGACTAGAGAAACCCTGAGAGTATGGCCCCCTAGACACCCTTTTAGCTCAGTAATGAAGTTGCTCCTGAGGTTCACCGTTCAGCCAAAGATTAGACAGGCTCATAAAGCAAAATGAGACTAAAGGAGCACAACAGCCCAGGGACAAGGACTAGAAGGCAGAAGGAGACAGGAAAGTTGGTAATAGGGAACCCAAGGTCGAGAAGAGAGAGTGTTGACATGTCATGGGGTTGTTAACCAATGTCATAAAACAATATGTGCACTGTTTAATGAGAAACTAGTTTGTTCTGTAAACCTGCATCTAAAGTACAATAAAAAGATTTTTTTTAAAAAAAAAAAAGATAATTGAATCGTCATCTCCAAAAAATGGAGTAATATTTCTGGAGTTCACTTGTGGTCTTTGCATTGGGTTCTACACTAACTTTCTGCTAATGCGGGGACTGAATTGGCCACTGGATACATGGAGTTCTTTCATTTTTAGGTCCGTGGTTTGAACCCACCAGTTGCTCCACAGAAAAAAGATGTGGCAGTCTGCTTCAGTAAAGATTACAGCCTTGGAAACTCTATAGAGCAGTCCTACTGTGTCCTACAGGGTCACTAGGAGTCGGAATTGACTCCACGCCAATGGGTTTTACTACTATAGTAATATAATTCAGTAACTATATTAAAAAATTTAAACTCATTAATAATTAAATGCACATTAAAACATTAATTAGATACTAGGTTTCAAATATCATGCTAACAGATATTAAAAAGAATGAAAATATTCAGTATTGAAAAAAGAGGACATGGAGAAGTGGAAACACCCATAAAATACAGATGGAAGGTAAATCAGCCCAAACTTTCTGGAAAGCAATTTGGCAATAACTATTAAAAGCCTTCAAAGCATTCATAACAAGACATGAAAACACTCAGAAAGTACACCACCCCTGTCCTGATTCTGAACATTCTGTTCCTTAAAAATGGAATCAAAATATAAAGCTGAAGGTAGGAAAAGACTTACCGCATTTTACGCAAATAACGCGTGTCTTCTACATTTGTTTGCCAGTTGTGCCCTCTTCTGGAGAGGTATTTTAATAAGCGCCACTATACCAATTTGTTTTACATGTTGCTGTGAAAATAATTAGTACAGCACGCTTATGAAAATAACTCATGGGGGTAGGGCCCAGTTAGCAAACAAAGTAGAAGGTATATGTTATTTATGTAAAAATACAGTACTAAGAAATAGCTGTGATAAATGAAACCAGTAAAAGTTACTTTAAAGCTAAACCCACACAACTGCTGATAATATGGTTTTGAAGTATAATGTTACACATTAGAAAGGATTTTATAGATGAGGCATTTTGTAAGAAAAAAGATTATTAATAATCTGAAACCCAAATTTCCAATTTCAATGAATCTGTAAAGCTGAAAAAGAAGAAATGTACTGCATATGTGTGAGTATGAACACACACACTCAAGTATATGTGTACATATATACATATATTTATATACAAAAGTTTTCTTGAGGATGAAACAGATGAAGTTACTTTTAAATTCTTGATTTCAATAGGAAAATAAGGCTTCATGTATGTTTGTTAAAAGTTTTAAGGTACATACATGTAGAATAGAGATAGAATGTAGAACTTTCAAATAACTAGATATGACGTTTTTCATTTTATTAGCGAAAGAGGCATATTGTGTCTGCAATGGCTGTCTTGTCTGAACCGGGATTAACCAGATCATATTTGTGAGTTTACCAATACAACAACACGAAGATGTATTAAAACTCAAGCAGGTGTTGGTAAGGAATGTGATGAAATGGGAACCCTCATCCACTGCTGGTGGGAATGCAAAATGGTTAAAGAAAACTTCATCAATCCATCAAAGATAGGAAAAGGGAAGAACTTAAATAATACAAAACTGAAATAAAAAGATATTTTTTTGCCCATCAGATAGGTAAAAGGTTTGAAAAACTGATAACGCCCAATCTTGGAAAAGAAAACTTTCACGTTTTATTAAAATGTTTCATGAAAATCTCAAAGTAAATTTCATACATGGTAGGAGAATAAACTGTCAAATCCTTTTTGGAGAGCAACTGCACTATCTATCAAAATTTTAAATGTATGTGGCACAGTGGTTAAGAGCTTGGCTGCTAACCAAAAGGCAGGCATTCTGAATCCACTAGCTACTCCTTGGAAACTCTACGGGGTAGTTTTTTTCCTGTCCTATAGGGTCACTATGAATTGGAATAGGCTCGACAGCAACCGGTTTGGTTTTTGTTTTTGTTTTTTAATTGTGGTGCAAATGATTAAGCTTGACTTAAAGATTGGTGGTTTGAACCTAGCCAGAAGCACCTTAGAAGACAGACCTGGTGGTCTGCTTCTAAAAGGTCACCACCTTGAAAACCTATGGAGTAGTTCTACTCTGCACACATTGGGTCGCCATGGTTGGAATTGACTTGACAGCAACCAACAACAACATTATTTAATACAGCAATTTCACTAATAGGAAACTCCCCAATATAAAAATACTGGGAAATGGAACCAAAAATATAGGTACAAGGCGTTCCGCACACAACTTGTTTGTCATAACAAAAAACCACAAGGATGCCCTTGTGAACAATTTCACATGGGTTTCACCACATCAGAGATGACCGCAAATGTGATCTAATGTTAAACTATAATAGTGGGAGTAGAGCTAATTAAATCCATTTATTCCTCATCAAAGATGTGGTGAAACTCATGTGAAACTGTTCACTATAAATTAGTAAGTAAGCACAAGTAAGCCTGTGCTTACCTTGCTTACTGAGTCATCCGCCCCTCATGCCAGCCTCTGGGGCTGCTACATGCCGGCCTCCTGGGCTGCCTCTGGATCCCGCTGGGTGCCGAACTCCAAGGCAGGGCCCTTCTCTGAACTTTGTACCCGGTGCTGGTGGTGACAGTTGGCCAAATTCGTGATCATCTTGGTTATGTCCTTCTGTAATAAGCCTGCCCAAATATCAAGATCTCGGCATTGCCTCTGGGGTCCAACCGACTCACTCAGAGAATGCTCTGTAACACACACGCAACATGCAGGATGAGCTCTCTGCATCGCTTCCACCAGCCACACCTCGAGGTGAACTCTATACAGTATATAATATGGTGTTCACACAACATTCAAATCACGAACTTCCTATTTCACAGAACATATCTTGGACGTTAAGCGATGCATAACTGTACATATAACACAAGAAGAGCAAACAGAAACCATAAAATAAGATGGTAGGTATTCAAAAGTGTAGTCTTTATTATAATGAAAGTGAAAGGTTTAAATTCTTCCATTTAAAAATAGAGATCCTCATATTAAGTAAAAATTAAAATGTAAAATTCATCTATTTTATGCTCACAAGGGCATACCTAAATTAAAATGACGTAAGAGGCTTAAATAAAAAGAATGAAGCAAAGATATACCAGGTAAGTACAACACAAAGAAAGTAAGGGTGATAATATTACCATCAGAGAGAGAAAAATTCAATTCCAAGAACATTAAATAGGATAAAAAGGGACATTCTTAACGAAAAGGAATAATTCACGAAGAAATAACACTAACTTGTATGCACCATAGAACAATTATAATAAGCAAAAACTATTAGAAATACAAAGAAACTGGATAATCCTCAATTATTGTGTGAGTTGTTAATGTACATCTCTTTAAACAAAAAATAAAGGTAAATAAAAAAATAGGGAAGAATAAAATAATACGAATAATATAATTAACCAGCTTGACTGAACAAAATAACTTCATTTGGTGGTGGTGGTAGGTGCCACTGAGTCGATTTCGACTCATAGCAACCCCATGTGTCAATTACAAAGTACAATTAGTTCCAGAGGAATAGATCAGTAAGAGAGTTCAAAATGAAGAAATGGAGACTTGGATGGAGAACCTGGGGGAAGAATTCAAAACATCAGCCAAAAGGACAGGGCCTCAGCCATTTGGCTGAGATTCAGGGGCAACATTCTGGGTCTTTAGAAAGTGAGTATGACTTGAGACGATCACAGTTCTTGACAGGTTCCTGACATCAAGGACGCAGCAACAGGGACCAAGGGAGAAGACATGAATTGGGGTTCTAAAAAGTGTTTGTTAGGAGTCAGACAAAAGACAAACTGTCTGAATTGAGGCATAAGGTCAGAAAGAGACTAGCCACAAAATGTAACCTAATGTTGAACTATAATAAGTGGAATTAGAGCTAATTAAATCCATTCATTCCTCATTCATTGATTCACTTTCATTCAAGCAAACATTCACTGAGTTTCCTATTAACAGTCAAGCACTATGCTTGATGTAAAGGGATAATGGTGAACAAAACAGACACCTACTGTCTCTACCCTTGCATAATTACTTCTGACTCTAACCAGGAGTTCTCAACTCTATATGCACATTAGAATTACCTGGGGAGCTATTTAAAACAATGCTGATGCCTGGGCCCCACCTGCAGAGATTTTGAGTTAATTGGTTTAGGAAGGGCCCAGGCATTGATTTTTTTTTTAAAGTTCCTCAAGTGACTCATGCAGCCAGGGTTAAGAAACACTGCTCTAAATGAAACTGGACCTGGTAACCAGAGTCAGGGTTGGACTTAGAGTAAATACCTCCAGGTGCAGGTAACAGGACTACTGTGGCTGGAAAATCAGGCAGGGTCTTTAGAGCTTCATCACTCAAGAAACTCTACTTTTGAAGTCTTCAATTAACCTTTTCTCCCTCCCCTCTCCCCCCTCCGCCCCCGCCCCTGCCCTGGAACCTGTGGATTCCTGGGATACTCTCGCATTTTCTTTTAGCACCTGGCTCAAATTTTCTCTTTCTAATCCAACTTTTCATAACCCTATGTAACTTCAACAATCATGATGATAACACTTCCAACACCCAGGCTCAATGTCTCCCCAATCTTCACAACTCCAACAACATTCATGTCCATTCCTCTGTTGTTACTGACTAGCATGGGAAAACCTTGTACCTACTCATCTTTTTAAAACTGATCCAAACTCCCGTAAGAGCTTAAAGCTGGGAAAATCCTTTCTTTTCCCCCCACTTACCACAAAATAGGGGAGGAAAGCTTGTTCTTGGCATCCCAAGCTGAAATTCTTAAAAAGTTTTCAACTAAATTGTTATGCACTTTTAAGTACATTAAAAGTTAAATACGTTTTTGTGAATTGGACTTGACATTTAATTTTTCAATATGCAATCTCTATAGTAAAATGCATTCCAAGTTCAAAAAACCAACTGTGGTGCAATGGTTTGTTTTTGTATGAACTTTCTCACCATGATCTTATAATTCCCACCCAAATGACTACGGGGGACTGTGCAAATAAGGTAATTGTGGCCCACCAAGGGGATTGGTCAGTTTTGCCATCCTGCTAGGCTTAAAAAGAGCCTTCCCAGAGGTAGGAAAGAGAGGATTTCACCACTACCAAGGAAGAAGAGCCAAGAGTGAAGGGTGTCCCTTGGACCCAGGATCCCTGCGCTGAGAAGCTCCTGGAACCAGGAGACTGAGAGAGAGCTGTTAACACTGAAGATGGCAAGAAGTGGTGGCACATAAATGGTGGCAAGAGAGAGCGGCAGGAGATAGTGTGGTGGGCGTCCTGGCCCACGGACAGAGAAAGCTGAATGCCTTTGGGCAGGAGGCTTGCTGAAGGAGTAGAGCACCTCCGGGCACTTGGTGGAGCTAGCTTTGTAGACCTACTGAGCTAGAGCTCAGCGACTTGGGGCTGAGGCTTACTGGCAGAGTAGGGTGCCTTTGGGCACTTACTGGCAGACCTAAAAGAGCTTTGTAACACTTGCCTGAGCAAGAGAAAGGCGTGCCTCCAAGCACGGCTGGGAAGAGGCTGTCCTGATGGAAAAACTGTATCCTCAGCATTCCTCAACCTGAATTGTAACCTGTTAGTTCCCTAATAAACCCCATAACTTTGAGTATTGTCTATGAGATCTGTGTGGCTACTGCAATGAACTACTGAACTCAGTAGGGAAGCAGAGAGTGCCATGGGAAGGACAGTTGATGTCGGAATCAGTAAAAATGGTGGGGAGAGGAGGCATGTCTGACCTCCAGCCTCATAGGAATCAGCCTTGTGAAGTTAGAGGTCAGGAGCCACTGCCATGCCATTCTTACAGTCCAACCTACAAACAAACCTTTAAAAAAAAAAAAACCCATTTACCTCTTTGAGAATTTTCTGTATATCATATACTGAACAGTGTTTCATATAACAGGATCATTTGTATTAACATGAATCATAAGGAAAAGATGGAGCAAGGGGATGCAGCTGATAAGTTTTAGTCTACATTTGTGAAGTCACAAACTAAAAGTTTCTAGCTAGAAGAATATACCCTGACTATCTCTATTTAACCAACGGCTGATGCTACACTCTGAAGAGGAAACCGCTACTGTCACTAATCACGTTTTCTCATTTTCTGGGGGATGAAACAACTCATCCTCACTTTCAACTAGAACTATGCTTTGGCTGTTAATATTTAATGAAATTATCATGAGACAATCCACCCTGTGTTGATGTGCGCCTACCGTCTTAGCTTCAGATGATTTGAATCCTTTGTTTACAAATGGTTCTCTTTCTTCTCCTTTAATACTTCCACACATCTTTCATTGATGAGTTCCTCTCTTCCCTCCTCTAAGATTCTTCACAGGTCAACATGTCCCTATCATCATTCAAACAGCTGATGGGAAACCTATGCAAACTGTGTTCCCCCTCCTTTGTATAATGTACTTCAATGCTTCATGAGAATAAAACAAGGAACAACTGGAACCTATAGAAAGCTTATGAAAAGACAAACACCTTTTTCCAAAAGTTCCTACTTTATTGTATTCTTTGGCCAGAGGCGCGAGTTAGGCATGTGGAAGGATTGAGCAGACCTGAGGCAGACACATGTTGTTGTTGTTGTAAGTCACTGAGTCAACTTCAACTCATAGCTACTCTACAGGACAGACTAGAACTGCCCCAAAGGGTTTCCTAGGCTGTAATCTTTACAGAAGCAGACTGCTAGGACGAGCCACTGGTGGGTTCAAACTGTCGACCTTTCGGTTAGCAGCCAAGCACTTAACTATTGCACTATCAGAGTTCCTAATAGGTATATATATGTGTGTGTGTGTGTGTGTGTGTGTGTGTGTATGTGTATCTCTCTCTCTCTCTCTC
>NW_004444022.1:7429760-7451367 GCF_000243295.1 Trichechus manatus latirostris
ACACATACATATACATATATATACATATACCTTTACTTTTTCTGATTAATGCAATACATGTTCTTCTAAATTAAACTAAACTAGAAAATTACAGAAAATATAAAGAAGAAAACAGAATCACCTATAATCCCATCACTCTGAAGTAACTACCATTAACATTTTGGCGTATTTCCTTTTGGATTTTTTCAATATAGAGTATGGCAACCTGCCTCTATTATTGGACATTTAGGATATTTCCACTTTTTTTTTTTTTTGCTACAGTAAATAATGTTTCATGAACATTCTTTCATATTAATCTCTGAATATTTTCTTTATAAAGTCTCCACAAGTGGAATTACTGGGTTAACTTATTACCAAATTACTTTTCAGAAAGTTTGTACCAATTTATATGTCCACTATAATATTTGAGGGTAATATTTCCCTATACTCCTGAAGCTCTAATTTTTTTGGTAAATATTTTTATAGTTGATATAATTTGC
Source organism: Trichechus manatus latirostris (assembly GCF_000243295.1). Lineage (NCBI taxonomy): Eukaryota > Metazoa > Chordata > Mammalia > Sirenia > Trichechidae > Trichechus > Trichechus manatus. The sequence continues at coordinate 7,430,240 of NW_004444022.1, forward strand.
ATTTCTATGATTAATGGTGTTGAACTCTTGCAAATGCTTACTGGCCTTTAGTAATTCTTCAATTCTTCTTTGTCTTTTTTTTTATTAGGGTGTTCCTATGAATAGGAGACAACAGGCTGTTAACCTAAAGGTTGGCAGTTCAAACCTACCCACCCGTTCTGTGGAAGAAAGGCCTGGCGAACTGCTTCAACAAAGATTACAGCCCCCCAAAAAACTCTACGAAGCAGTTCTACTCTGTCTGTAACACATGGGGTTGCCATGACTTGGAACTGACTAGACAGCAATGGGTATTTATTTATTTTTTTATTAATAGGAGAACAGAGAAACAGTGTAGCATCCTGAAAACCTTGGTTTCAATGGAAAGAAGAGAGAAAGAGTGTTTTTTTGTTGTTGTTGTGTTTTTTTTTTTTTAAGACAGGAAGACTTGAGCTCATCCTCAGGCTCTGGGGAAGAAGTAAGCAGAATCAAAGAGTTTCAAAATTCAGGAATTATAATAAATCTGATGGCATAAAGTCCTTAGAAGCAGAGATCATAGGATTACTTTCGACTAAAAGAAAGAACAGCTCTTTCTCTAAGCATCTAAGAAGGAAAGAAAGTGTGGATATATATGTATGTAGTGACAGGAGAGAAAAGCTGGAAGAGCTCAAACCTGGTAGCCTCAAATTTCTCTATAAAATAGGAGGCAAGAGTACTGCTGAGAAAGAAAAGGGTGGCATAAAAGAGGATTTGAGAAGAGTGATAAAGATATAGGACTGCAGAACAGTGCTGAAAGGTGATTTGAAATTGAAGATCATAAATCTCTCATAGCAACAGCATATACTATAATTATACTCTTTCCTCTACCAGGACTATGCAGCCTGGCTGAAAGAGCTACAACTGAAAGCAGATGGTTGGGGATTTTCTGGGGAATTTAACATAAGAAAAATAAATCCAAGACCCAGAGGGTACTGGCAAAAGTGGCAAAATGATCACCATAGAGTCTAGGATGGATGGGGACGAAAGTAATACAATGAGGGGCATAGCAGTTGGGAAGAAAAGGAAGGCGCCAGAACATGCAGGTGAGGAAACTTGACTGTTGGTTGGACTGTGCACATTGTCACTGAGATCACCCATGAGGATGGCAAGAATTGCAAAGAAAGACTAAAATCCTCAGTAAATGAGGGGCACTACCAGGGAGCTGATAAATCACAGCAATGATGAAAGGCAATTAGTAGTTGAATAAGATGGCAAGCCTCAAAAGAGGAGGAGTTCTTGCATGAAAAAGGAGAACGGAGGATCTGCAAGGGACAATGAGTTATTGACAACAGTAACTCTAAGTGTGGGGAAAAATCGCAGTCTCAGGAAGGACCTTGGGAGAGACAAGTCTCAATTAAAGCAAGGAAATGAAGAAAACATTTTGTGAAGAAATCTGAGAATAAGAAAGAATGTATTTATAATGGAATGAGTACTCTAAGGAACATAGAGATGGCTGTGAGGCTAGTAAGAATGAATCATGGATAATGAGCTATAGAGGAATTTAGGGGTAAGAGAGGAGCACCATAGAATGGTTGAGCCCAGTCAGAGGGTGAAGCTGCTGCAGAGCACATTTTGCTATAGACTCAATTCAAAATTGATCAATTTTCCCATAACAAGAAAAACACTGAAAAAGACATAGCCCCAGATGCGCCATTAACATTATTATGAAGTAGGAGGAAAAAGCCAACCCTGAAGAGCACATGAATTAATACTCAGGGTAGAAGAATAGAGGGCTGTATGATTGGTGCCAGTACTCTCTTAGTTTTTGCTTACAATATTCAAATAAAAAAAAACTTTTCTTTGATAAAAGTGCTGTGTAAAAGGCTGCTGAACTCAGTTGAATTATACAGATGGATTTAGATAAATTAATCCTCAATTTTTCAAAGTATTTCAAAAGCCATTTTGTGAAAACACTGAAACATGGTCCCACCTCATATGGCTGTATAATCTGGACAGTACAAAAGGGACATGGTGGAAGAGACAAGCGGGAGCTAAACTCCTGCTCACGTTCCCATCACCTCTAAGCCTATGTAGTTGCTCTGACCTAGAGAAATCCTTTGACTAAAGGGGAGAGGGGCCTTTTTTCCTAATTCAATCCATTGGCCCAAAGAGTACACCATTTTCCAATGCACACAAAGACACTGTACAGGAGAGCAGAGGTCCTTCTTAAGCCAAAAAAGACAAACATTGTTGTAGAGTCAATCCTGACTCATAGTGACCCCACAGGACAGAGCAGAACTGCCCCATAGGGTTTCCAAGGCTATAAATCTTTATGGAAGCAAACTTCCACGTTTTTCTCCAGTGAGCGGCTGGTGGGTTTGAAACGCCAACCTCTGGGTTAGCACTGAGTGCTTTAACCACTGTGCCACCAGGGCTCCCTAGGCCCTTCCTAAGTACGTAGATAATCTAGGGGAATGTGCTGTCAAGATGTAAAAAAAAAAAAAATGTTGTTAAATATGTGAACTAATGTTTGATTTTTTTTAAATGGAGGTAAATGCTAATATTTTCCAAAGGAAAAAAAAAAAATCACAGAATTCTTCTGCTTCCTTGGTCTAAGTCACTAATATTAACGTTTCCATTTACAACTCAGTCGCACTGAAAAATGCTTCCATCATATTTACATAATCTTGGTGGTAAGGAACAATCATCTTAACATAACCGCAAAGCAAACACCATAAAAGAAAATACTGACATATGTTACTGTCAATTTTTTTTTTTAATTTCTGTAGAGAAAAGAAAAAAAAAATCTTAAACAAAGTTAGACATCAAGAAACCAACTGGGAGAAAATGTTTCAAGCTTTATCATTATTTTTTATCAGCAGCACTGCTAATGTGCACGAAGCACTTTGGTAACTGCTTTAACTATGCATTATTTTATTTAATCCTCACAAGGAAGTAGGTATTATAATTACAAATATTCTCATTTTAGAAGTGAGGAAACTGAGGCTCAGAGAGATTGCATTACTTGTCTCAAATTACACAGTGCTTAAAAGATAGAGTCAGGATCAAAACACGGTCTGTCCGACTCAAACTCTGCTCTTCATCCTTACATCGTATTGCCTCCCCATTTAAAAAAAAAAAAATCAATAAGCAATTCACAAAAGAATTGTAAATGGAAAATAAACATAAGAAGAAAAATGTTCAGCCTCCCTAGTCATTACAATGCAAATTAAAACAAAAAGTTTCTACTTTTCACCTATTAGATTGGCAAAGACATTATAGTAATACCCAGAGTTGGTCAGTGTGTCCAGAAAAAAAACATACTATATACAGCTGGTGAGAGTATAAATGGTGGTCTTTCTGAAGGGCTATTTTGCAATAAAAATCAAGTCTTAAAAATGTACAGATCCCTTACTCCTTATTTTCACTGATTTTATTTTTATTTATGTTGCTGAATGTTTCCCTTATTTTCTGTTGATTGTCCTTCATTCTCAAAATTTATGTGTTGAACTTACTCTCTGAATGCTCTTAAAATAAGGTACTGCTTTTGTGCTATTATCCTGTCATCCATTAGCTCTATAATAGTCTTACATAAATAAACTGAAAAATTGAAATAATGAGATAAGACTGAGAAATATCAGGAAATACAGTCTATATTAAAGGTAGATATAGCTGTATAACAGATAATTCCATTTCTTCACTTACTACAAAACTGACATGAAAGGCCTTTGCTACACTAATCTCTGTGAATTAGAAAAACAAAATGAAATCTTGTTATCCCTTGAATTGCTCTGACATATTGTTAATTTAACTATACAAGAATGGATAATGACATTTAAAAAGCGGTGTAATTTGTACTACAGTTTGATTAAAGATGATAAGAACACGTCTCTAAAATTTATTTTTCATATGTTTGGTTGAAAAAATTCTTAAAGCAAAATTTAGTAATTATCAGGGTCAAATTAAAGCTATAATGGGAAAAATGCATATCATAATACACTGAACCAGGGAGTCTATTCAATCTGCTCGTCCTCAATACTGGATATTTATTGCATAGGAAAGATATTTATTAAGCATTTGTTGAAGTGCATATTTTTAACTATATGATATCTAACAGATTCCACTTTCCCCAGGAGAAAATTTTTAGTAAATGAGTTATAAAACTAAGTTCAAATCATACTTACAAATGAAAGCAAAAATGTTAAGCATTTAAAAGGCCAAAAAAAAAAAGTCCACCCATAATGGAAACACTTGCAAAGATCTCAGAACAGTGTAAGTTCTCTTCACCAGTGTCTGCCCTTGAAGTATAAATATGCATTGGTAAGTCTTCTACCTTGAATCCTTTTTTAATAAATTCAAAAGAAGTATGAATAAATATAGCAAAGTGGTTAACAGCTCAGGCTGCTAACTAAAAGGTCGGCAGTTCGAATCTACCAGCTATTCCTCGGAAACCCTATGGAGCAGTTGTACTCTGTTCTATAGGGTCACTATGAGTCGGAATCAACTCAATGGCACACAACAACATATATATAATTACATGTATATATAATATATATAGAACCATTTCTACAGAATGTCCAGAAGGTATGTGCTTCACCAAAATGAAAAATATATCCAAAAAAGATACAGGACACAAGAAACACTGGTGAGTAAATAAACAGGTCAAATTAAATAGTTAAATCTGAATAGTAGGTAAAAATATGCTGCAGTGCTTAATGGAATTCTTAAATAATTTTTAAGAAAGTAGAGGCATAATGCAAATCATTATAAAAATCTCAGACTGGAGTTTAGCTAAGGGTGTAGGGCCAGAGACAATATAAGAGTACTAAAGTTCTTATGTCAGGAGAAGGGGAAGAAAGTTATACATATTAATTAATTCCCAACACTGATAGAAAAATACAAGTTCAAATATGTTTGCTAAAATTAAATGGTAACCATTAGATAAACAGAAATAGCGTGTTTAACTTACAACTAGAAGTTAAAAAAATGGGCAAAATTAAATCAATCAAACTAAAGGGAAAAAATAAAAGGACCACAAGAAAGCACAATAAACAGAAAACAAGTTGGCAGAAATAATACCAAATATATTCGTTTTTGCAATAAATGTAAGCAAATTAAACTCCTCTATTAAAAGACAGAGTCTCAGATTAGGTTAAAGAAGCAAAACATAAAAAACGAACAAAAATCTAGTTATATGTCATTTAATAAAATAGATGATTGAAACCAAATGATTTTTTTAAATGTTTTAAATGAACTTAAGGACAAAGCTATCCAAAGGAAAAAAAGTGGATTGGGTAATATTATTATTAGACAAAACAGAATTCAAAATTAACATCATTAACAGGACTCAATATATTATTTTATATTGATGGAATGACTTCTATCAAGAAGGTCAATTTTACTTTAAGAACATGAACTTAAAGACTAAATCTTTTGGCAATGACTTAACAAACATTAATTCAGTCACTACTTGTAACCTACATGTGCTTAGCGGTAAGGATAAATATAATAGATGAATTAAACAGAGCCTCTGGCCCTGAAGAGGTCACTGTACAGTAAGTTCAAGAAGGTTATTTTTCAATAAAGTTAAAAATAAAAGTTATTTTATTCAATTTTGTGGGTTTTTTAAATTAGAAATATTTTAGATAAATATTTAAAATATTATCCCATACTGGAATTATAAATTCATATGCATGACCTTCATAAAACTGCACCACATCTGATTAAAGATTAGCTTCAGATGTGTGTCACAAAGCAAAGCAAGTTTTCATAAAAACGCTATGTCTGTAGTAATGGAAATAAAGAAATGCTGCAATAAAATAAGGGTAAGGGTAGGGTGATATTTCCTAAGCAGATATAATACAATTTTTAAAGGAGTTTGAATAAAAACCCATTGCCATTGAGTCGATTCCAACTCAGAGTGACCTCACAGGACAAAGCAGAACTGCCCCATAGCGTTTCCAAGGAGCAGTTGGTGGATTCAAACTGCTGACCTTTTGGTTAGCAGCCAAATGCTTAACCACTGGGCTGCCAGGGTCCCAAGTTTTAATACTCCATATAATTGGCAACATATTTCTGCTTTGGTCTTATCCATCCTCCTACTTCTCCCACCAAACAAAACCAGTATCACTATCCTTTCAAAGACAGGCTGATGTGTTTGTTTAAGATGAATGGTATCTTTAGACAAAGCAGACTTTCTTCCATTTGCCGTTTTATGTAGTATTTACACATAACCTCAGTGAAGGAGGAAAATGAGGGATTAAAAAGACTTCCTCTAGGTAAATATGAGAGAGACAGAATACACATTATTATCTCTGGATAAAAAAAGACAGAGCAACTAGAATCAAGGGGCAAAATTCCAGCTTTAATAGTTGCACTTGCTGCCACCTATTTATACACACAGAAAACATAGTTAAACTTTCAAAAACAGCCTATTTCCAAGTGATGAAGATCTGCCTAACTGTAAGATAAATTTTAAAAAATTACATACCTACTGAAGTGCTACCCTGTCTACATAACTGAAAATAACAATTTTAGCTCTTTTATGCTGAACCTAATAAATATTAATTAACATTTTAATGAACATACCTAAGAATAGCACAAAAGCTATAATTTTTTTTTTCTTTTTACTTTATGCTGTTTTGGCTAAAAAGCAGGCACACGCACAATCTGATGATGTAGAACACAACTTCAAGTGGATTATGAATGATACTATATACTTTTCCTGTAATATTTTGCTAGTTATAAATTTTGGGGTAGACATTTAAGATTAAAAAAAAAAACAATACCAGTTGCTGTCAAGTCAACTCTGACTCATAGTGACCCTCTAGGTGAGAACAGAACTGCCCCATACAGTTTCCAAGGAGCTGCTGGTGGATTCGAACTGCTGACCTTTTGGTTAACAGCCAAGCTCTTAACCACTGCGCCACCAGGGCTTAAGACAGCAGTCAATAAAAACAGAACGTAAAAATATTTTAATCTTTTTTCATTGCTCATGTCATTTTTACCAGATTGCCCTGCTAAGTTATTTGAAACAGATTAAAACATTTTCTAAACCATAGCTTTCCTGCTTCTGATCATTCTACATAAAACCATTCTACTGATTCTTAGTGACAAATGTAGATAACAGATATAGAAGCTTTCATTCTTTTGATACATAAAACCATGTCTTGCATGGTGACATATCATATATATAACAATTTACATGAATTAGAAAAGTATCTTTTTGTAAAAAAATTAAATCTAGGAGCAAAAAGAGTAAAGTATGAGAGTAATTTCCCACAAATCGTCTTATAAGAGTAATTCTTTAAAATAAGAAAGACATGACGTGCTTTGGAGTTCTAACAGACAAATCTGAAGTACTTTAAAAGAATATAAAAGACTGTTTTCTTATAAACTGGTTACAAGATAGATACTATTAACAGAATTAACCTAATTACTTTTCAAACTGGAAATTTCTAAGACAATTAAAAAGATAATTGCTAAGGCATGATTTGCTCTGGGTTTCTGAAAGACAAATTTAAACTGTTTTGGAAAATCGTAAAAGACTATTTTCTTGAAAATTGGTCACAAAATAGAGATTAAAAATAATCATACATGAGAATATTATTAAGCTGTGTCTTTAACCATTCCCCCCAAAACTACAGTCATGTCTATAAATATTAAAGCTGGTTTTATCATGCTGCATATCTTTAAATTTTAAAAAATTCTACTAACAGAGCATCTTTACTCATTTATATAACTTCCTACTTTAGGTAAAAATATTCACTTATCATTAAATATTTTATTGTCATCCATACCACTAAGAAGCTGATGAATACTAAAATAGTGTGAACAATAACTTCTGAATCAACAGTTAAATCAACTGCATAATTAAACTGACACAAGGATCTGTGATTGCTTTTCCCTTTGGTACGTATGAGCACACAAGCATAAAATAATCAAAATCCTCCCTTGGCCTTGTTAACTACAAAATAAGCAGTTGGGCAGTAGGGAGAGACAACCTTCTTTCATGCTTATCTCAGTAAGTAAGAATACCCTACCAGTAGTATATTTTTATGCTAAGGGTTATTCCTGCTATATGATATATTATTCTAAAATAATTTATAATTAGCGTGCTCAAGGCACAGCGCTTGACCAGAGTGTGTGATTAACAAATATTTGTGGAATCAAACATTGTTAAACCTTCAAAACGATGAAATGGCATTCCACATTGAAACTTCCTTTTTTATTCATTCATAATTATTTGTATCATGTTAAAAAAAATCAGTGTGTAGTCCTTTATTATCAAATTGCTTCCATATCAGACATGACTGTATTTGCCAGTTTATACTATTCTTGGGTTGCATAAAACTGGCTTTTAGGAGAAAGGAAATTTTAATTATTTTATATATGTAAAATATATACTGGAAACTATAGGCAATTCTAAGCTCTTGATATGCAGCATTCTTCTACAACACTGAAAAAAATATAAAAAATACCCAACAAATTTACTAATAAACAAATTAGTAAAAGCACATATCTGGACAATATTTCAATGAATATTGCCACAGTGAAAAATTAATTAAAAAAATTCCTTAATACAACTAGAAAAAGCAAATATGGAGGTAAAAATTGATATAAAGCAAGCCACAAATACAATAAATTTGAATGAATTCCTACAAATGTTACTCTAAAACATATATACCAACAAAATTTTCACAATATACAGCAAAATATTACATTTGAATGAATTTTAATGCCATGTTCATTGATATAGTAAAAGCATATTTCACTATCAGTATACAACAACACAGAGAAAAAAACTGAAATAATTTTAATAGACTATTGTAACACAGAAATCAATTTAAGTCTAAAATATTAGGAGAATACCCTAAACTCTATTTCTGATTAGCTGTGAATCCTCAGGCTTATTTTTGGTAATGAATCTATTGATAGGCTATAAAACTTGAACCTTTGTATTATTATCTTTGTATTAAGTTCTGCCACAAAGTATTCTCATTGCTATTGAATCTTCTTGTCCTTTACAGCTCTCACTTTCTATATATGGCCATCCAGCCATAACATGAATGATTTAGATACAAGGTAATTTATAGACGCATTTTTTGAAGAAAAAAATGGTTTTTTTAAGTGGCAAATATTGTATGTTGTTTTGCAAATGGTTGGAAATGGCAAAATATGCTTACCTACAAAGTCAAATCAATTTATCATTCATTCACTCATCATTCATTCAACAAATGTCATATACTATAGCTTGAAACTATAGTGTCAACTAAATATGTCTAAGATACGGCGATTAAATATGCCTTTAATTCCAACAAAAACAAAAAGTACAACTAGAATAAAAGGCTTTTAACTTGCAACATTTGAATACCATATAGGCCATGTGGCCACTTAAGTGCTTAATGAAGGAACAATATTTGAATTTCCAAAGCATATATATTGAAAAGTTACAAAAAGACTAGTGACCATAAAGCAAAAATTTACTTTAAATTTGTTCATATTTGATTCTTATCCAGGGAAATTAATGAAAAATTAAAAGAATCGCTTGTAAAATGTTCTTTTGTATAGCACAGACAGGATCAAAAGACAGGATCAAAAAATTATTGAGACATTACTGAAATATACACCTATAAGGAAGACCAGTTAATACGACTATTATTCAAATTTATGCACCAACCACTAAGGCCAAAGAAGAAGAAATTGAAGATTTTTACCAACTTCTGCAGTCTGAAATTGATCAAACATAAAATCAGGATGCATTGATAATTACTGGTTATTAGAATGCGAAAGTTGGAAACAAAGAAGAAGGATCAGTAGTTAGAAAATATGGCCTTGGTGATAGAAACGATGTCATAGATCACATGAGAGAATTTTGCAAGACCAATGTCTTCTTCATTGCAAATACTTTTTTTCAGCAACATAAATGGCGACTGTATACATGGACCTCACCAGATGGAATACACAGGAATCAAATCGACTATATCTGTGTAAAAAGATGATTGAAAAGCTCAATATCATCAGTCAGAACAAGGTCAGGGGCTGACTGCGGAACAGACCATCAATTGCTCCTGTGCAAGCTCATGCTGAAACTGAAGAAAACTAGAACAACAAGAGAGCCAAAGTATGACCTTGAGTATATCCCACCTGAATTTAGAGACCATCTCAAGAACACATTTGGCACGTTGAACACTAATGCCAGAAGACCAGATGAGTTGTGGAAGGACATCATACATGAAGAAAGTTAACAGGTCATTAAAAAGACAGGACAGAAAGAAAAGACCAAAATGAATGTCAGGAAAGACTCTGATACTTGCTCTTGAACATTGAGTAGCGAAAGCAAAAGGAAGAAATGATGAAGTAAAAGAGCTGAGCAGAAGATTTCAAAGGGCAGCTTCAGAAGACAAAGTAAAGTATTATAATGACACATGCAAAGACCTGGAGATAGAAAACCAAAACATAAGAACACGCTTGGCATTTCTCAAGCTGAAAGACCTGAAGAAAAATTTCAAGCCTCAAGTTGCAATAGCGAAGGATTCTATGGGGAAAATATTAAACGACACAGGAAGCATCAAAAGAAAATTGAAGGACTACAAAGAGTCACTGAACCAAAAAGAACTGGTCGATGTTCAACCATTTCAGGAGCTAGCATATAATTAGGAACCAATGGTAATGAAGGAAGAAGTCCAAGCTGCACTGAACGCACTGGCAAAAAACAAGGCTCCAGGAATTAATGGAATACCAATTGAAATATTCCAACAAATGGATGCAGCACTGGAAGTGCTCACTCATCTATGCCAAGAAATTTGGAGGACAGCTACCTGGCCAACTGACTGGAAGAGATCCATATTTATGCCTATTCCCAAGAAAGGTGAGCCAACCAAATGTGGAAATTATCACACAATTTCATTAATATCATACGCAAGTAAAATTTTTCTGAAGATCATTCAAAAGTGGCTGCAGCAGTATATTGACAGGGAAGTACCAGAAATTCAAGCTGGATTCAGAAGAGGACATGGGGCCAGGGATATTATTGCTGATGTCAGATGGATCCTGGCTGAAAGCAGAGAATACCAGAAAGATGTTTATCTGCATTTTATTGACTATGCAAAGGCATTTGATTGTGTGAATCACAACAAATTATGGATAACATTGGGAAGAATGGGAATTCCAGAACCCTTAATTGTGCTCATGAGGAACCTGTACATAAATCAAGAGGGAGTCGTTCGAACAGAACAAGGGGATACTGCGTGGTTTAAAGTCAGAAAAGGTGTATGTAAAGGTTGTATCCTTTCACCATACTTATTCAATCTGTATGCTGAGCAAATAATACAAGACGCTGGACTATAGAAAGAATAATGCAGCATCGGGATTGGAGGGAGACTCATTAACAATCTGTGTTATGCAGATGACACAACCTTGCTTGCTGAAAGTGAAGAGGACTTGAAGCACTTACTGATGGAAGATCAAAGACTACAGCCTTCAGTATGGACTGAACCTCAACATAAAGAAAACAAAAATCCTCACAACTAGACCAACAAGCAACGCCATGTAAATGGAGAAAAGATTGAAGTTGTCAAGGATTTTATTTTACTTGGATCCATAATCAACACCTATGGAAGCAGAAGTCAAGAAATCAAAAGATGCATTGCACTGGGCAAATCTGCTGCAAAAGATCTTTTTAAAGTGTTGAAAAGCAAAGATGTCATCTTGACGACTAAGGTGCGCCTGACCCAAGCCACAGTGTTTTCAATAGCCTCATATGCATGCGAAAGTTGGATCATGAATAGAGAAGTCTGAAGAAGAACTGACGCCTTTGAATTGTGGTGCTGTCCAAGAATACTGAATATACCACGGACTACCAAAAGAACAAACATATCTGGAAGAAGTACAATCAGAATGCTCCTTAGAAGCAAGGATGGCAAGACTATATCTCACATACTTTGCACATGTTATCAGGAGGAATCAGTCCCTGAAGAAGGACATCATGCTTGGTAAAGTAGAGGGTCGTGAAAAAGAGGAAGACCCTCAGCGAGATGGACTGACACAGTGGCTGCAACAATGGGCTCAAGCATAACAACGATTGTGAGGGTGGCACAGGACCAGGCAGTGTTTCATTCTGTTGTACACAGGGTCACTATGAGTCGGAACCTACTCGATGTACCTAACAACAACAACAAAAAGAAGGAAAAATTCATTGCTGTCACTTTAAACTAATTTTAATAGAATATTTTGATATCATAATAAACAAATAATTGATGGCCTGGTGTCTTAGTTATCTAGTGCTTCTACGACAGAAATACCACAAGTGGATGACTTTAAAAAACAGAAATTTATTCTCTCACACATTAGGAGGCTTGAAGTCTGAATTCTGGGCACCAGCTCTAACGGAAGGCTTTCTCTCTCTGTCAGCTCTCGGGGAAGGTCTTTGTCTACTTTCAATATCAGTGGGCCCAACATTCCTTGGAGATCTCCACGTGTCTTGGCATCAATCTTCCCTTGGGTCTAGGACGTCCTCAGTGCAGGGACTCCGGATCCAAAGGACACACTCCGCTCCCAGCTCTTCTTTCTTGCTGGTAGTCAGGTCCTTCTCGCTCTACTAGCTTCTCTCTCCTTTTGCCTCTTGTAAGATAAAAAAGTGTGACTCCAGCAAGGGAGTGACTTAAGTAAAGCGGTGACTTGAGTAAGGGCATGATTTGAAGGCTTTGATTTGAGTCACACCTTTTAGTATTGGTGTGACTCAAGATATACTCCACACAAATCGCACCTCAATAACATAGAGAGGTGTAGGATTTACAACACATAAAATGGAGGATAAATATACAATACTACAACATGGAGGACAATTACATCAGATCACAAAATGGAGGACAATTACACTATTCTGGTAATCCTGGCTTAGCCAAATTGACATGTTTTGGGGGACACAATTCAATCAATGACAATTGGTAATTACATTAGTACTTATTCCTTAGTAAATAAACTATTTTTATACTGGAGCATAAAAAATCTTATAAATGTAAATAAGTAATTCGCTGCAACACCTCACAGAACTCACGGATCATATAAAAGAAATGGCTCACACGGTTGTGGAGGCTGGCAAGTCCCAAATTTGTGGCTCAGGCACAGACTTCTCCCTGACCCTCAGTCTCTGCCCAAAGGCACTCAGCTTTCTCACTCCGTGGGCCAGGAAGCCCACTGCACTGTCTCCTGTGAGTCTCTGCTGCCAGTCTCTGCTGCCGGTCTCTCCTTCTTTGGTGGTGGTGGGCTCTCCTCTCTGCTCTGGAATTGGCTCTTTTTTAAGGCAAAACTGGCCAATCTTCTCAGTGGGCCACAATTATCTTATCTGCACAGCCCCACCCAATCACCTGAGTGGGAGTCACAAGACCATGGCTAGAAAGGCTACACACAAAAGTAATTAATTGCACCTCAAAATGTTAAGCCTGCAACTGAGTGATGCGTTATAGTAAACCCTTCTCTACAGTGCAGTTGAATGTATCTTATTCCTGCCCAGGAATGAGCAAGATTGCAATTAACCTAAATGGCCAAATAATCCATGTACTGTTCCCCAAAGAAATGACCATGACTACCAACTTCTTGCACTTGATGAATATCTACCGATATACAGTAACTACTTTCACTTCCTATTGAAACTATTAACTACTGAAATATAAAACCTACCAAACCAAACCTACTGCCGTTGAGTTGATTTTGACTCAAAGCAACTCATATAGGACAGAGTAGAACTGCCCCATAGGGTTTCCAAGTTTGTAAATCTTTACAGAAACAGGCTGCCACATCTTTCTCCCATGGAGCTGCTGGTGGTTTCGAACCACCGACCTTTCGGTTAACAGCTGAGCACCTTAACCACCGTGCCACCAGGGCCTTACTGAAATACAGTGAACTATATTAGTTGAATTTTAATTATTTTGAACTACATTAAAAATAAGGCATTGGTCCAAAACAATTATCAATTCCCCTGAGCGAGTTTTTCTTCCTCTATTATTTACAATAATCCTGCATTAATATCTTTCTCAGTGAGGGACTTAATGCTGAAGACACAACCTGCATTTAGATATTAAAACATACACATCACCTTCAAAATTCATTTCTCAACAAAGCACTAAATCTGAGTAAATTCAGTTTCTGGGGGAAAAAATTTCTACAACCATGTGTGGCTGTGTGGGCAATTATTTCATGCAAGTGTAAAAATTCCTAAGATATTGTTTATATCATATCCACTAATATGCAAAAAACTTCTAGGTTTTTATATTGCATAGTGGTTAAGACTGTGGGCTCTGGAATCAAGATGTTGTTGGGTGCCACAGAGTCAATTCTGACTCATAGTGACAGAACAGAACTTCCCCATAGGGTTTTCTTGGCTGTAATCTTTATGGAACCACATCACCTGGTTTATTTCACACAGAGCGGCTGATGGGTTCGAACCACCAACCTTTCAGTTAGCAACCGAGCACATAACCACTGCACCACCAGGGCTCCTTACCCATTGCCATGAGTCGATTTCAACTCATAGAGACCCTATAGTACAGAGTAGAACTGCCCCATAGGGTTTCCAAGGCTGTAATCTTTACAGAAACAGATCTCCACATCTTTTTCCTCATGGAGCAGCTGGTGAGTTTGAACCTCTGACCTTTCAGTTAACCATCAAGAGCTTAACCATTCTGCCACCAGGGCTCCTTACCAAAAAACAAAACCTGTTGCCATTGAGTCAATTCTGACTCATAGTGGTCCTACAGGACAGAGGAGAACTGCCCCATAGAGTTTCCAAGGCTGAAATCTTTATGGGAACAGACTGCCACATCTTTCTCCTGCGGAGCCAGCTAGGACTCTTTACTTAGCTTCAAATCCCAGTTCTGTCACTTACTAGCTCCATGACCTTGGGGAAAGTATCCAACCTCTCTGTGAAAGTTTTTTTGTTTATAAAATGGGAATAATAATGTATTGTCCATACAGACTAAATATGCTACTAATTATAAAGTACTATGTGTCTGGAGGAGCCCTGGTGGTGCAGTGGTTAAGAGCTCGGCTGCTAACCTAAAGGTGGGCAGTTCGAATCTACCAGCTGCTCCTTGGAAACGCCATGGGGAAGTTCTACTCTGTCCTACAAGGTCACTATGAGCTGGAATCCACTCGACAGCAATTTGTTTTCTGTTTGTTTGTTTTTTAATGTGTCTGGAAATAGTAAGCATAAAGTCAATTTAGAAATTACTACTAGTACCATTATTATTATTATTTCAGAGTTAAGTCCAAATTCTTCAGCATGTGCTTTCTAATAGGCTTCCAACTATACTATTACTCCCCAACAAAAATCCTCCAGTTCTGGCAAGCTGGCTTACTTACTGTCCCTCAAATATACTTTGTATCTGTAACTCTGTGCCTGACCAAAAGCGGCTCTCTATTTAAAATAATCTTCTTCTTTACATCAATCCAAATTCCACCCTTGAAGGTCCAAGTCCTATCTCTACCAAGAAACTTACCCTAATCAATCACCACAGCCTAAAGTAATTCCCCTTCTTGAAATTTCCCCTAGGACTCAATTACTTGAACCATTTGTTTGTCCTGCATCTACAGATATCTTTGTGTGTATATAGCTCTTCAGTTAGATTGTAAACTCCATGACATCAGGAACTGTCATACTAATATATCCTCAATCATGTCTTAAATAGAGTTAAGTGCACTATATGCACATGCATATTGACTGAATGATCATGCAAATCATGCAAGTAAAAACGTCTGTATCTCGGCTCAATGCATTAACAACAGTATTCTGGGCCTGAGAACGTTAGGACAAAGAGGGCTCAATAAACACAACTGCATCAATGGTAGCCAGATTTACACCTACATATACACTGCAACCTACAATACCCCCAGCAGCAACTACTGGTGCTTTCAAATAACAAGAATAAATATAAAAAATACTATACAGAGCAAAAGATATCAGACACAAAAGTATATGATTCTATTCACATGAAGTTCAAGAACAGGCAAAGCTAATCTATGGTAACTGAAGTCATGATAGTGCACTGCATTATTGTGACAGTAGCTAACTGATACACCTGGTTATTATATAGACCATAGTATTCTCTATTTATATGATCCTTAGTTTAAAGGATCATCTTCAAGTTAGATCATTTACTCCCTAGCCATTTATTCATCACTTATCCAACAAATACCTACGAAGTGTCAACTATTTGCCAGGGAGTAGTCTAGACACTGGGCTACATCAGTGTACCAGTCAGGGTAAGCAGCGTGAGCTGCTATAATAAACAATGGCAAAACTGTGATGCCATGATCCTTCCATACTGTAATGCCATCATCTTTGACACGTACCTCTGAAGTAACTTCAGAAGAGAAAGAAAGACGTGGGGAAAGATGACTGGATACTTACCACCCTCAGCCTAGAAATGACACACATTCCACTAGAAGAATTAGTCAGATGCTCCCACATAGACGCAAATGGGCTGGAAATTGTAATCTCTGGCTGAGTAGTCACTTCCCAACAACAACTCTACACTATAAAAGAGGAGAATGAATCTATAGTTATTAGTTTAGCATTTCTACCATGGTTGGAGAATAGAACAGACAAAGATTCCCAGCCTCATGGAATTTTTATTTACTGAGTACTTATTCCATACCAGACACCAAGGTGAATAAGACATGTTTCTTACCTTTAAGAAACTCATAAACTTGGAGAGGAACAAGAGATAATTGTAGCAGATGATTAAGTGCTATAATACATGTATATACAAGATCCAATGTTTGCACAGAGGAAGGGATGGTTGGCTGCTGGGAAAGTGTCAAAGAAGAGGATATTTAATTGACAGGGCAACGTGTGAGCTAAGCCTTAAAAGATAATACAATCTCACCAAGCAGATGGAGTGCTGGAAAGCAGCCTAAATGGAGAAAACACAGGTCTGTATCATACAAAAGCTCAGAGGCTCTTTCCTCCTCAAGCTGTATGGACTGGGGAAGAGCACTGGTATTTACAAGTGGTAAAACAACGTCTGGCTTCACATATGAATTTGGAATACCGTAAGTTTCCTATTTAAAGCAGCTTTCATTTCCATAAGCACTGCTTTGAAATAATGCTGTTTACAAGGAAGCTAGAGCAATGCATGGCCCCAGCAAGTTGGCTAGCACCAGAACACATGCACTATGTGGAGTTGACAACACAGGAATGGAAATATCTAAAGAAGCAGAATTCAGGTAAAAAGCATGGAATGATATACTACTTTCCTCTCAAAGTCCTTGTCAGACAAAACAGAAACCAAATAAATAATGATATAAAAACCAGAGAAACAAACCCATTGCCGTTGAGTCGATTCCAACTCATAGCGACCCCACAGGACAGAGCATAACTGCCCCATAGGGTTTCCAAGGAGCAGTTGGTGGATTCAAACTGCCAATCTTTTGGTTAGCAGATGAGCTCTTAACCGCTATACCACCAGGGCTCCAAATAATGATATAGGGGATACACCATCATGAATCAAGTTGAATTAAGTGTGTACCTAACCCTTTATTCTGCAGAGAATATACTTTTCAAATCACCCAAAGAAGAGTTACAAAATTAATAATAATAATAATAAAGCTTTAATAGGTACTAAATAACTGTTGTTAGCTGCCATGGAGTTGGCCTCTGACTCACGGAGATCCCATGCACAACAGAGCAAAACCTTGCGCATCAGGTGCGCTGGCTGGGAACTGAACCTGGGTCTTCTACATGGAAAGCGGGAATTCTACCACTGAAACATCACTGCCCGCACCAAATAATAACCCAAACCAAGCCCGCTGCCATCAAGTCAATTCCGACTCAGACTGAATAACAGACTTAATAAAAAGTAAATACAATATAGGTTACATTCTCTGACCGCCAAGTAATGAAACTGAAAATTACTAACATAGAAAGAAAATTTGGAAATTCAAAAACACATCCCTAAATAATTACTGTGTCCAAAGAAAATTAAAAACTGCAACTATTTAAAATACAATATAAAAACCACTAGATTCAGGTAAAGCTATAATAAAGGAAATTCATAGCTTTAAAAGCTCTAATTCTAAATTTAAAAAAATACAAAATTTAATGAGGTGACATAATAGTGCACACAAAATCCAAGAGAACTAATTGAAAATTATTAGAATTAAGGAAAGACTTCACTGAGGTCTGTCTGATCCAAAATTTCTGTGCTTAGCTACCATGTCTTCTTGCTTCCTGGTGTTTAAGTTAGTGTATAAGGAGATGAAGGGCTATGTCCCTTCTATTTGCTTCTACACAATCCAGTAAGGTTGTTATAAAGAAAGCTGTCTGATTTTCCAGGCCAACTTTGGATAGGATTCTGTTAAAAAAAAAAATGAAAAAAGGAGCAGTATTCACAAATACTTGTTATTGTTCTCTTCTATGTTAATCTCTTTTAATGATAATCAAATGTGAAGTGTCACTCCTTACTGAAAGCTATAGAAAAACTATATGCTAATTATTAGCATTATTAGATTGTACTCTTAAAAGTCAAAGTGGAAAACAAAATGATATGGTTTAAAGAAGGGTGAATTTATCACAACTTAAAATGTATCAGCATATGTTTACATATCAAGAGTTGTTTAACTCATCATCTAAATCTAAATTCAACCTTGTTAGGCCTCTTCAACTAAAATTGCAGAGAAATCAATGCAAATTTATATAATAGACCAACAAGTTCTAAGATTCCATGAAAGAAGAAATTGTATCCACCCTGTTCACAGTTATAACCCCAGCATCTGGCATACAGCATTCCCAATAAATATATGCCGAAAGTAAATGGCTAGTCAATATTTTTCTTGTTTCTAGAAATGAATGATATCCTAAGACAGATTTCAGTATTCTTATAATTACATTTTATTTCCTTGTTCTTCATTGTTATGAGACCTTTCAATAAGAAATTTAAAATGATGAGATTGAATTGTATCAGCTAAAAAGTATTGTCAACATATTCTTACGTATGTAAGATTCGAAAATATTCTCCTTATTAAAATTTCCTGAGAAGGGTTTACTATTTTAGGCAAACTGTCTCACTTATTAATATGCTTTCAAACCTCTAGCTCTACTATATTCAAATTCCTCATTTCCCTTCAACTTAATGGCTACCATTACCATCCACTCTATTTTTCACTGCCCCTATGTTTTTGCCTCAAGCTTTAACTGATTATATTCTTTGATTTCCTTACCCTGGTATAGATTCCTTTTTAACTATAGATCTTAAAAGTGACACTAGCTGCTTTTTGTTTCTTGGAAGTTTTTTTTTTTTTTTTTATTCCCCCCTTCAGGATAATTATATTCTGTTGTGCCTCTTATTATCGTGTCTTTTAGAATCTCCTAACCTTCTACATTCTTGGGCTTTATTTAACAGTAAGCTCCCCGCCTCTACTCTCCACACCAAACCATGCTCATTAGGTTTCTTAATCCTCCATAATTTGCTTTCATGAAATCTTATACCTTTAAGTTGCTGTGTTCTATGAGCCCATTTCCTTAGTACAGCTATTTCAAGCAGCCCAGAATCAACAAGCACTAAACATAAGCTTATTTACTTTCTCAGCCAACATGACTCTATAACATAAAAAAAAAATCTCTGAATGTTTATGGACCATGAAACTACACCATTTAACTTGGTATTTCATTTTCTCACCCAAACATTGCCTGAGAAGGTTAGGACCACAGAATTAGACTATGGACAGTCCTTAATGCACAATTATTAACTTACAGGATTCAGGTTCTTCTAGGTCAAAAAGCTATTCTATTTTAATAGAACAGAAGTAACAATATGTTGATGTTATGTTAGTGACTATTACAATTCCAACTATTAAAAGTCCAACTACATCTTTGCCTTATATTTCGAAATTCAGGAGAAGAGAAAAATATCTTTTTTCAGTCATTCTGCAACAACTCTGCTTTTCCAAATGGGTTATTTTTGGAAGACATGTGCATGTTCTTTAAATCTGACTACTGCAGATTTTTTCAAGAGCTCCTCCTCTGCTTTCTCTTCCATTCTTCTCATCTCGTACCTTTGCCGATAGGTATGTATAGAATGGTCAAGAGAGCATTTTTATTCTGGATTTTTTTTTTTTTTAAACTTCTAGGGACCTTGGTTAAAGAAAAAAAAATCTTGGGAGTGGACTGAAAGAGTTAATGAAGTCTCCAAAGGTGCCTAGTTTATTCAAGCGAAGTTTACACTTCAACCCTGTGCATGTTAACTTGTGATCCTCCCCATCCGAATGATAGAAAGCAAAGCCAGTAAGTTCTTTATTTAATTGGTTTGCATCCACACACTGACCTCCAGGGCTCTGTTTACATAGCCTATCATGCAATATGCTCCACAGTTCTCTGCCTCTTTGAAAAGCATGTTTCTCCTGAGATTTGATATATGGCTTTCATGTTTAATCACTACATTAAACTCAATGCTCTGCTTCCTCCAGCATCAACTAACTTCCCTTCTTGGGAGGTGGGGAGAAGAGTACAGCTTCTTGCTACTTCTGAACATAAAAGGAAGTCTGTTTTACTCCATTAGTAAAATTACCAACTCCACATGATTCTAGGCAAGCAACATTAGCACATCAACTAGGAAACAATACTAAAATGGAATCCTAACACTCCTTTAGAAAGAAGCTAGGCTCTGTTCTCAACTGGCAAAGCCAAAAGCTTTAGGTGATTGAGTTATAAACCAGTGGAAAAGGTTTTTAATCAGTATATAATTCAGTGTACGGAGAACACAGCTAGCTGGAAACTAAAGTTTTAACCAAATGAATTCTGAAGATAGAACATTCCTGAGGTTCTCAGAACAGAATTAATTCAACACCTCTGCCTTCTGGCTGGGAAAAAAAAAAATTAACCACACAATTCACCACAAATAGGACTTTCAAAGTATCTTTGATGGATATGGACATGGTTATGCCACAATCCTTTCCAAAATATGTATATATAACCCAAATTCCTAAAATAGACGAAAACCTCAAAAAATTTATTGACCCACTAGTAAGAAGACCAGATTTAATGGTCTGACTAAGACTGGAGGCGCCCCAGAAAGCATGGCCCCTGGTCTCTCCATCACTCCAGAACTAAAACAATTTCCGAGGCCAACTCTTCAGACAGGGACTGGACTGGACTGTGGGACATAAAGTGATACTCG
>NW_004444022.1:7451467-7475746 GCF_000243295.1 Trichechus manatus latirostris
GGGGCGGAGGGGAGGAGTGTGCTGTTGCAGAATGGGGTGAGCGGTTGGGGTCTCATAACAATGTATATTAAAAAAAAAAAATTCTGTATGGGAGACTAACTTGAAACGTAAACTTCATTTAATTACATCAATAAAAAAAAATTATTGACCCCTTTCAATAAGTCCAGACAATCTATAATTTTCAGATTTTAAAATTAAATGTATGTATTTTACTTTTAAATACTTCAAGCAAAAAAAAAAAGATGAAACAAATATGACAAACTATTAACAGTACAATCCATATGATAGGTGCTCATTATACTTATACCCTCTACTTTTCTGTATGCTTGAAATCTTTTATTATAAAAGTTTTTTAAACTTCTTTTTCAAAAAAATTTTGGAAAAACACAGGGAGGCTGTTTGTGGATTTGTTTTTATAGGGAAAATTGATACAATTCTGATAAGAAAAAATTTAAATTACTTTCTAGGTTGATAATTTTTATACATATTCAACAACTGAAAATTTTTACCATGTGCTGACAATGCAAACTTTTCTTCCTTCCTCCTTAATCTCACTCCACAGCCTGAAACTCATTTATACAAACTGTAAAATGCTGTGCAGTAAGCTCTGCATAAGTTGAGTACTTTCCTTGAAAAATAAAATATATACATATACATATACACATACATATATAATTTGCCTTTGAAATCCTTTCCTTTATGGTTAGTCATCAACCACAGTGTTCATTTTTTAAGGTTTTATTTTTCTTAGTAAGATTGGCATCTTCCTTCATTTAAAAATCAGGAACCTGTTAGGAACCCTGTTACAGCTGTATACATTAAACAAAGCTAGTTTACTCTCTGTAGTTGATGAACGATAAAAAATCTGAACCTATTAAAGTCATACATTTAATTGTTCCAAGATGCTACCTGTATCATTGCAGAATACCAGAAAATAAACTTCTAGTTTCCTCTGTCATGATTCCCTCATTCAATAGCATGCTAAAAGAGTTTATACAAAAAAATAATTACCTGTTTCTTAATTTGAAACCATCTGAATTCTTTCCACAACGTATTTAAATTCAAAATTAAAAGAAGAAATAAACTTTTAATCAGTATTCTCCGTAAGACTTCTCAGAGTACAGAACTTTGTAGTTTTCAAAGACATGCAGATGTTGTCCATGACAGGCATTTAAAAAAATTAAAACAAGAAAAAAATAAGAGTCATGGACAAAATCTTTGGTCACAAGAGTGAAAGATGTGTGCCTGTGCAGATGTTATAACTATTTTCATAATAAATACTAACCTTCAGTACAGGAATTTAGCAGCACACTTTTATCTGGATTTTAAAATTTAACATAAATTATCTAACTTTGACACTAGCTGCCTAATATTTCAGTTTTGTACACTACTTCCAGGTTCTACTTTCAGAATGAATCTAGTAGCCTTTTTTATTTTGAAAAGCTATATTCCAGATCCTGTACCCAAAGACCAGATTCTGAATTGATGTTTAGGGATTTAAATATACATCAGATCATAATAATGTAAATCTTTAATAGATATTTGATGACTGTCAATGATAAAAAGACATGCAATTTTTATCTAAAAATTCATTCTACATCAGTTTTAAGCAGTATATAACATTTATTTTTTTATTATACTTAAAAGATTTTAACTATTAAAAAAGTTAGACTTTTCACCCTATTTTGAGTCAACTTCTGTGAATCAACAAGAGTCAAATCATTGATACCACGCTACCACGCCTTTAGTCTCCATATAATCAACACTGTTAATTAGAAATATTTGTCTTATATTATCACTGACACATGTGATTAGGAAGTTCAAGAACACATAGAAAGACTTCTAGAATCATGGTTCTCAAATTTAGGTGAAATTTTAACTCAAACGTACAGACTTCCTATTTAAAGAGTTTCATCAAGTTGTAGAAAACCATAAAGCTGTACAACAAAAGAAGAAGCATATGAAGAAAGAAAGCATGTTAGCTTCTTAACACCACTATCAAAAAAGAATATCATTTAGCTCCTTTGTGAACATAAGCAACAGCATTTTTTAAATTTTAAAACATAATAGAACTAAGATCTGAGCATGTTACTTATAAATTGAACAAGCTTTCTTTTCCTGAAAATTACTGTCTCCTGGAATTAAAAAATTAATGTTTACTTATCTATTAACAGTTCACCGAACAGCATAATTCCTTTGTACCTAACATGAGGCATTTTTTTTTTTTTTGCTTTAATTGAAAACACCATCAGAAATTCCGAACCACATAACTCCCAGCAAATGACATAAAGACACAGTCAAACTTAAGGATTATATGGCTACATTCATGCTTAATGAGAAGAAAACATCTAATGAGGCTGATATGCCACTGTCTGTGAGAAGGTAAATTTTGTCTTGATAGATACAAAATAAGGGCTTATGGTGACCTTAATATTCCATCCCCCTCCAACAACAACAAAATTTTTAAAACTAGTAAATAATAGACAAATTTTTATTTCTACTGGCTGAAACTACAGTTTGCTAGATTAAATGCATCCATCACCCACATTTGATAACAAATCACTTGCAGAAAATACTCAAATTATTCAGGATTCTTTGTCCACTAAGAAAATAATTTTCTATTCTGAGCAATGAGTATGTATAACCCCCACCTCTGCTTTTAAAATGAAACTCTGCAGATACAGAGCATTTAATGCTTCTTGCAGAACTATCAAGAATCCCAAAGTGAACATCTCCAGTTATGATTTGAAGCAGCCAATAGCCCTGCTCTGAGGTAGGGCTCATGTTTTGAAAAGAGACTGCCCAGTCTGTTTAAAATCAACCTGGTTCTTGATCTGATGAATTACTCCTCAGAGAATAATGTAAATAAAATATCCTCAGAATAACATTATTAATGTAAACATACCTGAACCAGAGTCGAATTTGGTTTCTGACCTGCAAAGGGAAAGAAATTTTTCACAATATAAAAATTGTTTGTAAAAGAACAACATTTATTTTATGGAGGAAAAAAAAAGATGCAATAGTTATAGATATCAGTACATTAATCAACAAAATAGCTTTCTAAAATGTAAATGCATATTTATCGTAAGCATTTTAAATGCATGCATTACCCAAGGTCCCATAAATATGCACATATACAAATAGCACATGATAGAAAATACATGAACTTGTTTTTGAGAGAAAGAGGATAAATTATGCAAAAAAGCACCTGATATCTTCATATTAACTTGTCTCAGTTATATAATAAAGCAATGAGAACAAAATTTATAATTATCCTCTTTACTTATTAAAGATTTTCAATTTATCAACACCAAGTAATTTTTCACTAAGCTCTTTGCACAGAGTAAATGAACCTAGTAACCCCATACATTTAATAAGGAGAAAAAAATCTGAGTCCTTGTGGGAACACTATATTTCAGATATAGGTTAATACTGGCTGTAAATTCAGAAGCCTTTGAAGCTCTCAGTTCGGCTGTGGGAAAACTTCTGTTGGGTAATTACTCTCAAGATGCTGCTGATGTGCTGTCAAGCAGAATTAACCCTATGACTAGGCCCATCTACACAAGCTACTATAAGACAGCATTGTCTATATCTAACTCTCAAACCAATTAGTGGGCATGCTCCAGTTGGATTTATATCACACATTAACGATCAATAGTATATATGTTCACAACTGCCACAGCAAGATACAAGAACCGACCAGCAGGAGTCCTGTTAAAGGATGCTACATTAACAGAGAAGATTTTTTTACAGGGGAAATGTAGTTAACTAAGTGGGAAAGGAGATTTCTTTGAAATTATGCCAGGGTACCAAAGCACCTTTGGAAGTAGTGGCTTTTTTTACCTAAATAAGCTTCAAGAGAAATCATCAAAGGGGAAAAAGAAAAAAGGATAACAAGAAGCTTCCTTGGTCATAAAAATTCATTTTCTCAAGTATTCCCAAATAAAGTTTCACCTGATGTTTAAACAAAGTCAACAACTGTATAAAAATTTTATTATTGCAACCATGGTTATCAATAACCAACACTGTAATCCGGGTCTGCATTTTCTTCCAAGCCCTGGCCCCACCACAGTCCTCATTCTCAAGCTTTCTTCTCTTAGATGTCCTTGCCTCGTATTCCAGGTACAAACCCATTTTCACTTTTGGTCCTCTCTCCTCTTCTCCTAGCCTCCTCTGTGTTTCCACAACTCTTGAGCATAACTCTAAATGACACTTCAACACACTTTATCCTGCTGGTTTCATCACATATCTTCCCAACAAAGCTGTAACTATGCCTTATTAACCTCACTACTAGCTACATTAGCTAAATAATGCCTGGTGCTTCTGTTCAACAAATGTCTGTTGAGGGAGACTTCTGCATTCACACACATCCTTATTTCCTTCTTATCTACATAAAAGCCAGAGGTACTCTTCCTTCTGTCTAAGGTTACCTCCACCTGCATCCTAAAATGCTTTCTCTCATCTCCCCCTGAAACCAGTCTGCGTTAATTACTCGTTCTCTCTCCTGTATCTTCAACATCTGACTCTCCACGAGCTCCGCTTCCTTTCAGTATTTGAGTATTCCAGAATTAAATAAAAGGACTCCTTCAAATCTGTGCCTTGTTTTTGTTATCCCCCTTTATTCCAACTTTACAATCAAGTTTATGGAAAAAAGATTCTTGTTGTTAGCTGTCCCGGAGCTGGTCCCTCAAATGTAAATATCTTGCTATATTCCTTATCTCAGTTAATGGCATACACTCAACCATTTAAGACGGAAATCATGGCATTATTCTAGACTTCTTCGGCACCCCCAATATCTAATTAGTCACCTAAAGTATGTGAGCAGATGTGATGTGTTTAACATCTGAGTAATTCTTTTAAAGAGAATGATTACACCCTACCCCTATCATCTTCCCACTGCTGGATAGTGGATGTGATTCTGGGAGCTGAAGTAGCCATCTTAGATTATAGGAGAGAAGCCAATATTAAGGACGGTAGAACAATAAAGTAGAAGGAACCTGTGGAGCTGCCATCACAACCCCAAACTGTTATCTTGTTTAAGCCATTATTATTTTGAAGTCTTGTCACAGCAGTTGAGCCTGTATCTTATCTATGATAACAATATTGCCACATTCAAAAAAAAGGCTTAAACTTAAACCTCCAAGTTTTTAAACCTGAAAATGAAGTTGCTATGGATTCAAAAATCAGAAAAGATAGCTATTAGGAGAATTCAAGTATCAGTAATACTTTTTTAAATAATTTATTTTTGTTGTTGAGAATACACACAGCAAAAACATACACCAATTCATGTTTCTACATGTACATTTCAGTGACATTGATTACATTCTTTGAGTTGTGCAACCATTCTCACCCTCCTTTTCTAAGTTGTTCCTGCCCAATTAACATAAACTCAATGCCCCCAAAAGGTTCCTACCTAACCTTTCGGGTTGCTGTCAATTTGATCCCATATAGATAGATCTTAAAAAACATAATGCTCGAGACAGACACCCTTTAACAGTCTAAGCTAAACTACCGTTTGGTTTTAAGAAGACTTCAGGAGATATTCTTGGTTTAAGGTTTAAAGATAATGTTAGAGCAATAGTTTTGGGGTTCATCCAGCTTCTACAGCTCTAGAACATCTAGATTCCATGAGAATTTGATGTTCTGTTCTGCAATTTCCCATTTTTGATCAGGGTTTTTCTATAAAAATCTCTGATCAAAATGTTCAGTAATGGTAGCCAGGTATTATACAGATATTCTGGTCTCATGGCAAAAGAGGTTGTAATTAAGATATGTAATACATACATTCTTTCAATAATAAAGTTGCAGATTTTCAAAAGAGGACAGTTTTAGTCATTGGTTAAAGTTGTATGCTCCTGGGAAAATTTATAAAACTCATTGTTTTACTTACAAGAAAAAGTTCAGTGGCCACGGAAGTTCCATGTGTTTCGAAGTCAAAAATTATTTTATTTTATTGTCTCTCATTACACTAGTCACTCGTTTGCACTCAACAGAGTTGTCATTCTACATTTGTTCATACAGGTATTTAATCATGCTAAAAGAGTTCAATAATTATTGCAAACACTACTGGTTGCCTGTGTAACAGCCAGTCCTCCCTTTGCCTGGATAACAAATTCCAATTTTTGAAGGATGCTAAAAATAAGCCCACTCAGAGATGAAATGAAGTTGTCAAGGATTTCATTTTACTTGGATCCACAATCAACATCCACAGAAGCAGCAGTCAAGAGATCAAAAGATGCATCGCACTGGGCAAATCTGCTGCAAAAGACCTCTTTAAAGTGTTGAAAAGCAAAGATGTCATCTTGAAGGCTAAGGCGCACCTGACCCAAGCCATGGTGTTTTCAATCGCCTCATATGCATGTGAAAGCTGAACAATGAATGAGGAAGACTGAAGAAGAATTGACGCCTTTGAATTGTGGTGCTGGCAAAGAATACTGAATATACCATGGACTGCCAAAAGAACGAACAAATCTGTCTTGGAAGAAGTACAACCAGAGTGTTCCCTAGAAGCAGGGGTGGCAAGACTACGTCTCACATACTTTGGACATGTTATCAGGAGGGATCAGTCCCTGGAGAAGGACATCATGCTTGGTAAAGTAGAGGGCCAGTGAAAAAGAGGAAGACCCTCAACACGATGGACTGACACAGTGGCTGCAACAATGGGGTCAAGCATAACAAAGATTGTGAGAATGGCACAGGACCATGCAACGTTTCGTTCTGTTGTACACAAGGTCGCTATGAGTTGGAACCGACTCGACTCGACAGTACCTAACAACAACAACAACAGAGATGAATCATGATTGGGGTAAGACAATCATGGCACTTCTACTATCCTTTGGCAATGACTGGCTCAAGGATAAGCACATGACCCGGTTCTGAGCAGTGAGAGGTAAGTGGAGGTCTGCTGGGCACATTTCTTAGAAAGGGTTTTTCTCCATAAAAAGGAGACAGGTGACTTAGGAAGAAGGCCCTTTTTCTACTCTTTATCTCTACCCTCAGTGGAAGTTGTCATGTGAGGATACTATAATCATAAGGGAAGGCCAAGAGAATCACTATTACCCATCACTATTTTTTAACTATTTTCTGCCAAAGTGCTTTCTGTGCACTTTTGGCCATTCAGTAGCTGCTTCTGAGAAACACTAGAGAGATCAACAGTAGGCATGTCGTAAGATTCTGATCAATGGACTCTTGGTCTGTTCATATCACTTTGGAAGCATGTTTCCAATGATTTTTCCTGGTACTTCAAGTTTGGTGTTTTGTACACACTTGCCATGTGCTCTTTGGCAAATAGGCAGACTTAAGAGATAGTAAGCAAAGACGTCACTTTGAAGACTAAGGTGCACCTGACCCAAGCCATGGCGTTTTTAATCACCTCATATACGTGCAAAAGCTAGACAATGAATAAAGAAGACTGAAGAAGAATTGACACCTTTGAATTATGATGTTGGCAAAGAATATGGAATATACCACGGACTGTCAGAAGAATGAATAGATCTGTCTTGGAAGGAGTACAGCCAGAATGCTCCTTAGAAGCAAGGATGGCAAGACTATGTCTCACATACTTTAGACATGTCCCTGGAGAAGGACATCATGCTTGGTAAAGCAGAGGGTGAATGAAAAAGAGGAAGACCCTCAATGAGATGGACTGACACAGTGGCTGCAACAATGGGCTCAGGCATAACGATGATTATAAGGATGGTGCAGCACCAGGCGGTGTTTGGTTCTGTTGTACATAGGGTCATTATGAGTCGGAACCAACTTGACAGCACCTAACAACAACAATAACAAGAGATAGTAAACATTTACTGCCCTAAATGAATTTCAGGTATATTATCTTCTCATTTTCCCTGGAATTTTCATTTCCACCCTAGGTTGTAATCAGAAATAGTACAACAGAAGTGGTGACAACAGGTTGGTGCTAGACACAATTATTGGTAGCTTCTAAAAGATTAATTACCAGAAAAATGACTAAAGAAACTCAAACAAGAGCAATCCCAAGTCAACTAGGGTAGAAGCAAAGACTTCATACACTTTGATAGTGTTTGAGGATATCAATAAGAAATGAGAAGATAAAGGAAGATCATCCTCTACACTGTACAGAATTCTGTAAGAATTTTTAGAGGGGCAAAAGAAGTCCTATGTAGCTCATTAGGGCCTAACTGCACCTCTATTGTATAACACAGTTTAATAGCTAATATTCATAATGACAGCTACAAGTCATGAAATTAATAATTAAATTATGCTACTTAGCAAGACAGGGAGTATATTACTTAGACAGGATTACATAAAAAAATCATTAGTTAAAAATTTTAGGGTTAAATAGATGTTCTGATTGTCTAGAGAATGTGTTTATCTAAAGCATATCACTGTCAACAAACAGAAGCAACACAAAATTAAGAAGAGAAAAATATAAATTAAAAGTAAAGAGACAATGGAGAAAAGATCCAATTTCTGGTCTTAGGTCTGCTCCTTGATTCTACCAAACCAAAAAAAAACCCCTTGCTACTGAGTCAATTTTGACTCATGACAATCCTATGTGTTATAAAGTAGAACTACTCCATAGGGTTTTCTTGGCTGTAATCTTTATGGAAGCAGATCACCAGGCCTTTCTTTCACAGTGCCGCTAGGTGGGTTCGAACCGCCAACCTTTAGGTTAGTCTGGCGCAAACCATTTGTACCACCCAGGCACCTTCCTGTTTCTATAAAGCCCCAAAAAAGTCATTCAGGCCTGAAGAAGTCAATCGTGTTTTTTTACTTGAAAAACAAGGATACTAATACCTAGTAACTACTGCATATGGCTATTTTGAGAACCAAATGGTTGAAGTGTAGGAATAGTATTATGGGAATGAATTTTACTTGCGAATTTTAGACTTATTCAACTCAAAGACTAAATTTAGTACAGAAACTAATTTTCATGAAAATCTTCCATTCATTATTTCACGTAAAAAAATAGTATTTCTAGTTGAGTAATTAAAACCTAGCCTAAGGCAAACTTCCAAGGGCAAAATGCATAAATCATTGATTCTTTTTTCCATTTATTCATTCAACGAATGTACTGAGCACCTTCTGTGTGCCAGGCACTGTTCTAGGCTCTGGGTAGGGAGAGTCAGACAGTAAACAACGGCATAAATTTGATTATTTCAGATCAAGATAAGCATCTGCCATGGATAAAATTTAGACAGATAATGAAATAGAGAGTTCCTGGGGTGGAACTTATTTATTTTAAATAAAGACGTCAAGGACATATTTTCTGAGGCAATGACATTTGAGCTGACACCTGAAGAATGAGAAGCAGCTCACAGGCAAAGACCTGGGGCAGAGACTCTAAAGGAAAGGGCAAATGCAAAAGCCCAAACTTGGCATACAGAAGAGGAGGAGAAGGAAGGAGAAGGAGAGAAAGAAAGAAAGAGAGTGAGTGAAACAGAGAAAGTAAGAAGGAGGAAGGGAAGGAGGGAGGGAGGGGAAGGTAAAGAAAAAGGGAAAAGCAAAAGGAAAGGGAAGGAAAATGCCAGTGTGTCTAGAAAGGAGTGTATGAGAAGGAGAATGGCAAGTGATAAAGTCAGAGAACTAGGCAAGGGCCAAATTATGACTGGACATATTAAGGAGTTGTGATTTTTAAAAATACAATGATAAATCTTTTTTTTTTAAGCTTTTTAAGAAGAGTAAACTGTAATCTGATTTAAATTATTTAAATCTTCACCCTGCTATGTGGAGAATAAACTATAGTAGGACAGAAGCCAAAGCAGAGGACACACCTAGTACCCAGATCTTGGTTTCTAATCCCTTTCTCCAATAAAAGGAACTAGCACTTCTTAGAGGGATGATTCCAGGACTGAGATAGAAAATACCCCAAAATACTGGAGCATCTCGCAGTACCAAAAAGTAAGGAAGTGTCATCAAAAAAAAAAAAAAAAAGACGGTGGTATGTCAAAGGGTCGCAAGAGCCAACTGAAAGAGCTACCAGTGACCACAGCTGAAACAATTTGAGAATAAAGTAGTATTGGATTATAATCCAAAGTATAAAATAAACATCCATGAGTCCATACTGATAAGTAAATTATGAATTAAATAAATAAATGAGGGAAAAGAGATAAATCTCCCTTACAAAAGAATTCCGAATAATGTATGTAGATACTCCACCCTCAAAGAGGGGGAGCATTAAGCTCCACTCACTAAGTGTGAGCTGCGCATAGTGACTTCCTTCCAAAAGAGTACAAAATAGAAAGGGAGAAAAAGAGTATCTATACAGTGGAGAAACCTGACAAACACTGCCTCAGCCATGTGATCAAGGTCAATATCAAGAGTGACAAGCAATGCTGACAGTATGTACTCTTGATATGATGTGATGAAAATGGCACTTTACCACAATGGTCTTCCTCCCCCAAACCCAAAAGCCCATTCTAATCATGAGAAAAACATCAGACAAATTCCAATAGAGGGGCAGCTCACAAAATATCTGACTTCATAACTGTCAAGGTCACCAAAAAAGGGAAAGTCTGAGAAACTGTCATAATCAAGAGAAGCCTAAGGAAACATGACAACTAAATGTAAGGTGTGTCATGGATGGGGCCATGCAACAGAAAAACAACATTCGACAAAAACAGGTAAATCTGAATACACTATGGATTTTAATTAATAATAATGTACCAGTACCGGTTGAGTTAATGGTAACAAATATACTAGTGTAAGATGTTAATAATAGGAGAAACTGAGTGAGGGGGTATAAGAATTCTTTGTACTACCTTCTCAATTTTTCTAAATATCTAAAAACTGTTCTAAGGAGCCCTGGTGGCACAGTGGTCAAGCACTCAGCTGCTAACTGAAAGGCTGGTGGTTCAAAGCTACCAGCTGCTCCACAGGAGAAAGATGTGGCAGTCTGCTTTCGTAAAGATTTACAGCCTTGAAAACCCTGTGGGGCAGTTCTGCTCTGTCCTATAGGGTCACTATGAGCCAGAATCAACAGCAATGGAGTTTAAAACTGTTCTAAAAAATAAAGCCTATTTAAAACAAACAAACAAACAAAAAAAGCCAAAGCACAGAGACCACTGCAGTAGTTCAGGTAAAAGATGATGGTGGCTCAGCCTAGAGTAGTAGCAGATCAACGGTACGATGTCAGATTCAGAATACATTTTAGTGACACACAGGGCAAAACATCCTGGTAGCTGGATATGGGGAGTGAGGGAAAGAGAATAATCAAGGATGACTCCTAGGTTTTTTGCTCATGAAATTGGGTGAATAATGAATAGCATAGCACCTTTATTTAATATGTGCGGGGAAATGGAAGAATAGGCTTTTTGCTTCTGAGTCATTTGCCATCTCTATTTGTTGCTAATTCCTGTTTCATTCTTGTGAACTGGTAGGATCAGTAAGAAAGCTTCAAGCTGTATGGTGCCACACATGATCTTAAATTAATACAATTTTATTGTGTGTGTGTGCGTTTTTAATCATAAGGATACTAAAGTCCTACTTTATAATAGAAAAGTATATAACTGCCTTAAAAAAAGATGGCATAAAATTTGGGGACAAAAAATAAGACTAAATCATTGAATTCCTAGGCTCAAATCAATGACTCCAGAAGATAAATGGTTATACATATATGTAAACTTTTCAGAAAGAGTTTGAAATCTATACATTTACATTCTCCCCCCACAAGGTATTTTCATAAGTGTTGCTATGCCAATTTTTTATTTACATGTTGTTGTAAAAAAATAGCATAGCAACTTACAAAAATACCTCATGGGGAGTGTGGTTGGCAAACAAATGCAGAAGGTGCACGTTATTTGTGTAAAAGTATGGTAAATGGTGACTATACACATGGACCTCGCTGGACAGAATACACAGGAATCAGATCGACTGCATCTGTGGAAAGAGACAATCGAGAGGAGAGAAGAGAAGCTCGATATCAACAGTTACAACAAGGCCAGGGGCCTTGTTATCAGCATAAAGAAAACCAAAATCCTCAAAACTGGACCAACAGGCAACATCATGATAAATGGAGAAAACAGCAGTCAAGAAACCAAACGATGTACTGCATTGGGCAAATGTGCTGCAAAAGATCTCTTTAAAAAGTGTTAAAAAGCACCTTGAGGACTAAGGTGCACCTGACCCAACCCATGGTATTTTCAATCACTTCATACGCATGCAAAAGCTGGACAATGAATAAGGAAGACCAAAAAAGAATTGAAGCCTTTGAACTATGGTGTTGGCGAAGAATATTCAATATACCATGGACAGCCAAAAGAACAAACAAATCTGTCTTGGAAGAAATACAGCCAGAATGCTCCTTAGAGAAGATGGTAAGACTTCATCTTAAGTACTTTGGACATGTTATCAGGAGGGACGAGTCCCTGGAGAAGGACAACATGCTTGGTAAAGTAGAGGGTCAGCAAAAAAGAGGAAGACCCTCAACGAGATGGACTGACATAGTGGCTACGACAATGGGCTCCAACACAGCAACGATTGTGAGGACGGTGCCGAACCAGGCAGTGTTTCATTGCTGTACACAGGGTTGCTATGAGTCAGAACTGACGCAAAGACACCTAACAACAATTATATTTATATTTCTAATGTGTTTATATTAATAATTTCCAAAGAAACTTTCTGCCCAATGGGGAAGAAAAAAAATTTCACCTCACTTTATATAAATGTCCACATTCAAAAGTTTTGATACAGTACTGTTATAAAGTTACCTTTGTAGGAAGCACTGAAATAAGCACCAAGCGACTGAAAACTGGTCAGAAAAGACCCAGTTCCAAGGCACAGCATGATACATTTACCACCTTCTTGGTGATCTCATTAAAACTATTGTTTTATTTTACAGTTAATTGTTCCTGGCCTCGTAAATTATAAAACCTTAGATCTCATGAATAACTCAGACTGAACTGCTGGCTAGCAAATCACTCGAAAAGATTCATCACTAAAACAGTGAGTCTTATGCAGTCAGTAAACTTAAACTCCTTTAAATCCCTAAAAAAAATAAAACTGAAGATTTAGTATGAAGAAGCCTTTCCTCTAATCTGGAAACCATGAAAAGAAGTTCACTGGAAGATCTAAACCTTCATTAAGTCACAGTCAAGAGCATTTAAAGTAACCATAATTCATCCCATAAAGACCTTTATAGTTTGAGATCAACAGTTTGAATCTCAATGAGGAGAAAATAGGTAGCTGGTTCATAACGAGGGATGCAAGCGTAATTTGGTCGGTCAGTGTAGCTTGGGTTCTTAAGTTGAATGGACCCTTGCAGTTTGTGTGAATTCTGGCTTCTGGGGGATCTTCCAGAGAAATCTCAAAGAGGGCACACCACAGAGGTACAGAGTTAATTTATTCTTGCGTAGACTATGAGTCATGCAACTGCCATTAACACTATACATATAAGTAAGTACACAGAAGTAGAATGTGCAAATCTCCAGCGGCACAAAACCAGCTTTCCTTAAGTGCAGAAAAACTGCAGCTACGATGACCACTGAAAAACAAATCAAGACATGAATAAAGAGAAGTGTAGTTTATTCCAAGTATAAAGCCAGATAATAACGACAAAATATGAGTAACAGAAGGAATCACGGACTACAGCCAGCTAATTCATGAGAATGAATGAAATATAGGAACGAAACCAAACGTAGTTATCTGATTTGACTTTAATCAACTCTCCCTTCCTCTGTCTACCTAACGGTGTGGTAAGAAGCAGTCAAATGTTGAAACAATGTAAATATAACAACACTAATAAGAATTGCCATGTATTGAACCACCCTATGGCAAATATACTTGGCACTTAGCATAAGCAAAGAATCTAGTTAATCAAAAAAATCGAATATAAAAAACTTATCACATAAATGAACAATTATTAATCTAAAAATTTCTTTTACCTATCTCCCAGAAAGAGAAAAATTAATCTTTTCTAATTCTTACTCTTCTACCTGTGTTTTAAATCTCCTTCCCTCATTTTTAACACCTTAAATACATCCTTCTTTATACCTTTCTTTGGTTTGTCAAAAAATAAGTAAGTAAAAATAAAAATTTTCCCTCGAATCTGCTATCTCTTCCAGTATGAGGGGTTAGCCTCACCACTCACTCCCTCCTTAACTATGATGACTATACTTTCTGGGATAATTCTAGTTTCAAATATTTCACCACATTATCTCCATGTCTGCCTGTGGTTCTCATTTTTCTGGTTTGAAAACATGAGATTGTATCCTAAACTCTTTGCAATCTTCCTTTCAGTACTGCTTGTACTGAAATTGTTCTCTAAAATTGCCAAACCCAATGACTGGGTTTTTATCCTCCTGAGTACCTGCAGCATTTGACAGCCTTGCTCATCCCTTCCATGATAGCTATACTTTGGCCTTCGTACTTGTCTATTTTTGTATTTCCCAATGTTTGTTTATAAGGAACATTAGACTCACAATACATTCCTCAATTAAGAAAAGATTCTGTGCTCAAAAAAATTTTGGAAATGGCACGATTTACATCCTACTCTTGGTACTCTAAATTACACATTAGCGTGTTGTGGGTTCTTTGAGCTTTACAGTAAAGCAACCATTTTGACTTACTTTAATTCAGTGTTTCCCGATAAGCAAGCTTGTGTTTTACTAGTCTATGGAATTCTTCCCGCCCCACCCCCATGGAACACATATTAACAGGTCATTGAACGAGTATTATGTACAATTAGTATTCTGATGAAACAAATATTGAGTAGAACACACTTTGGGGAATACTGGTGCATCTGAAGTTTCAGGTTAAAATCTTAAATCTGTGAAGTTTCAAACATTGAATTCATCATCTTTCTTCCCAAGGCAGGTTTGAAACATCAAATTAAACTTTAGTAACAGCTTTTTCACCAATCTCACATTCAGACAGTTGATAAATCTTTTCAGCTCTCACTAACTGTTGCTTGTAGCATTTGCTGTCTCCCTTATATGACTACTGACAACACCCTAATGCAGATCTTCCTTAAGCCACATCCAGGCTCGTGGTTACCAAGCATTAAGAATTATTTGGGGGAGTCTGAAAAAACAAAAACAGATTCCAAGCTCCACTCCAATCTTACTGACTCAGAATTCTGGGATAAGAAACTTGGAATCTGTGGCTCTAACGGGCAGCTAGATCTGCAAACTGTTAAAATACACCAGGAAGGCTCCGTGACTTTTCTCCCCATCCCTCCTCCCCGAGCTAAGCATTTCCAGTTCTCTCTTAATCATCCCTTCAAACGATATGGTTTTGAGTCTCCTCACCATCAGTTGCTCTTCTTCCATTCTGTCTATAAACCGTTCAAAGTGTGGGTCTTATATGAACCACAGAGTGGTCTAGATATAGGCTGGCCAACTTGTGAGACATTAAAACCAAAAAACCTGTTGCCGTCCAGTCCAGTCTATTCCGACCCATGGTGACCCCATGTGTTACAGAGTAGAGCTGTCCCATAGGGTTTTCTTGGCTGTAATCTTTAAAAGCAGATCACTAGGTCTTTCTTCATCGTGCCACTGGGTGGGTTCAAACCACCAATCTTTAGGTTAGAAGTTTGAGCATAAAGCATTTGTACCACCCAGTGACCTTTTTGTGAGGCAGTAGGACTATTAATTATCTATTGTCTCTTGGGTTTCTCTAGATTTCCCCTTATGCTAGACAACCAAAATCACTTCCTTCCCCGCTCCACCCCCTGCAGCAAATTACTACTACTTATCATCACTACCAATCTAAAAATAACCACCAGAATATGAACCACTCAGCAAACAGACAAAACTTCCCAGAATTTTCCAGCATTATTTACCTAACTGACCTTCTGGTTTCTGTTCTGAATAAGCAGCATGCCTCCCCTTCCTCTGATGAACTTTAGTTTTGAAAGCTGCTATATTATGCCAATCCTTACAATGTTTTAGTATCAACACCTCGTATTTAGAGTATTTTTTTTCCACTTACAAAACATTTCAACATTATTTACTTACTCCTTTCCAAAGTTCTTGTGACAAGGGCATTATCCTCATCTTACAAATGAGGAAATTAAGCCTCATAGGGATTAAGTGGTTTATTCAAAGTCACACACGGTTTAAGTGGGAAAAGCTGTGACTTTAACCTCACATGTATTACACCTTGATCATAGCTTTCTTCACTTTAAAATCCTAGTCACTTGGCCAACATCAGAAAATTAGCACCAGTTAACACTAGAGTGTGATAGCTACCAGATGGTGAATTACTCAGCAAAAAGGATAATCACCAGAATACACGGAGGCATTATAGCATAATATATAAGCGGGCTCCACTTTGGGCAAGGAGCCCTGGTGGCGCAGTGGTAAAGTGCTCAGCTGCTAACCGAAAGGTCGGCAGTTTGAACCCACCAGCATGTCCACAGGAGAAAAATGTGACAGTTGGCTTCTGTAAAGATTACAGCCTAGGAAACCCTACAGGGCAGTTCTACTCTGTCATATAGGGTCACTATGAATTGGAATCGACTTTGTGGCAATGGGCTTTTTATGGGTTATGAGTCAGAATTGACTCAACAGACAGACAGACCCGAATTTGTGTCCTAGCTCCATCTCTAACTGCCAGTGTTACCCTGAGTAAATTAGATACCCTTCGTACTTTGATTTTCTACTGAAGTTATGAAGAATAAAGGAAATAATTTTCTTTAAAGTGCTTCGCACAATGTCTCATGGTAAGCCCTCACCAATGGCTGCTTTAAAATATTCCTAAACCATACATTGATGATAAATAAATTATTAAAATAAGTCTCTATTTGGAAATAAATACACATCTTCTGACCTGGTGCCCCTCCTCCACCAACTACCTCCAGGTTTCTGGGAACAGCACCACGTGACAACTACAGGAAGGCATAGAACAGTCATGAAGGGGGGGTAATTTGAAATGGTGTTTGAAACGAAGGTCAAGAGAAAGCAGATAAATAGGTTTGAGCAAAGTCTGAGCTCTGAGCAGCTGTCTTTCCTGTTTTACCACCACAGTTACCTTCTAGGAGTAGAAGAAAAAAGAAAGAAGCAATAAGTTAGAAGAGAAGGTAGTAGGTAAAATACCTACTCGGGATATAAGCAGACTATCAAAATGGATAGGATGGATTTTGGCCCTCAAAAATAAATTTGAAATTCCATTCCATTTCATTCTTTAAAATTATCACTGGGAAAAGATAAATATTGGAGTAAAAAAATGATTTTTTAAAGTAAAGTTTTTGAACTAAAACCTTCAGTGTTTTAAACACACTGAGTAAAGGTACTATTAATATTAAATACTTTTCTCATTATCCAAAAAACATAGGTTCACTAGAAAAATTAAAAGGTACAAATAAGCCCCCCAAAAAAGGTATCTACTATTCCACCATTCAGCCATAACTACTGTTTACATTTGGTACATAACCTTCTGTGGTGCAGTGAATTATTTAATACAGCCCTTTTAGCCATGCATGGTCTTATGACTCCCACAATGACTGGGTGGGACTATGCAGATAAGGTACTTGTGGCCCACCTAGGGGATTGGACAGCTTGCTAATAATGCAAATAAGGTTCCTGGAACCCCTGCAGGGGTGGGACCATGCAAATAAGGTGTAATGAACCCTAATGAGGAGATTGGTCAGCTTTGCCATCCTCCTTGGTTTACAGGCAGTTAATCCCAGAAGCAGAAAGAGAGGACTTGACCACCATCAAGAAGGAAAGCTGGGAGTGAAGTGTGTCCTTCAGACCCAGGGTTCCTGCTCTGAGAATATCCTTGACCTAGGAGACAGAGCTATAACACTGGAGAAGGCACGAGACAACAAGAAACAGTGGCAAGAGTGGCAGAGAAACAGCAGCAGCAGAACTAGGAGACTGAAGTGAGAAGGCTGAGGTGGGCTTCCTGGCCCACTGAGCAAGGCAGCTACAGTAAGCATGCCAACCCCCAGAGTGAGAGAGCCGAGTGCCATCAGTCAGGAGGCTTGCTGGTGGAGTTGGTGCCTCTGAGCATTGTTGGTGAAGCTAGGCTCACTGATCCACTGAGTGAAAGAGCTGAGCACCTCTGGGCAGGCGGCATACTGGTGGAGTGGGGTGCCTCCAGGCACTTACTAGCAGAGCTAAAAGAGCTTTGTAACACTTGCTCAAGCAGAGCAGTGGCCAGGCTGAGGGCCAAGGGCCAAGAGAGAAAGCTTGTCCTGAGGCGGCTCAAGAGGAGCCTGTCCTCAGGAGGCCGAGAGAAGCCTCTCCTCAGGGGGCCAAGAGGAGCCTGACCTCAGGAGCTGAATGGGGTCTTGCACAGCTGAGAGGAGCTGACAGAGTGGTCCTGTACTGAGGAAGAGAGACTTTGTCTACATGCTTCCTGATCCCTAATAAGCCTCATAACTGTGAGTATGGTCTGTGAGTTCTGTGTGGCCATTGCAACAAATTATTGAACCCAGCAGAGGAGTAGAGAGAGCCATGGGATGGACGGCTGGTGTCAGAATTGGTAAGGAGGTTGGAGAGAGGAGGTATGTCTGACCTCAACCTCATAGGAATCAGCTGTGGGCTGTTACTGATGATGATTCTCCTTCCTCCTCATTGTCAAGTTAGA
Organism: Trichechus manatus latirostris; assembly: GCF_000243295.1. Classification (NCBI taxonomy): domain Eukaryota; kingdom Metazoa; phylum Chordata; class Mammalia; order Sirenia; family Trichechidae; genus Trichechus; species Trichechus manatus. The sequence continues at coordinate 7,469,981 of NW_004444022.1, forward strand.
TGAGGAAGTCTGTCACCACCTAGCCATTCTTAGACATTCTAATCTGTTTTCTATGCATATATTTATAGATATGCATATTTTACAACCATGGGATCATATGCTAATACTGTTCTGTAAACTTTCAAATTTATTATAAATACCTTTCCAGATCATTAAATATTCTTTTGCAATATTATTTGAAATACTAGATCATATTTTCACTATACAGTTCATTTAGTTATAACTCTATTTTGGACATTTCAATTATTATTTTTACTATCATAAAAAAAGGGATAAAGAACATTCATGTAGCTATACTATATTTTTATGTATAAACATGATTTTAGCATAAATTCCTAGAAGTGTAATTGCTACTCAATGGCATGTAGATCCTAAGGTTTTTGACATATTTTACTAAATTGTTGTCCAGAAAGGTACTGTCAATTCATACTCAACCCAGCAGTATTTGAAAGTGCTGATTTTCCTATACCCTGACCATCATTGGGTTCTATGATATTAGAAATCTTTGCTAACTTGCTAGATGAAAAATTACTACTTCTTTTACTTCATTTTTTTATCACTAATGAAGTGGAATTTTTCTTCTGTGCTTACTGATCATTTATACTTCTTATCTGGAGAAGTATCTGTTTATAACGTCTGTCCATTTTACTTTCTCAATTATTTGGTTATTAAACTTTTGTCTGTCACATGGATTGTATATATTTCTCCCAGCTTGTTTCTCTCTAAGTTTGTCTGTAGTGTTTTTTGGTCTACAGAAATGTAAAATATTTAGATAGCACAATCTAATATGGAGCCCTGGTGGCATAGTGGTTGGAGCTCGGCAGCTAACCAAAAGGTCAGCAGTTCAAATTCACCAGCCGCTCCTTGGAAACCCTATGGAGCAGTTATACTCTGTCCTATAGGGTCACTGTGAGTTGGAACCGACTCGATGGCACCTAATAACAACAACAACAAAAATCTAATATTTTGGCTTCCGGGCAACATGGCACTATAGACAGAAGCACCATGCCATCCCTCCAAAGCAAAGATCCTAAAATCTAAGTCAAACAGAGACACACGTCAATCCAGAAACCCTAAGCATCAAATGAACAGATAAAGAACTCAACCAAGCACCAAATGGAATAAGAAACTGACAGAGAACACAGAGGAGAGATACATGCAGAGGTCCCCTATCAGCTAATGCAGCATGGATCAGCCATCTTGGATTCCATTTGGAAATCAGCTAACAGGGTGTATGAGAAAGCAGCTTCATGGAGCTTCCAGCAGGAGACAGAACAACTGGTAACCAGCGATATAAGCTTTCCCACCCCCGCCTTCTTCACCCCTACTCGGCCTCCTCTGCATCCTGTGGCCACAGTCTCTTGGCCAGGAAGCACCGGCTTCACCCTGGTGCTACCTGGATTCCACACGCCCACAATGGCCACCTCCCTGAGTGCCATTTGTTGGCTGCTGGTGATGCTGTTTTCCACTTCTTTAGATTTATTCCTAACCTCTCACTATCTCCCCCTCCTTTCTCTCAAATACCTGGCTCCATGTGCCATCTTTGCTTCTTCCTGAAAGGCTGCAAAACACTGCTTGACTGTGAAACTGCTTCCCATCCCGTGCCACCATGATGCTGGGACCACTGGGGCATTGGTTTGTTTGCTCTGATTTGTTCTGTTTTGATTTGTTTTCTTTTACATTTCTCAACTTGGAAGCCCCTTCTAGCTGGGCTGTATTGCGCAGCTTGGGAGCTACTCCCTTACTCTGCACAGACACACAGTGGCATCCCTGGGGGCTTTTCTTTCTTCTTTTCTGGGTTTTTTTGGTTGTTGTTGTTGTTTCTTTGTTTTGTTTTCTTTTCTCTCTTTTTCACCTTTTGTCTTTCTGCATGTCTCAGTTTCTCGTCTCTCTATACTTACCTTCTCTTCCCTTCTCCTGAATACCCGGCACTGTGTGACACCTCTATTCCTTTTAGCCAGGCTGTACTTCACGGCCTGGGAAAAACGTCCCCAGATCTCATATCTGCACCAGTGGGATCCCTGGGGGTTTCTCTTTTTTCTTCCCTAAGTTTTCTTCATTCAATTTTTTTCTTTTACCCTTTTTCTTTTTTTTTCCTTTCTGTTTTTCTCCAGTTCTCAGTCTCTCATCTCTCTACTCCAATGGCAAGCTCCCTTAGCACTCTCTTTTGTTTGTTAGTTTGGATGTATGTTTTTGGCCCCTGTTCTCTCTCCTCTTTCCCATACCCAGCTTAGCTCCACACATCACTATCTCCCCCCTCCTTCCTGCCTACCTGCACCATGCGCTGAACATCACATCCCCAAGCAGCACAAGCACAGCCTACCGGAACCTGCCCTGCACTGATTCCCGGGCCACCCTGTCAGCCCTAGTACGTGCCACAAACAACCCTTCTCAGCAATTCCGCTTCATCTGGACCTGTCCTGCTGTATTATAACTGAGCGACTGACCTTGTTCATTGGAGAAGAAGGTGAAAAGTATCGTGCTTACAGACGAGCAAACCACAAAGAACACAAAGCCCACCTTCTCAGACAAAGCCAAACAAAACAAAAAAGCAGGATGAAACAAACAAATGTACAATCAATAAACATGGAAAATAATTACCGAATGCCCCAAAGACAGCAGACAATATCAAAACACACAAAAACAGGACAGGATGGTTACAGTAGGTGTCCAAAGTAAAACATCAGATGAATTTCCAGTAGAAGTAAAGGCACTAGAACTACCTGATAGGGACTTCAAATCTCTAATATTTAGAGATATCCAAGAGTTGAAGAAAAAAAGCAGACAAAAATGAGGAAAAAGCAGAAAAATTCATGGAAAACACAGACCAAAAATGGAAGACTTCAAGGAAATAATACAGGAACAAAATGCCAAAATAAATTCATAACTAGAATTCATACAAAAACAACAATTAGAAATCCAAAAGATAAACAACAAGATTTCAAAAATGGACAGTGTCATAGAAGGGCTGAGGAGCAAGTTTGAAATGATGGAAGACAGGATCAGCGAAATTGAAGACAAACACTTGGCTACAACTCTATTTGAGGAAAAATCAGAAAAAAGAACAAAGAAAAATGAAGAAACCCTGAGAATGATGTGGGATAGAATCAAAAGAAAAAATTGGCAAGTGATCAGAGTTCCAGACAGGGGGAGAAAACAGAAAACACAGAGAGGATCATTGAAGAACTACTGACAGAAAACTTCCCAACTATCATGAAAGATGAAAAGTTGACCATCTAAAAAGCTCAATGAACCCCATATACGATAGACCTCAAAAGAAAATCGCCAAGGCATATCATAATCATACTCCCTAAAACCAAAGACAAATAAAGAATCCTGAGAGCAGCTAGAGAAAAACGAAAAGTCACAAACAGAGGAGAAACAATAAGACTAAGCTCGGATTATTTGGCAGAAACCACGCAGTCAAGAAGGCAATGGGATGACATATATAAAACCTTGAAAGAAAAATATTGCCAGCCAAGAATAATATCCTGTAAAACTCTTATTCAAATATGATGGTGAAATTGGGACATTTCCAGAAAAACAGAAATTAAGGGACTTTGTAAAAACCAAACCAAACTTACAAGGATTATTAAAGGAAGTCCTTTGATTTGAGAACAAACAATATCAGACCACAGGCTGAATTTAGGACGCGGGACCATACCAGCCAGATACAAACCTAGGAAATGAACTCTCAAGGACTATCTAAAACCAAAAGAATTACAACAGGGAATCAGGGAGGTTAATCTGTAAATGACAACAACATCAGAACAATAAAAGAGGGAATAAACAGTGTAGGTATAGAACCTTATAATGGAGAGGAAGGCAAGGTGATACTAAGTAATAATAGACCGGTTCAAACCTAGGCGGATAAGGGTAAATTTTAAGGCAACCACAAAGAAAGTTAACAAAACTACTCATCAAACTAAGGAAGAAAAACAGAAAATCTCAGTAAAATCAAAACCTACAAAAACAAAAGAAATGAAAAAAAAACACAAACAAAAGGAATTCAGCACAGGAGATTAAGAGGAACAAAGAAAATGTCAGCACCACAAAAAAAGCACTACAAAATGACACCAATAAATGCACACTTATCAATAATTACACTAAATGTAAATGGCCTAAATGCACCCATAAAGACACAGAGAGTGATAGAATGGATAAAAAAAAACAGGATCCATCAATATGCCGTCTACAAGAGACACACCTTAGAACCAAAGACGTAAATTTATTAAAAATCAAAGGATGGAAAAAAAAATATCAAGCAAACAACTACCAAAAAAGAGCAGGAGTGGCAATACTAATCTCAGATAAAATAGACTTTAAAACAAAATCCACCATAAAAGACAAAGAAGGACACTACATAAGGATTAAGGGGACAATCCATCATGAAGACATAACCATAATAAACATCTACGCACCCAATGACAGGGCTCCAAAATACATAAAACAAACCCTAACAGCACTGAAAAGAGAAATTGACAGTTCCACAAGAATAGTAGGAGACTTAACACACCACTCTTGGTAAAGGACAGAACATCAAGAAACAAACTCAACAAAGATGCAGAAGACCTAAAGGGCACAATCAGCCAACTTGATCTCATTGACATATATAGAACACTCCACCCAACAGCTGCAAAGTACACACTCTTTTCCGATGCACATGAAATGTTCTCCATAACAGAACACATCTTAGGCCACAGAGCAATCCTCAACAAGATCCAAAACACTGAGACAATACAAAGTATCTTCTCTGACTACAATGCCATCAAGGTAGAAATTAACAACAGGAAGAGCAAGGAAAAAAAATCAATTATAAAGAAACTGAATAACACCCTTCTTACAAACCACTGGGTAATAGAAGAAATCAGAGATGGAATCAAAACATTCCTAGAATCAAACGAGAATGAAAACACATAATACCAAACCTTTGGGATACAGCAAACGTAGGCCTCAGAGGACAATTTATAGCAATACATGCACACATCAAAAAAAGAAGAAAGGGACAAAATCAAAACATTAACTACAGAACTCGAACAAACAGAAAGAGAGTAGAAAAAATGCCCATAGCCACCAGAAAAAAGGAAATAAAAAGATCAGAGAAGAAATAAATGAAATAGAGAATAGAAAAACAATAGAAAGAATTAATAAAACCAAAAGTTGGTTCTTTGAAAAGACCAACAAAATAAACAAACCACTGGCCAGACTGACAAAAGAAAAACAGGAGAGGATGCAAATACCCCAAATAAGAAATGAAATGGGGGACATTACAAGAGACCCAACTGAAATAAAAAGGATCATAACAGAGTATTATGAAAACTGTACTCCAACAAATTTGAAAATCTAGAAGAAATGGATAAATTTCTAGAAACACACTACCTACCCAAACTAACACAAAGTGATGTTGAAAATCTGAACAGACCCATAACAAGAGAAGAGATTGAAGAGGTAATAAAAAAATAAATAAAAAATAAAAACTCCCAACAAAAAAAAGCCCTGGCCCAGAATGCTTCACTGCAGAATTCTACCAAACAATTCAGAGAAGAGCTTATGCCAGTACTACTCAAACTATTTCAGAACATAGAAAAGGAAGTGACACTTCCAAATTCATTCTATGAAGCCAGCATAACCCTAATGTCAAAACCAGGCAGACGCCACAAAAAAAGAAAATTACAGACCAATATCTCTCATGAATATAGATGCAAAAATTCTTAACAAAATTCTAGCCAATAGAATTCAGCATCATATCAAAAAAATAATACACCA
>NW_004444022.1:7476373-7554283 GCF_000243295.1 Trichechus manatus latirostris
CTGTGAAAATGACAATTCTACCCAAAGCAATTTACAAATACAATGCAATCCCGATCCAAATACCAACAACATTCTTTAAAGAGATGGAAAAACTATCATTAACTTTATGTGGAAAGGGAAGAAGCCCCAGATAAGTAAAGCACTACTGGAGAAGAACAAAGTAGGAGGACTCAAACTACCTGACCTCAGAGCCTACTATACAGTTACGGTAGTCAAAACAGCCGGGTACTGGTACAACGACAGATACATTGACCAATGAAACAGAATTGAGAAACCAGATGTAAATCCATCCACCTACAGTCACCTGATCTTCGAAAAGGGCCCGAAGTCCACCAAATGGGGAAAAGACAGTCTTTTTAACAAATGGTGCTGGCAAAACTGGATGTCCATCCGCAAAAAAATGAAACAGGACCCATACCTCACACCATATACAAAAACTAATTAAAATGGATCAAAGACCTAAACAAAGCCAAAAACTATAAAGTTCATAGAAGAAACAATAGGATCAACCCTAGAGGCCCTAACACACGGCATTAAAAGAATATAAACTATAACCAACAACACACAAACTTCAGACGATAAGCTAGATAACTGGGATCTTCTAAAAATCAAACACCTATGCTCATCAAAAGACTTCACCAAAAGAGTAAAAGGAGAACCTACAGACTGGGAAAAAATTTTTGGACATTACAAGTCAGACAAAGGTCTGATTTCTAAAATCTACAAGAAAATCCAACACCTCTAGAACAAACAAATAATCCAATTAAAAAATGGGCAACGGAAATGAACAGACACTTCACCAAAGAAGATATTCAAGCTCACAACAGACACATGAGGAAATGCTCACGATTACTAACCATTAGAGAAATGCAAATTAAAACCACAATGAGATACCATCTCACCCCCGCATTACTGGCACGAATCAAAAACACTGGAAATAACAAATGTTGGAGAGGCTTCAGGGAGATCAGAGCTCTTATGCACTGCTGGTGGGAATGCAAAGTGATACAACTAGTTTGGAAAATGATACGGCACTTCCTTAGAAAGCTAGAAATAGAAATACCATACGATGCAGCAATCTCACTCCTAGGAATATATCCTAGAGAAATAAGAGCAGTCACACGAATAGACATATGCGCACCCATGTTCATGGCAGCATTGTTCACAACAGCAAAAAGGTGGAAACAACCTAGATGCCCATCAACAGATGAATGGATAAACAAACGATGGTACATACACACAATGGAGTACTATGCAACGAGAAAGAACAATGATGAATCTGTGAAGTATCTCATAACATGGATGAAACTGGAGGATGTTATGCTGAGTGAGATGTCAATCACAAAAAGACAAATATTGTATGAGACCTCTACTGTAAAAACGCATGAAAAAGTTTACACACACAAACAATCTTTGTTGCTTACGAGGGATGAGAGAGGTGGGGTGGGGGGAACTAAATAGACAATAAATAAGTGGTAACTTTGGTGAAGGGCAAGACAGTACACAATACAGGGGAAGCCAGCATAACTTGTACAAGGAAAGGTCATGGAAGCTCCAAAGACACATCCAAACTCCCTGAGGGACTGAACTGCCGGGCAGAGGGCTGTGGGGACCATGGTCTCGGGGAACATCTAGCTCAACTAGCATAACACAGTTTATAAAGAAAATGTTCTACATTCTACCTTTATGAGTAGCATCTGGGGTCTTAAAAAGCTGTGAGTTGCCATCTAAGATACTCCACTGGTCTCACCCTTTTGGGAGCAAGAGAGAATGAAGAAAACAAGACATAAGGAAAAGATGAGTCCAATGGACTAATGGACCACAACTACCACGGCCTCCACCACACTGAGTCCAGTACAACCAGATGGTGCTCAGCTACCACCACTGACTGCTCTGACCAGGATCACAACAGACGGTCCCAGACAGAACTGGAGAAAAATGCAGAACAAAATTCTAACTCAAAAAAAAAAGACCAGATTTATTGGCGTGACAGAGACTGGAGAAACCCCGAGAGTATGGCCCCCGGACACCATTTTAGCTCAGTACTGAAGTCACTCCCAAAGTTCACCGTTCAGCCAAAGATTACGCAGCCCCATAAAACAAAACGAGACTAATGGGGCACACCAGCCCAGGGGCAAGGACTAGAAGGCAGGAGGGGACAGGAAAGCTGGTAATAGGGAACCCAAGGTTGAGAAGGGACAGTGGTGGCATGTTGTGGGGTTGTTAACCATTGTCATAAAACAAAATGTGTACTGTTTAATGAGAAACTATTCGTTCTGTAAACCTTCATCTAAAGTACAATTAAAATTTTTTTTAATTTTTAAAAAATCTAATATTTTATTTTTCTTTTGATTTCTGCTTTAGGAATTATATTTAGAAAGGCCTACCTCACCCAATTTTGTACATAAAATACACTTGTATTTTCACCTAGGACCTTTATGGTATTATTAATATTTTAAATGATTTATTTAATCTAAACTTTATTGGCGTGCAAGATAGTGGGAGTAAGATGTTGGGGATGGGATCTAACTTTTATAAATGTTTAACTGATTGTCCCAATACTATTTACAATATTTAATTGATTCCATTCAGTACTTATACAGTATGTTAAAACCCATTGCATAGGAGTCAATTCTAACTCACAATGACCCTATAGGACAGAGCAGAACTGCCCCATAGGGTTTCCAAGGCTGTAAGTCTCTGCGGAAGCAGACAGCCCCATCTTTCTCCTGCAGAGCAGCTGGTGTGCTCAAACCACTGACCTTCTGGTTAGTAGCTGAGCACTTAACTACTGTGCCACCGTGTTAGCATTTCTGAAACTTGGATGTGTCTTACAATCAACAGCACTACACAATTTATTTGGCAGTTTTTTCTTTCTTAGTGTTATGTGCACTAATAATAAATCCTTCAATCAGTGGCTGCTTACATTTGATGAAACACACTATTTAATATCCTTCTATTCCTATTTCAGGAGTCCTGGTGGTGCAGTGGTTAAGAACTTGGCTGCTAACCAAAAGGTCGGCAGTTCGAATCCACCAGCTGCCCCTTGGAAACTCTATGGAGCAGTTCTGCTCTGTCCTGCAGGGTCGCTATGAGTTGGAATCGACTTGACAGCAGCAGGTTTGGTTTATTCCTATTTCCATTAAGAGGTTGTTTTTTAATTAAAGAAAACATTTTGAATTTTTATAAAATTTCTTCTTGGTATACATTAAAAATGATCATATATTTCCCATTATGTCCCAGTATTGAACTATCCTTACATTCCTGAAATAAACCCTACCTTGTTAGGGCACGTTACTTGTCAATATATTGCTATATTCCTTTTACTAATATTTTATTTAAGATCCTCACATCTATTTTCATAAATGAGATTGGTCTATAGTTTTTCTCTTGTTGCAATGTCTTTGTCAGGTCTTGGTTTTAGAGGCATTTTACATTTGTTAAAGAAACTGAAAAGCTTTCATTATTTTCTATGCTTGAAATGCTTTATAACAGCATAGGAATACTCTGTTGGTTTTTTGTTTGTTTTTCCCCCTATGAAAGTCTGAGCTGGCCATCTATCTTTTACAGCATGCTTATGTATTTAATTTGATAAAATAGTGCCATGAGTTGGAAAGAGCTGATGTTATTCTCACAATTTTACAAATGAGAAAAATGAGACAGAATGTTTAACTAACTTGCTTATAGTTATGCAGCAAACCAGTGCTGGAATTTTACACTGCGTTTCCACTTGGTACTTTGATGGCTTCTGCACATTTCTTTGATAATGCTGTGTGACGAGTTACTTATCTATGTATAAGACACACTGAAGACATGTATCAGAATTAAAATGTATGCAATTCTCATCGAATCAGTGACCACTTTTCAAAAAAAGTAAGAACTGTTAATATATAAGAAGAGCAGCTTTGTGGATTATCTCAGGAGTACGTGGTAAAACTTGTACATTATTTTTCATAAAATGCCTTTAAATAATTTCAAAGTATGCGAACTGCAATAATAAACATTCATTAACTTTCTGATTCATGTTTACTCAGAAAAGATAAATGTACACAGATTATAGTTATAACTTTTACCTATTATGTTTCTTTGTTTATTCTAACTATCCATTCTAATTCACTAAGAAAATCGAATATGCTATTTCTCTCTCCATTTACAAAATGAACTAAAGAACTGAGATTGCAATTTAGGTAATACAAGGCAAGATTGCTCTTTTCTTGTTTTTCTCCCCCCAAACCACACATGCGTACAAACACGCTCATACACATACATACACCTTCAGTTATCTAGGAATCTTATGTCTAGGTATTGCTTCGATTTTCTTCTCTGTGTGTGTTTAACTTTTAACTAAAAAAATAATTACAATTATCTCTGTGTATTGTTAAATTTTTGCTTTGCTATGGTTTTCTGGTTTCTCAGAATGGAGTTGTTCTTTCCTTTTATTTTTTATGTGCTTTTCCTTTCTTTTTTTAATTTCCCCTCATGGTTTAACGAATCAGACATTATCAGTGCTTTTTGTTCCCTATCTTTGCCAGTAGCTCCAGAAAGTCCTTTTTTTTCAACCCAGCTGTGGTCTTACCTTGAGCTTTCAGATGAGATAAAAATAAAGAAGTAACTCCCTCTGTTACAAATACTTTTCCTATAAATCACTATATGTGGGGACAAGACAGGAAAGGTCAATGGGATGAGGGAAATCAATTTTATATTCTCTTCAAAATGATATATGACTTATTCAGATATAACAAAAGTTAAGCCACTACCCTAACATTTAGTTCATTTCAGAGCAATTTCATTGTACCTGAAGGTTTACTTTGTTGAAGGATTTAGAATGAGGTGATAGACAATTCAAAGCTTTTAAAATTCAAGTTTAATGCATTTTGTTAAAGGTTAACAAACATTTGCTGGAATTATGAGCAATTTCCAGCTAGAGTTCCATAAAAAGAAGACTTGAAGTTAAGTTCATGTTACTCACCCTGGTAGAATCCCATACTGACTGAAATGGCTTATAAGTAAATATTATATAGAAAGTATTAAAAAGATGAGATTTAAGTAGAAAGAATGGAGAACTCTATCCCCCACACACGTTTACCCCCCTACACACACACATACACACACACACACACACACACACAAAACTGTATCATGAGTTGGGGGGGGGAATTTATGTTGAAAGTCTCCTTTAGTAGTAAATGGAATAAGCATACATGGAGTAGCATAGCTGAGTAAATTGTGTGTGGCATTCGACTGGAATTTCTTCACTGAAAGGGCTTACGTTCTTAAAGAGCTGAAAAACAGCTTAAATTTTCTGGTAGCCTAGAATAAAATTGCACAGGAGGCTCATGTGAAATACAGCATGTGTGAATAGTTTTGCAGCAGAATTTCATTTAAAATGTAGCAACATAGCTGGAGCAGTGACTCATTATACTAATATCTACTGTTACAATAGATTCTCTAAAATAAAGCCTGCACTTTCTCACATTATAAGGAGTTCCTTGGGCTTTTGTGACAGTACGATATGCTCCCAAAACTTGGTCAAGACACTGGTATTTAACACTTGTTGAATATATGCCGTATACTAGGCATTTTTCCGTATTTAGTTCTTACAACTCTTTGGTTTTATTTTCCCCGTTTTACAGATGATGAATCCGAGGTAACAAATCTAAGCTGATATTCCAATGGTTCTACCAGCTGTTTTTAACAGTGCCTTGTGTGACTGTTTCATGAAAATACAAAGAGATTTCGAAGTAGAGGGAAAGACATTTAGGGTAGCTCAAGTCAGTTGGCCTTAATGTTGTAGGAAGAGAATTTTTTAAAAGTTGTGAAAATGTGGAATACAGCTACTTGAGAAAATGTGATGGGGAATCAGTATGTGGAAATAACAATAATCTTCCAGTTTCAGTAACTAGAATCCCACCCATGAATCCAGCTGCTGCCCTACCTCCCAGATGTTGAAGGCTGATAGCTTCCTAACATTGGCTCCATCTTCCTGTCAGGATTCCATGGGACTTCCCTGAGGATAATAGCTAGCCTGAAACTTGAGTCCTTCTTGGTGCCCTGCCATGATGGATCTATTGACTTTGGTTCCCAGCCCTTCCTAGATTGGAATGATCTTAAACTTTCAACATAAGTACTGTGACAAACACAGACTTTTCAAGGAATTTAGGTGTGCATGTGTGTGTGTGTGTGTGTGTGTGTGTGTGTGTTTCATTTGTTCCACGATGCTGGAGCAAAATAAAATATATTGAACATTTAAAAGCTAATTAGAGAAAATATAGACAGTATAAGTGATTTTAAGACAGTTTTAATTTCACTATAATTCATTAACTTTCTTCTTTTATAAAGGCTTGATTATTACTATTCTGAATCTATATACTGCTGTGTGATCTTCACGAATTACTTGTCTCAGCTTCCTCATCTGTAAAATGTGCTGTTATGAAGACTGAATGAGTTAATATATATTAAGCACTAAGAACCACGCCTGGAACATAGTTAAGTGTTACATAAGTGTCAGTTACTGTTTTATTATGTTATTATTATCATTACCATTAGTGGGGCTATAGAAAATGAGCTATTAATTCAGTGCAAGGACTGATGAGTAAATGTACACAAAATATAAAACGTCCTATGTAGTTACTGAAAGTCGCAAACAAAGTTATCAGGAGCTGACTGCACATGGATAATACTGAGGTTTATTAGCCAACAAGGAAAAAAGTTCCTATTGAGGCTGTTACACCCTATTTCCTTCTCTTTTCAGCCCCAGCAATTTACCTTGTGCGCTGATATGGCATACTTCACATCATTCTATTACCTTATTCAAAATTTCCCCACGATCTATCAGACAAAGTTCAGATATATGCTCAATCAACAAACAATTATTTAGTGATTATTACATGCCAGAGGCTAGGGATATAAATATGACTAATGCATGGCCTTACTATTGTGGAGTTCACTTGCTAGTGGGCAGACAGGCAAATAAACAGATAATTACAAAGCAAAGTAGTAAGTGCAATGATGGAAGTACATACAATGTGCTAGGGGAGTAGAGATGAGGAATACCAAAGCTCACCTTGGAAGGATCAGATAGGGCTTCTGGGAGGAAAAAAATTCAGGGATTAAAGGATTCCAGGTAGGAATTTAAATGTCTTTTCTAGTATCCAAGGACTTCCCTAATTGGCCCCCTTTAACCTTCTAGCCATATTTTCCATTGCTCCAAATATAACCGACTTCTCCCACTCCTACTGAAACAGACTCCTACCTATTTCCTTGAAAAATTCACTTTTTATTCTATCCAGGGGCAGATTAACCAGTAATCAAGGTACGCACGGGCTTACTTGTGTTTATTTAGTAATCTGTAGTGAACAATTTCATATGGGTTCACCACATCTTTGATTCTATCTCTAACTCCTCTTGCCATCCGCTACCTAAAAAAATGTGAACACTTCTCTCTTCCTGTAAACTATGGTCTCATCTCCTCCATGAGACCATTCCCTACTTGGATGCATTCACATGTCTTCCTATTACACATGAAAGCATTTCAAACAGGCACATTCAAATATGTACTCACATTATTTTGCCATATTTTCTAATTGTTTATTGTGGTTTTTCTTACTACTCCAACAAAACTGTGTAAGTACCTTGAGGAAAAAAGTTTTCATAAATTTATTTTATTTGTTCCACAACACCTGGCAAAGCATCAGGCAAAAACAAAATATAAGTGGGCAAAACTACTTTGGAAATTAAATTATTTTACCATTGCCTTCTCTAGTTTATCTGATGTCCAATAAATTCATTTTATGAAATTTTAGAAGTTCAAACCACCTGAAGAGAGAACATTCTTGCCTCTGTCAGTTAATTTACTAACTGAAAGTCAGTAGTACTATATTAGAAGTAAGCTAGGTTGGTAAAATTTGTGAACGTGAAGAAAACATGAACCATGGAATAAATTACACATTCGGTTTATAAGAAGCCTGTGAATAAGGTTCTTGTACTTGGTAAGTGGTAAGAAAGCACCATATTGTTCAGAAAGGGTATGTATTTAGGGTAGATCGTTGCTGTTATTAGGTGCCTTTGGGTCGATTCCGACTCATAGCGACCCTATGTACCATAGAATGAAACATTGCTTGGTCCTGCGTCATCCTCACAATCCTTACTATGTTTTGAGCCCACTGTTGCAGGGGCTATGTCAATCCATCACATTGAGGGCCTTCCTGTTTTTCACTGACCCTCTACTTTACCAAGCATGATGTCCTTCTCCAGGGACTGGTCCCTCCTGATACTATGTCCAAAGTACCTGAGATGAAGTCTCACCATCCTCACTTCTAAGGAGTGAGTATTCTGGCTATACTTCTTCCAAGACAGATTTGTTTGTTCTTCTGGCAATCCATGGTATATTCAATATTCTTTGCCAATACCATACTCAAAAGGCATCAATTCTTCGGTCTTCCTTGTTCAATGTCCAGCTTTCATATGCACATGAGACAACTGAAAATACCAGGGCTTATGTCAGGCACTCCTTAGTCCTCAAAACGACATCTTTGCTTTTTAACACTTTCTAAAGCGGTCTTTTGCAGCAAATTTGCTCAGTGCAATGCGTCTTTTGATTTCTTGACTGTTACTTCCATAGGCGTTGATTGTGGATCCAAGTAGAATGAAATCCTTGACAATTTCAGTCTTTTCTCCATTTATCATGATGTTGCTTATTGGTAGAGTTGTGAGGATTTTTGTTTTCTTTATGTTGAGGTACAATCCGTACTGAAGGCTGTACTCTTTGATCTTTATTAGTAAGTGCTCCAAGTCCTCTTTGCCTTCAGCAAGCATCTACATAATGCAGGTTGTTAATGAGTCTTCCTTCAATCCTGATGCCGCATCTTCTTCATATAGCCCAGCTTCTCAGAATATTTGCTCAGCATATATACTGAATAAGTATGGTGAAAGGATACAACCCTGACACACACCTTTCCTGATTTTAAACCACACAGTATTCCCTTATTCTGTTCAAACGACTGCCCCTTGGTCTATCTACAGGTTCCGCATGGGCACAATTAAGTGTTCTGGAATTCCCATTCTTCACAATGTTATCCGTAATTTGTTATGATCCACACAGTCGAATGCCCTTGCATAGTCAATAAAACACAGGTGAACATCTTTCTGGTATTTTCTGCTTTCAGCCAAGATCCATCTGACATCAGCAATGATATCCCTCATTCTGAATTGGCTTGAATTTCTGGCAGTTCCCTGTCAATGTACTGCTGCCACTGTTTTTGAATGATCGTCAGCAAAATTTTACTTGTGTGTGATACTAATGATATTGTTTGATAATTTCTGCAGTCTGTTGAATTACCTTTCTTTAGAATGGGCACAAATATGGATCTCCTCCAGTCAGCTGGCCAGGTAGCTCTCTTCCAAATTTCTTGGCATAGACGAGTGAGCACTTCTAGCATATTGCATTCGTTTGCTGAAACATCCTGATTGGTATTCCATCAATTCCGGGAGCCTTGTTTTTTGCCAGTGCCTTCAGTGCAGCTTGGACTTCTTCCCTCAATACAAGCGGTTCTTGATTATATGCTACCTCCTGAAATGGCTGAGCATCGACCAGTTCTTTTTGGTACAGTGACTCTGTGTATACCTTCCATCTTCTTTTGATGCTTCCTGCGTCCTTCAATATTTTGCCCATAGAATCCTTCAAAATTGCAACTCGAGGCTTAAATTGTTTCTTCAGTTCTTTCAGCTTGAGAAATGCTGAGTGTGTTCTTCCCTTTCAGTTTTC
The DNA here is from genome assembly GCF_000243295.1 of Trichechus manatus latirostris. Classification (NCBI taxonomy): domain Eukaryota; kingdom Metazoa; phylum Chordata; class Mammalia; order Sirenia; family Trichechidae; genus Trichechus; species Trichechus manatus. Next base: position 7,486,137 of record NW_004444022.1, read on the forward strand.
TAACTCCAGGTCTTTGCGCATGTCATTATAATACTTAACTTTGTCTTCCCAAGCCGCCCTTTGAAATCTTCTGTTCAGCTCTTTTACTTCATCATTTCTTCCGTTCGCTTTAGCCACTCTGCATTCAAGAGCAAGTTTCAGAGTCTCTTCTGACATCCATTTTGATCTTTTTTTCTTTTCTGTCTTTTTAATGATTTTTTGCTTTCTCAGTTTATGATGTCCTTGATGTCATTTCACAACTCCTCTGGTCTTCAGTCATTAGTGTTCACTGCAGCCAATCTACTCTTGAGATGGTCTCTAAATCCAGGTGGGATATACTGAAGGTCGTACTTTGGCTCTCATGGACTTGTTTTAATTTTCTTCAGCTTCAACTTAAACTTGCGTATGAGCCATTGATGGTCTGTTCTGCAGTCAGCCCTGGCCTTGTTCTGCCTGATAATTTTGAGCTTCTCCATCATCTCTTTCCACAGATGTAGTCAATTTGATTCCTGTGTGTTCCATCTGGAGAGGTCCATGTGTACAATCGCCATTTATATTTGTGAAAAACATATTCGCAATGAAGTCATTGGTTTTTCAAAATTCTATCATGCAATCTCCAGCATCAGAGATCTCCAAGTACGAGTACAAGTTTGAAAATGAAATGAGAATAACTGAATGGCTTTTTTTGTAAGGAAGTATATGCTATATATGTCAGTTTAGTAAATGAAGAGGATTGTACACCTAACTACAAAACACACACCCAGAGTGTGAATAACAAAAATGGCAGTTGGGAAAACAACCTTTTCATATTGCTAATGATTAGGCATTTTCAAATTTAGTACCTCTTTTCTTATTTCTCTTCCGTTTTCTGCTTCCTTCCCACTCATTTCTCATACTGTTCCTCTATTTTGTCTATTCTATCTAATTTTCATTCCTCACCCCTATGTCTCTAACACATTAATACTCTACACGTTTTCACACACACACACTCAATTGTTTCCCACACTTCATGCTCAAAGCATGAAACCATCTCTCTAGGGTTCCTCTGATAGTGATGCCATCAGTTCACTAGACTAGTGGGTGGATTTCAAACTTTTTCCAAAATTTTGAAAAAAAAAATATATATATACAGATTCTGTGCCAGTTATCAGTTTGTCACCTCTCACCTCCAAACCTACCTTACTTGTCTGCTCTGCCAAAATGGAGCTAAGTGCTTTAAAAACTTGATGTTAAATTTTGTCATAGAAGATGAAGGAGAGAGACTGTAGAAGGAAAACTTTTTACTTCCTGGTTCAAGTATGGCTGCTCAACAGGCTCCTGCAGCACATGCAGCTTCCTTAGTTCCAGGCACCTGCAGCTTGGGTAGCTTCTCCAGCGCTAGGGTCCTGCAGTATATGCAGCTTCTCCAGTACCTGGTTCCTGCAGCACAGCTTCTCCAGCATCCAGCCTCTGTCGAGTACACTGCTTCTCCAGTGCCCAGCTCCTGCAGTGCAGACAGCTTTTCCAGTGTCCAGCTCCTGCAACATGGGCAACTTCTCCAGTGTCCAGCTCCTACCGTGCAGACAGCCTCTCCAGTGTCCAGCTCCTGCAATGCAGACAGCCTCTCCAGTGTCCAGCTCCTGCAGTGCAGACAAGCTTCTCCAGTGCCCAGCTCCTGCAGTGCAGACAGCTTCTCCAGTGTCCAGTTCCTGCAGTGCAGGCAGCTTCTCCAGTGTCCACCTCCTGCAGTGCAGACAAGCTTCTCCAGGTCCAGCTCCTGCAGTAGAGACCGCTTCTCCAGTGCCCAGCTCCTGCAGTGCAGACAGCTTCTTCAGTGTCCAGCTCCTGAAACATGGGTAGTTTCTCTGGTGTCCAGCTCCTACAGTTGGAGGAGCTTCTCTACAGTGCCAGGCTCCTGTAGCCCTGGAGCATCAGCTTCTCCAGTGCCAGGATCCTGTAACGCACAGAGATCAGCAGCACCTGGTGACCAGAAGCTTCCTCCAGTACTCCCCTGGGGTGGCTTTGTAGCAGAGTGCCTACAGTGAGACGTTTATCTGTGAACAGTCTTCCCCAGCACTTCAGAGAGCAGATTTCCAGATTCTAGAAGGCGTATTTCCAGAGAAACGCAGGGGTCAGATTTTCAACAAGTTCCAACATTTTGGCACCACAGTGACTTTCTATTGTTTAGTGAGCTACAGTTGTGCCCTTTCCAACAAGGTCTATATCCCAGCCCTGAGGGCAGAGTGAGGAGGGATTCTTTCTTGGGCTAGCTCCTTATATCTGCTGTTTCTATATTCTTCAGAATTTCTCTTTACTTCTTGCTAGTCAATACCTCATTACCAAAATACCATTATAGTTGGTAATTCTTTATATTAAATTTTCCTGTTCAAATTATTGTGCGGTTTCTATATCCTGATTGTGTGCTGACTGATACATACTCTCTCACATATTTCAAATTAACAGCTAAAATTTCTTATCAAAAATTTAAATAATTGCAAAAGAGGAATATTCTGGTGTTCTGCATATTGTATACATACTTAAAATATATTTTTGTCAAAACCTTGGAGCTACATATTTAGATCATTTAATGAATGAATAAGTCACCATATAACCTAATTTGCAAAGTCAGTTTTCACTGTCAAATAAATCAATCAATTCAGACTTATTCAATGCCAAGAAAAGGATTTTTTAATTCAAATAAACATTATGGTACATGTTCTCATGGCATCCTTCTCACCTAGGTAAGTAGAAAAGACAGAGAGACAGACAGCAGACGGAGAGGCAGATAGACAAGATTCCAGCCAAGAGCCTTGCCAAGATGAAACAGTATTTCAATATTTTTTTGCCAGTGCTTTTTTGCCTTACTTTTATGGGTCTCTGCTTCAGAAGCAATGCCTCCCCAAGCTATCATTTGTTTGATGTCCTGAAGATTTTACCCAAAAGCAATAAATCACAGTAAGATATGCAAAGGGTGAAAGGTATAACATCTTTTGTCAAGTAGGGGAAGAGCAATTACAAAAGAGGAGTTGGGAAAGAAGCAGCAGCAGACCACAGACTCTTTCCCGGACATCTCAATTTCAGAATGTACTTACAAACATTAGGGATCAGAAAACTGATTCCCTCAAAACTGTCCATGCCTTGTGTCCCTAGAAAGTCTTTGTGGACTCCCAAGGTGTAAGTTCTCCAGCGTGAAGACACCTGGAGTAGGGACTTACTGCCCTCCCCCTTCCCCCAAAACAAACCAAGTAAAGAGAAGAAAACAATTAAAAAAAAAAAAAACAGAATAAAAATATTAGATCATATTCCTTAAAAACTCAGAAAATAAAAACCTTCCTTGCAAGAATACTAAAAGAAATAGAGGCAATATCACATCAAATGTGAAATCTAACTTCCCACCAGTACCTATGTTTGGATAACGGTCCTGCTTTTAGGATGTGTGACTCAAAATCTCACATGGGTTAAATCCTTCATTTACAGTGGTTCTGTTTCTTATTTAAAACAGTAAGTTTCCCTTAGATCCACTACTGGACTGAATCACATGATGTGGAAAGAGATGGAGAATCTTAAACAAAAAGCAAAGAGGATGTGGCCAATTTTTACCATTTGGGATATTAACAAGTTTAACATGGCTCAGCAACTATCTTAAGTGTTATATTATATCAACTATTATGACACAAGCTAAAGGTGTTGAAATATAAGGATGTGTGTTTTCTAAGAGGAAATGAGTGACAATTTGAAGGGTCGGTGTTTAACATGAAGAGTAAATACATACGAATTCAGAACAGATTCTCAACTAACACTAATGTGCAATAAGGTTTGTGCAATTTAAGAAAGGTTTTTAAACTTTTTAAAATTCTTTTCAAGGAAACTACTGCTTCCTGTTATTTCTGGAAAATCTATAAATGCTAGTGTTTTAAAAGGGAAACATTCATGGAGAGATATTAAATGTGTTTTACAAGCTACAAGTACCAGATTCTTGTTTATTCATTTTCCCTAAGAAACTCTGTAATTCTGTTTTATATAAGTGACATTTACTCTCAGTTAAGGTTTCTGTCTTTTTATTCCCCCAAATCAAGATCCCCATGAAAGTCTGGGGCTTATAGAATTTTCCCACCTAAGCTAAATAAATTTTTGGTAAAGATTTTCCTTTCTTAAGATCCATAATCTCCAGAATACATTGTCTGAATTAACTATTTTGTTGCCCGTTTTGCAGTAAACTATTAGGATCTTTAAAACAAACATTATTGATGAATGCAAAAACTGTTAACTTCATATTAAATAATTTTCTTTCATATGCCTAAGTATCTGTTATAATTCCCACATTACTTTTGGTAAAGATATTGCCCTTCATTGCAGAAGTAAAAACAATCTATTTGGTGGATATTATTCCATCTCAAGACTATACGTTAAGAACTTTCATTACGGCCTAGTAAATAATTTTAGGTCCATCACTTACAGATAAATAAATAAATAAACTATGCCAACAATTTCTATGCTCACCAAAATGTCTCTCACAGCTCTGACAAGTGTCATGGCTATTGAGATGAACAAGTTAATGTTGGGTACTTTAAAGATCCAAATAGTGCAAAATCAATCTATCAAAAGGGTCATTTATCATGAAAGTCAAGAATTACTCTTATTTTGTGGGGGAAAAACAGAAATAAAAAAATTTAGTAATGAGAAGATTCTAACGTGAAGAAGCAATAACTCGTTTGTCACTGTCCTATAATATAGCCACACCACAGGTTTCTAACACACTTACTTGAACAATGGCGTTCCACAAACAATGCATTTATATATCCCAGGATCTTTGTGATGTATGTATTCTCCTTCGAAGGCACTGATAAACAATAAACAGGCCATGAAAAAAATTAACATTAGTATTATTTCTTATAGAACGTATTTGCTTAAACTGTATTTCTTTAATAAATCCTTCAAGGGTTTTTTGTCCTAAAATGAGAACAGACCAAACATATGGAAATCAAAACATAACTTATATATTCCAAATCTATATAATAAAATGTGCAAATAACTACTGCAAACCAGTGCAGGTTAAATAAAAAATCAAGCCATCTAGTAACGTAATGCTTAGGAAAAAAATTTCTCTATTTACAAAAATGCCTCTAGTTTAGATTTGCCAAAAGAACATTATTACATAAGATTTCTGCTACTCTATAGAATCCAAGGGGGTATACAAGAAAATGCAGAGGGTTCCGAGACTTCAAGTGGAAGAAGTCTTATTTTTTGGTTTGAAAAGGAATATTGCAGCTTTAAGGGAATATTTTTCTAAGTTAACAATCTTAAAGGCTAGGAGGTCATTCAGCTAATACAAATCAGCTGTGCTAGCCCAACAAAAAGTCTATGTGCTCTGCAGCTTGTTTTTATTATCCTTTCACCCTCTTTATGCGATCCAATTTTTTTATAAACAGAATTTTTAAGAATGACCTAATCTCTGGTTGTTTGTGTGCATTAAATCATTTTGCTGGTCATGTACATAACAGGACAAGTAGAGGTCCTCCTGAGCTGAGACTGAAGTCCACCACCAGCTCGTTGTGTGGTGAGGGCAGATTTTGTCAGAGATGCAACATTTGGTAAATTCAGTAAACAGTATATACTATGACAGGAAGAGAGTGTGGCCTATTAACAAGGACCCCATGTGTGGTAAAGAGTTCTTTCAGTTCATGAATGAAAACAAGGAGTTACATCATTAATAAATTTGGATCAGAGGTAAGTTACAGCCTTGTGCCAAGCTCCATGGTATAAATTAGACAACAAAATGGCTGGACCTTGGCGAGTTACCTCTGAGCTGGAATCAGCTGAGAGAGACTTTATTCACTAACAACAGTCTTGGAAGGGAACAAACTCTTTTTTCAGGACTTAAGATGAACTTCCAAGGACTAAACCCATGTGAGGGCAGTTATTGAAAATTTTTGACATTCCAACCACAAATGAGCCAATAAATACTTTCTCCACATGTGCTTCAAAAAGAAATTGGAGTGGGGTAGAAAGGAACTAAACTATGCTACCTTCTTTTTGCAGCCAAAACATCTATCCTTACAATGGCCACCTTCAAAATTTCAGCATCCTGGCACAGCGCCATGTCCCTCATGGTTTTGCTTACTGTGATGTCTTCCCAAAAAATGTACCTAAATCACTATTACTTCCACACATTTTGTAGTAAACTAAAAAACAGACCCTTAACAAAAGCCCTATGACTTTACATAAGATAGAATGTTCATTAAATGGGGAAAAGGATAAATAAAACTTAGTGTTGGCCTAAACAATGCCATTTTCAGTCTTTTCAAGGATATTAATTTGTAGACTTTAGCAAATAAATGTAGAAGTCTTTCAATTAATTGGCAAGAAAGAGGATTCAAAGGGGTGGTGGTGGTGAAGAAGACTAGCTCTTGTTTAATGACTTTTTCTTACAGTTCACCTTACCTTTCGGTCCCTTTCTCCTGAGTGACATGGTACTGCAGGGGTGTGAGCCGCTTCCTCAGTTCCTGCTGGGAAAAGACCACCTTACAGTTCTTTTTATCCCTACATGACCCTGAAAAGAGAGGATATGGGAGAAGGAGACTTTTTAGCTTGAATCCTGAATAACTGCTTTGGCTTGAGGCCACCACACAGCTTCTGCATTCACTTGTCAATGACCAGACCAGTCCCTAAGGCACTAGAATAGCTTACCTGAACTGCAGCTATTTCTCTAAGTTTAAAAAGAATGTTTCTTATGACCCAGGTGATTCCACTGGAGCAGTGACAATGTGCTACAGCCAAAGCTTCTAGCATGTGATACCAAAAACTCACAAAATGGTGGTAGTCCTTTGTGTCTCCCAATACCTGAAATTCTTTCTTTCAAATGAATTCAATAAGCATAACTCTATCTACAAGCACACACATTTATACATACACACACATTTACACATATATACACGTGTATGTGTGTGTGTATATGTGTATGTGTGTGTGTGTATATACAACTATAGGCATATGATGTTAAACCATAACTCTCCATTCAATAATTTTGCAACTTGGTAGAATAGTTTGAAACCTACATCATTCAATTTCCATTCTGGGTGATTTAACTACCATCCTATGTATTCTTCTTTGCACCCTAAAAATGTATTTTCCCACCACTAGGAATTGTTGTTCTCTGTGATTCTGTCAGACACTTCACTAGGTTATACAGAATTCCTAAAAACAAATCTCTTTAAAGACTATATCTTACCATGTAAACCACGCAGCAAAGTTAAGAGAACTAAGCTATCCATCTGTATGTCATTTAGTACAAGAGAAGCAACTGCAGGTTTAAATTACATGGTATTGGATTCCAATTTCCTAACATTGGATGCTTTTCTGCTTTTTTACCTTGAGTCATTTAGACTATACAAGAAGACATTTCCAATAATGCAGATTCAAGAAGTTCAAAAAAAAAAAAAGGGTGAGAAAAATAGGGAAGGGGGGGACAAAGAGAAGAGGAAAAGTGGATGTGATTTTATTTAGAGACCTACATTTTTTTTTTCCAAAATATATCTAGGAAGGCTTCGCTGATTAAGTATATTTGAATGGTGAAATAATTTTAATGTGGTTCTAATAACAAAGGCAGCTTTTATTTCAACCTACGCAGACTGCAGTAAAATGTTCAGACAACACCTGTTTATATATAGTATTTTATTTTTCCTGCGCAAATGATTGAAAAGAAATGTAACTCTGGGGCAGCGCAACCATTATTCACTGCAGTGAAATTGCTTTTCTTTGCCATCCATCACACTGGGAAAGAGACTTGCAGATGGTCCTAAATGAAAAGATTTCTTACCATGTTCTGAAGTAACTAAAAGAAAGCTTGCTTAGTTTCCTGAATATTAAACTCGACTTCTTTTGAAATCTAAATAAATACGATTTACGAGTGGAAAACGCTTTCTATTTCTTTACTTTCAAGGTACCTAATGTCATAGTATGTGAGACCACTGAAATTAAACTAGGAAAAAAATTAACCAGTTACTCTGATTGTGAGATTAAAGGAAGATGTCAGCTTCCAGGGCCACCAAGAGAGAGTGGTTGATTCTCTATAAGAAAATATGGAGGCAGCAGCAAAAGAGCATACCAGAGCCTAGCAGACATGCACACCTTCGAGTCGGCCTGCGGGCTGTCAAACAGCGCCTCTACTGACTTTCTACCCGACACCTTGGCCCAGATTTGGCCTGGAAAAATCCACAAGAACAGCTGACACATCACTAGTAGTGTGCTGGTCTCTCATCTCACTGGATCCCATATTACACTAGGCTTTATCCAAATACCTACTACTTATATTTTTAATATTGTCAAAGGAGTAGATGAAAATGTTCACTGTCAGAACCAACCTTTCAACAGCTTAAATACAACCCTGCTGTTTCTTATGTAATAAGTTGACTGATAAGTTTTTACTCAATTCACTACAGACTTCTTAGAAATTATAAAATTGTTTTTATTTGTCAGAGGGTTTTATCTTTGTTAATTTTGTCAACGAAATTTATTACTTGCAAATTTAATGTGACAAAATATCTTGGTTAAAATTAGTCTTTCCAATGGCATAGATAATTAAAATCGGTACAATTATTCTGTCCAAGATATTTTTGTTAATATATGTTCATTCATACAAAAAGACCAATTGTGTTCCCAAAGTTGAGAGAACTAAGCTACCCATCTGTATGTCATTTAGAACAAGAGAAGCAACTGCAGGTTTAAATTATATGGTATTGGATTGCAATTTCCTAACATTGGATGCTTTTCTGCTTTTTTTACCTTGAGTCATTTACTAAACAGTGTTCATAAAAGTAGCTTAAAGCACAGATGCTTGCAAATCGTTTAGGCAAAGATATTTCTCTCTGTTTCATTCTCTCTCTCTCAAAATCTCTCTTTTTTGAAGAAAAAGAATAAAACTGTTGGTCAGTATTGGTGAACCATGTCAAGTATTTGTGCAAGGAAAAAAGGTAAAATTGAAAACATCTGATTGAAGTAAATAATACAAACATAAAAGCTTTACTGGTGAATGAAGGGTATTGAAGAGACTTTATTTCATAGATTAGAAATTACTTTTGATCTAAACATTCTTAAAAACAGATTGTTTTCCACTATGAACCATCTCATTAACTATGCAACAGAGACCTCACTTTAACGGGCGAGCTTTGAAAGAGTGCCGCTGTACTCCTTTGTTAGTCTCCATCTTATTTGGGAGGGGGATAAAGATTTCATTCCGGCTTTCTTTGTTTGTCTTTCAAGAACCACTATAGCAGTATTCACACAAATTTTGTAGGAATGTGCCCTGTGTCATAGCCTACAAATTATTTGGTTTTGGTGCACTTACAGGTCACCTTCCAAATTAGCAAAATTTTCCTACATCCTGGCTTTTCAACCTTAAACATAAATATTGTTTCCTAACTGTAAGTGAAGTTTGTTCTTTAAGAAATTTTAGTGCTTATTTAAAGTTGTCAAACTTTGTACATTTTTATTCTTTGGCCACACTATGTTCTCATAATAATTAGGCTTTCAAGGTATACCTAAAAGCAAAAGGAAGTATATGTAGACCAGAAACAATTATTGTGATTTTATATTAAACAACTTAATGAGAAGTTAGTTGGATTTTAACAAATTTCTTGCCACATAGTTATACTTCTTAGACAACTGAAAGCTATACTGTTACATTAGCTCTTCTAGCATCATAACCAAAAACGGGTATATATAAACACAGAAAAGCTTCACTTGTGTCTGGTCTTCCTTCTTCCTATCAGATCACTTTTCTAAAGCCATAGGGTACCATTATTAATTCTGAAGAAATCATTTTATTCTGATATTCTAGACTAATTCATTGGATGGTTTCCCTTTACTATCTTCACTTAGGTAGTGTAATTTTCTTATTACACAGGGTAATTTAATATTAGTATTACATGACATCTGTTCAATGACCTCTAAATTGACTTAGAAGTATGCTAAGGAAAGGTTTTTTCCTTTATTTAAATGTTTAATATTGTACTTTGAAGGCACATGTGAGTGTGTGTATACACACACAACACACAGTATATTTAAGGGAGTAATACTGCCACTTGGGTATCTAATCATAACACCATTACCTACAGAGTAAAATTCGTACAGATCAGATCCATCTTGAGCCTATTCCAAAGGTATCTTTTACTAAAATATGCTCAAAGTCCCTTTTTACACTATGATTTGTTCCATGCTATTGCCCCAAGGCCAGTATTGTTTTAAAGCAGTAAGAACTGAAACAAACTAAAAGCAAGAGTTCACTGTCAGGGTCTGCCTGCTTCCTAGCTGTGTGACCTTAGGTAAGTCATCCTCTCTGACTATGTCTGTACTAGAACCCTCACAGATAGGCTGTAAAGATCACAGCAATCAGCACTTATCAAACACTGTCTGAATAAATGCAGTGTTACACTATCATTCCGATTATAGTCAATTCTGAAGTCAAACCATATTTTAAAAGGTAACAGGTCAAATATTTTAGTGTGCTACAATATTTTATTGATAATTATTTTTCTATTAGTTCCTTCAGAGTAGTATTTTCCTCACAAATTATATTTTCAAATGATTAAAATAGGAACTGAAGGAAGAAAACTGAAATTTGAGTGCCTTATATACCAGGCACATTTCAAGTTACTTTCGCATAATCTTCTTTAATCCTCCCAATAATTCTAGGAGGTATATATTATGCTCATTTTAAAGATTCAGAAACTGAGGCTCAGGTAGGTTTTAACATACTTTACCTAAGGATAAATGCAAATAGCTATATCAACTTTAAACCCAGGGCTGTTTGACTGCAAAGCCCAGGATCATTATAGTCTCTATGAAGAAAAATTTTGCTAAAACTTTCTTCTTAAATTATAACTTTCAGCTTAAAACTATTGCTAACAATTTAAGGTAATAAGGAAGAAAAATTAATAATCACCACCGTACATTTAGAATAGGAAATTCATTTGTCTATCAGCCAATGTCTCTGTTCCCTGTATTCATTCCTTCATCATAGGGTCAGTGACAAGGTTCAAACAGGATTCTCACAAAGTCTATAAAATGTTGAAAGGCTTTTTAACTTCCTGCTAAGAAGTAAATCAGATCTGTTACCTAAATCTTAGAGTACTTTTCAGTCATAAATCTCATATTTCAGTGTGAAAAATCAAAACAAAACAAAACCTAAAGATCCCATAACTTTAATTTTGGTTCTAAGGTCAGAAAAAATGTAACTATTAAATATTTTCCCAAGATAATAAATGAATAAGCGATGATGAGAATACCTTGTTTTGCTTCAAGTTTACTAGGTTAAAGCAGTAAAGTTCATCTTGAAATATCTGCTGCTATAGTTTAAAATAGTATACTTTAATTTTCACTGAATTTCAATTTTCAGGTGGTTATTAGTCTGTCATATTTGAAGGCATTTATAAAGCAAAACCTAGTCCATTTTTAGAACAGAATGGAAAATACATGAATCCTTTTTTTTGGGGGGAGGCAGGGGTTTCTAGTAATTCAACAAAGGTTTAAGGAAAAAACGCAAAGCACAGACGAAAAGCTCTATGCTTGTAGAAACAGACCCAATTCTTTTGGTTTTCTCTCCTTGCAGACATACGTAAAAAAAATATTTCTGAGATTAACATCAATCTAAAATGTCAGGACACTTTGGCTTCAGTCCTCTGGTTTCCATGAAACTAGGGCTGTAGGACTTACTTTGAGGACCACTGACCCAATGTTTTTTCTTATTGTTTATTTAAGTCATCAAAAATGCTGAGTGTTTCCAGAGTGCCAGGCACTGTGCTAAGTAAAATATATTCATTCTTTCATTCGATAATTATTTACTGAGTACTTACTATATGCTGGAGCCCTGGTGGTGCAGTGGTTAAGAGCTATGGCTGCTAACCAAAAGGTTGGCAGTTTGAATCCACCAGCTGCTCCCTGGAAACCCTATGGGGTAGTTCTACTCTATCCTATAGGGTCACTATGAGTCGGAATTGACTCAGTGGCATTGGGTTTACTATATGCTGGCACTATTCTAAGTACTTAGGATATACGAGTAAACAAAACAAAGATCCTTGCCCTCATGTAGCTCCTATTCTAGCAGGAGTAGGGGAAGACAAGAGAAAACACACACAATAAAAAATGATAAATAGGTAAATGACATAGCCTCTTAGAAGGTAATAATTATGCAGGGAAAAAAAAAGTAGAAGTGGCGCAGAGCAAAGAGGGGTAAGGACTGAGGGTTTAATCTTAAATACAATGGTCAAGGTAGGCCTCACTGAGAAGGTGACATTTGACCAAAACCCTGAAGGAAGAGAACAAATTGGTCATGCTGATATCTGGAGGAAGAGCTTTCCAAACAGAAAGGCAAAGGGCAATGTAAGAGATGAATACACTAATAAGCTCAGTCTAGTGGTAGACACAGAGAGCGGTAATTACAAGGCAAGTGCTAAAGCCTGAACGTGAATGAAGCAGACAAACAACAGTTTAAACATGTAAAGAATGTGCTTATAAACAAGAAAATTTACAATTACCTATCTTAATACATACATTGTCTGGCATTATGTTTTTTACTTCCAAGAGAAATCTGGATAAATACCCTTCTGGCAAAGTGCTATACTCAAAATAACTCAAGGAATATTTGTCTGGCTGAACTTTGAACACAAAATCAGAGTACAGGCTTTGCTCATTTGCTTTGTCTACTTAACGTCATCCTTTTCAGACTGTAGATCATCATTCACAACGCGGAGTCATGTGTAAAAGGATACTCAGTAGACGTTTTTGGTGATGAATTTTGAATGAGCCTAAAAAAAAAAAAAAAAAAAAAACCAAACCTGTTACCACTCAGTGGATTCTGACTCACAGTGAACCTACAGGACAGAGTAGAACTGCCCCCTAGGGTTTCCAAGGAGCGGCTGGTGGATTCAAACTGCCAACCTTTTGGTTAGCAGCCAAACTCTTAACCACTGTGCCACCAGGGCTCCTCACATGAGCCTAGGGAAAGTGAAATCCTTTGGCCAAACAATGTTTTTAACCTTCTGAAACATTTCAATAACTCTTCCCTTTCAGAGGAGTCTTTTAGGCCATGGCAGGGACATTTATAACTAAAGGAAGTATAACTTTTGTACCTCAACTTAATTTTAAACATTCTTAATTTTTACATTTAGGCTCAGTTTCATCTGTCCTCCAAGTCCTAAATATAACCCAAGGAAAATACAAATTCAAATCTGAAGAGTCAGAAAGTAGACAATTGGTTTTTATAGAAATTTTTTTTTCTTGTCTGTATTGGAGAAAAATCATGTCTTTATTTGTTATGATAATAATATTTCATGCTTTCTTGCTGTTTTTCTATTAATTTACACAAGACAATTCTATAGATCAGTTTCAGTTATATTCTATTGATCTATGTACAGAGTTCTAATTAACATCAATGGACATTATAAGCATGCCAAGGCAACATAACATTTTAAAACTTCTTGAATTAAACAAGATCATATGTTTTAGTGGTTCATAGTCCAACGATAAAATTGGTGTGCTGGTTTCCATTCTGAAGGTTTGAACAGATAAACTGAAGTATTTTCAAGGAAGTTTTACTTCCAAGTCTACATACCCTAATAAACTCACTCCTGTTCTGATCACTCCTTTCGTCTGTAAACCCTTAGTACTAGTGTATGTACCCTGTAAGGTACGACTTACATGGGCTAATACAGTATTTTGCAATTATACTCAAGTGTCTTTAGGTGTTTCTGCTTTATTTTCTCAGATTGTAAATTCCTTGAAGACACAAACTGTTGAGCCTAATATTAATTCACACTTTCTACAAATATTTATCAAACATGTGTAGTGAATCCAGAATTGTGTTAAGCACCATAAAGTTAAAAATAAGTGAGTCAAGTTTCCTGCCTAGGAGAGCACACATTCTAGCAGGAGAGATAAGACAAAGAGTTAACAAAATGAATGCACAGTCTTAAAGGAAAGGTATGGGAAAAGTTTTGTGTAAAGAGAGATAACAATGAGACATTCCAAAACCCAAACCTGTTGCCACTGAGTCGATTTCCACTCATAGTGATCCTATAGAAGAGCAGAACTGCCCCATAGGGTTTCCAAGAAGCAAGTGGTGGATTTGAACTGCTGATCTTATGGTTAGCAGCCAAGCTCTTAACCACTGTGGCACCAGGGCTGCAAGGAGGACATTAATATTATAAAATTTTGCCTACCTACATTGATTAGGTCCAGTTATAATCGGGATATGGAAAACTCAATTTGTAGAAACATCACCTATAGAGTCAGAGGGCCAGAGAGGATCCCAATAGGGAAGAGAACTCCATCTAAATAAGCTGATAGGTGTGCTGTAATCAAATGTGTGTTGTGATGAAAGGACTACAAATAGTCTTTCATATAAGCAGTATCAGTTAACCTACTAAAGCAAAAACAACCAGGATAAAATGTAGATTCAGATTTGTAAGAGGAGAAATTGGGGAGCTGAGAAATAAGAAAATTTTAAAATTAAGAGAAAATTGTGCAGGCATTTTCTCACTGAAAGTCAATGGAAGTAAATGTATTTCCCATATCTAAAGTGTACTAATGTGATTTAAAATTCTAGCTTTAATAATGACATCTAGGTTGTGAGCTTGCATGATTATATTGAGAAGAGACAATTGAAAGGTTTATCACTACATTCATTCTGATGAAACATTCATGGATAATCCACCTGAAAGACTCTTAAAAAGATAGATACCACAGTTTGCATTTCTATCTTTTACTTGGGTGTTACACATTTTTAATTGTTGAATGAAATTGTTGAAAAAATTTTTAATTGTTTTGGTACTTAAAGAATGTTATCAGCATTCTTTAAGTACCAAAAAGAGGTAAAGAGTATTTTACCAGCTCTTCAAAATGTAATGCAAACACTGAGAGCAATGATTTTCATGTTAACATGGACTGCAAAGCTTAGGGAAATATTTAAAACACATCTTGATCCAAAAGTATTTTCTTGCTTGCAAAGCATATGAATAAAAACAGAATTTTTAAAGGCACCACCATCATCAAGTGACAACAGTGGAAAAGAAAGTCACTTAACTTCAAGTCTATCTGATTGCATGTGAAATGTCTGACCAAGCTGGAGTTCCCTGTTTTTAATTTTTTTTTTTTTCCAGTATAGAGCTTCACTAGAACATCACAGCCCATACAGAAAGGGAGGGAAAAAAAAAAAATTAAAAACAGGCAGGCTCATTTTCATTCTACATTTCACATGTAATCAAAAAGATTTGGGAAAAAACAGCTCATAGCTCTCTCTTTCCCATCCTTCCTCTTCCCCTTGGGAGCTCAGGCTGCAAGGGAGATAAGAGATGGCCGCCACAAAAAGGAAGGAAAGGAGCCATCCCTTAGATTATCATGCAGAATTTTATTTAAGTGTAACATTAAATATACTTCATTAGAAAAAAATAAAATTTACATTGTCTAAAAACTCAGCTTTGCATATTTCCAACACTGCATCATTATTCAAATCGAATTTCAAATCTAAATTGATTTAAGCCCAATGGACAGAAAACAAGTCTTCAAGCAATACTCAATGGACAGCTAAATCTGAGTCTACATAGTCCAGAAAAATCTAAGAGATTCTGAAAAAAAAAAAAAAAAACTGTCAACAATTTTGTATTTTTCTTTACACCTAGATAACTAAAAACAAGGTTTAAGACTACTTATGAATTATTCAATATCTCCTTAAGGGACAGTGCACATCTTTGCATTTCCCAGCACCTAACAACGTGCACGGGTGAGTGCAGGCACTAAATAAGTATTTGTTGTATTTAAATACTTATTAAATTCTCCATTTTATTATTACTATTTGAATCTTCTTCCTATAAGATGTTTTCTAAATGATGCCTTTGGCTGTTTCTTAAAACTCAGTTTAAAAACTGCCGCAGTAATTTTGCTTAATAAATCACTGAAAGAATGAAAAGAAAAAAAAAAAAAAACTCCCTTACTACTACTCTGAATCCTTTATTACCTCTCGGTCACTAGGAGTCAGAATCGACTTGACTGCAATGGGTTTGATTTTGGTTTTAGAGTTCAAATCTTTTATTATGACTAATATTCCATTAACTCTACAAATTTAAGACTTTGAAATTGTCTAGTCTAGCATTCCCCAAAGCGCAATCTGTGGAACACTAGCTCTGAAGAAACATTAACAGATGTTCCTATAGGAAGGTCCCATAGTCAAATCAGATTGTGAAAATCTAAACTACACAGTTTCTCAGTCCAGACCTTCTCAGAGACTTTCTTATGCTGATATGCACTGTATAATGCCCTATTTCAACATATCATTATTTTATGCTCCACTAGAAAAGGGGGAAAATTTGTTGCCAATTAAATTATGATACCATGCTTCCTTATCACAATTTTAGGATGCATCCTAATTACCAAAGTGAGAAAATGTAAAAACAGTGCATTTTAGAATGTATGAACTATGGTTGTATGCAGAGTTTCTCAAATCTGATGATGCGATTGCATTTATACAGTAAGACTAGGCAGTTGTTCGAACAGAACAAGGGGATACTGAGTGGTTTAAAATCAGAAAAGGTGTGTGTCAGAGTTGTATCCTTTCACCGTACTTATTCAGTCTGTATGCTGAGCAAATAATCCGAGAAGCCGGACTATAGGAAGAAGAACGAGGCATCAGGATTGGAGGAAGGCTCATTAACAACCTGCAATATGCAGATGACACAACCTTGCTTGCTGAAAGCGAAGAAGATATACCAGAGAATATACCATGGACTTCCAGAAGAACAAACAAATCTGTCTTGGAAGAAGAACAGCCAGAAAGCTCCTTAGAAGCAAGGATGGTGAGACACTGTCTCAACTACTTTGGACATGTTATCAGGAGGGACTAGTCCCTAGAAAAGGACATCATGCTTGGTAAAGGAGAGGGTCAGCAAAAAGAGGAAGACCTTCAACGAGCTGGACTGACAAAGTGACTGCAACAATGGGCTCAAACACAGCAACGACTGAGGATGTTGCAGGACCAGGCAGTGTTTCATTCTGTCGTACACAGGGTCGCTATGAGTCAAAACTGACTCGACGGCACCTAACAACAAGTATTCCACAGATTATAATTTGGGAAATGATGATCTTCTAGTTTAAACCCCTCATACGGAAACGAAGGCCTGGAGGAGTTACTTGACATGTCCATGGACCCACCTAGTTAATGACACCCAGTTTCTTTTGTCTGCAACTTTCCTCCTTTCATTTATTCATTCATCATACTTGTCTCATAGCTCATGCTTTGTTCTACTTCAACTATTCACTAACCTAGATGCCCACAGTTCCCACCCTCTAGTCTCCCATCCCCCATCCCTCTCACCTCCTACTAATTACATCTACACAGTCTTTCGATATCCTTCAGAAAACTTTCCATTCTTGAAATCCTATTCCAACAAGCCAGTCTGCCATTCTAGGCAGAAAGCAGCACAGTGCTTCTCGCTTCTTCTACTCCCTCCTCCATAAGTAAGATAAAGGAGGAAGTGTTTCTATAAAATCGTATGAAAATCAAGTATATAACTCCCTTCATCCTACAGATAGCAAAACTTGGACCCAAGGTGGCTATCTTTCTCACCAGAATGTACATTTCTTGAGAACAGAGATCATATTATTTATAATGTGGAATTATTTTGATACATAAGATAATGTTACTGATTCACACCATTCATTCATTCAACAAATATTTATTGTACCCTATCATATGATAGACACAATCTAGATGCTTGGGTGTAACTATGAGCTAAACAGACAAAAATCTCTGTCTTTTAGGAGCTTATTTTATAGGAAAGAACTTTCTCGTAACAGAAACGGATTTTGGCTGATCAAACCCAACCTTTCCCAGACTTATTTGACGCCCTTCTCCTTTTATTTTCCCTGTTTATTCTCCCTTACAGCAAGGGATTAAAGTTTGATGGAACATTTTTTTTTTTAAATGTCACATTATGCAACACATAAGGCTTATAGCTAATTGTGAAAGATTTGACGAGAATGTTCTATCACGACCACTCTGACTGGGATCACAACAGAGGGTCTCAGACCGGGCAGGAGAAAAATGTAGAACAAAAAATCAAATTCACAAAAAAAAACAGACTTACTGGTCTGACAGAGACTGGAGGAACCCCCAAGACTATGGTCCTAAGACACCTTTCTGACCTGGAACTGAAGCCATTCCCAGAGACAACCTTTCAGGCAAACTATAGACAGGCCGATAATATTAACAATAGCACCTGAGAGGAACAAGCTCCTTAGAACAATCAATGACATGAGATCAAAAGGACAACATTTGCCCAAAAGCAAAGACTAGAAGGCAGGAAGGGACAGGAAAACTGGACGAAAGGAAACAGGGAACCCAGGGCAGAAATGGGGAGAGTGCTGACCCATTGTGGGGATTGCAACCACTGTCATGGAACACTTTATGTACAAACTATCAAATGGGAAACTAATTTGCTCTGTAAATTTTCACCTAAAGCACAATAAACTTTTTTTTAAAAAAGAATGTTATATCATTCTTAGTTTACAGAAAAAGAAATGAGAATAGGTACAAAACATAGATTCCTGGGATCAGAAAGCAAGTTGGTAATAGAAACAAACCACCAAATACAGATTAGGCTTCCAAGCTATTTCTTCATCGACATCAATAATATGATGCCAAGCTTTGAAACTTTCCATGAGCCTACTATCTAAAATATGCACAAGAAATACTAAAATATTAATCAGAGTATGATATGAACAATTGTATCATTCAGTAAGTCAACATACAGTTCTGTAACAAAACAAAATCTTATAAAACTATATTTACAGAATTCTGGATTTTCTTTCCTTGCTTAAAATTCAAATAATCTGGGACTCAGACATACATGGTTGTGGCAGCATGCTTGCCCGTTTTCCCATTCTCGCCTATTCTGTAATATTCTTTGGACTCGGACAGACATGGTTGTGGCAGCATGCTTGTCCGTTTTCCCATTCTCGCCTATTCTGTAACCTTCTTTGGACTTGGGCACACATGGCTGTGGCAGCATGCTTGTCCGTTTTCCCATTCTCGCCTATTCTGTAATATTCTTTGGACTTGGGCAGACATGGCTCTAGCAGCATGCTTGTCCACTTCCCACTTCTGCCCTTTTGAATATATGCCGAATAAAACTTTCTTTTTGCTTTACTAGCCTTTGTGATGTTTTTCCCCTACAACAGTTAACGGCGTAGTCGTCAAGGATCTGAACCTACGAATCCAGTCATCTTCGAAGAGACCTGGACTGCGGAGCAGAAGCCAGGAAAGAAAGGTCCTATCTTCTGGACCCACGGGTTCCCACTCTACATCCCTTCGACATTGACGGGGTGAGTGCTCTCGGAAAACGAACCTTTGCTTATTCTTTGTTCTCTTTCTCATGTTTTCTTAATTTTTTTTGGCATATTTGTTTGAAAAACTGGTTGATTAAGGAGAATCTTAGATTTTTGCTTGATCATTTGGTTAAGAGAGACATGTAGTAACTCTTAAGGGAACTGCAGTTTAGGCCTGTATTTGGGCGTTTGAAGAGGTAATTCTATTTTCAAAGAGCCGTGAGTCACTATAAGCTGCAAAATTCGGACCTTTAAAACCTGGAAAATAGTGTTCTGTTTGCCAAATTCGCAGGGAGAGGTGGCAGCTCTTGCTTGTTTTGCCAAATTCTCAGCGCGAGGTGGCAGCTCCTGACCTGCGTTTTGATATTCAAGGGAGGAGTGGTAGTTCTGTACCTGTTTTTTCCATTGAATTGAGTCGATCTTACCAAAAATTGCTATATACGCTTTTAGAAACTAGGATCCCCGTATCCTTGTTTTGTGTGGTATTATCTGGTGAGTTTATGTGGTTTTTCTGTCTCCTTTTGTTCTAAGAGCTTGCTTCAGGTCTAGAGCATTGTGTCTTAGTTTCTCTTGTATTAGATTGGTGGCTATGGCTAAGAATTGCTGTTTTTTGTAAGGCTAGCCATAGAACCTCAGTTTCTTCTTCATCCAGAAAAAACAGCATCTTGTGTCTGTCTTATGATTTAGATTTTTAATAGCTACTTGGAGAAACTTTGATATAAATCGGTCTATTTGAAAAGTACACTAAGATCTTTATGTTTTATACTATGTCAGTCTTAAAAGTGAAATTTTTTTAAGTAACTTAAGCTAGATATTATATGAAATGTGTTTTATTTAAGGAAAAAGGATAGTTTTGTCTCAAAGTAGCAGTTCCAGAACAGTAAAAAAGAAAGAAATTAGCTATCTTTTGTCTTTCAAAATGCCTCCATCAATTGAAACATATGTAAATGTCTTCCATGAGTCAAAAGAGTGAGGGCGGGGCACAATCAGGCCTCCCCACCTCCCAGTCTCCAAGGTCCGGTAGCAACAGGGACGCTTTTGAAAGACCCCTTTCCAGCTAGGTGGAGACTCTTTTAAGACAAAAGATAAGAAAAATTGCTACTTTGCTATAGTTATCAGAAATTGGATAGATCCTAATCAAAGAACTGTAAACAAGTTCTCTCTATTATAGGGGAACTTTAAGAAGTAAAAAAAAATAGAAATCACAATAAGACACACCCGAAATGGCCTGGAAAAATGTTTCCAGCAGTAGCCAAACACTTAAGGTTACATCCATACCAATGAATTGGTCAAGTGAGCAAGGACTTTTGTGATTTCCAAAGCCAGTTGATAAAATCTTTAAGGGCTAAAATTAGATTGGGAAAAATACCAGTAGTAAAAGTTGAATGAAATCTTAGAATGTTTAAATAGACTTTTCTTTCAACAACAGTTACATTTTATGATATATAGGCTTAAAATAATTTTTACATTTTGGGTAACTTATTAATGTTATTAAGTTAATAGATACCTGTCATAATTTAAGTTTATATACTTTTGCTTTTTGTGCCACAAGAGAAAGGATAGACAGATATATATATATTTAAGTCTGCTAATGAGTGTTTGCCATTTAAAGGGATGCACTGTAACAGATATACAACAAAGGCAACCTTTAAGAGGTTTATTGAGAAAGAAATTTATTTGATATGGTCAAGTTGCATCTGACTAAAGTTTAATCGTTTTATTTATGAGATTTTTAGGAGATTTAATGTTAAGTAGCATATAAAACAAAGAATTGGGCTTCTCGCAGTTAAAATAACAACATTTTCTTTAATTTCTGAGTTAAAGGGTTAATTTATTCTTTGTGTAATCTGCCTGGAAGACAAAGGTTTGGCCTCTCATTAGAATAAGATTCCTGAGTCTGAATACTAAGCCTCATGGCTTTTAGAAAAGAAAGCTAAGGGTTTTACTTTAAGATCTTTGGTTAAATAACAAGTATTGTTTCACAGTGACCTATATTATTATCTCTTTATTGCTAACTTGGTCACAACTTTATCTTTTTAAATCTAGCATTATCAAAGCCAACGGTTTGATTAGAGAATTCGCATCATTTACCTATAAAGTGTTTTTTTATTACTAGTCAGGTATTTAGAGATTTGATAATCTTGGTATATTCTTAGTATATCCTGACTATATGGTATTTTGTCTCAAAATTATTCTGCATCATATCTGAAGCTTTTTAAATATGGCTAATGGCTGTATTTAGGAATATTTTTATCTAAAGTTTTTTTTAACTGATTTTATTTGGCCTTTACGTTATGCTTGTAATTAATTTCTATCAGGTCTTTCACAATTAAGAATATTATGTTTATCAATTAATCATGGCCATATTGTCTTGTCATCTGCAGATAAGTTTTTACTTTGCTGATTTGCGGAAAAAGTTTGACCAAAACATCTCAACAAAAAGATGGAGTATGTTGGACTTGCTAAAAGGACTGTGACTAGACTGAATAAAATTTCCAGAACTCCTATGCAGAAGCTGATGGTTTCACAGACTGCGGCTGATCCAGAGCCACACGGAACAGAAATTAACTACATAAGACTGAGTAAACAAAAGGAAACCATGGTTTTTTTAATATTGCTGATATTTTAAGGTCCTAATTTCTGGATATAAGAAATCATTCTCTTTTCTCCTAAATTACCTAACTAATGGGTTTAGATACTGTAACTCTTGAATTAGAAGTTCCTGTTGGTAAACTTAGCAACGTCGTATCATAACAAGAGAAGTATTCGAAATTTGAGCTATGATTTTACAAAACAGAACAGCATTAGATTTCCTGTTAGTCTCTTAAGAAACAGTTTGTGCCTCAATAGATAAATGTTGCTGTATTTATATTAATACTCAATCTGAGGTTTTGCAGAATGTAGTTGCTGTTGAGGCATATGAAAAGCAGTTACTGATGCTGCTTATGTAGAGACAAACACCTCATGAGATTTGTTTCCTTGGTTCAAAGACCTTAGGGTCATAGTTTCATTGGTTATTTCAGACAATTGGCCTAATATAATTGTTAGTGTTTCTGTTTTATTTCCTAGTTTGCTGTATGGTGCCTGGAATCTTAAAAACCAGATGATGTCCAATTACCATTTATTGAGCATTTTTGATAAAAGATTCTATAAAAGATCATGATCCAAAGGAAAGAATAATGAGAGAGTTGTATATAATTCTCCTGGAATCCAGATTTCTGGCTTTCAGGGAGGTTGAGGCAACCCACGCGGGATATTTGCCTTTGGGTGTCCTCTTGAACCTTGAGCTTTGCGAAAAACACTGGTTCCTGAAGATACTTTGAGTCAAACAATGGTCCAGATAAACTAGTAAGACCATTTTGCTCTGGATATTGAGCTTTTTTTTTTGAAGAATTCAATCAGTTTTAGGAAATTAACTTCAAAGATCAGACTCAGAGTTACGTTTAGGGTAAATTAGTAATTAGTTTAAGCAGTATTTAAGACAGTGTCGTATGAAATACCTGTGTAATGTTTGTAATCAAACTGTCACCCTCTTACAATGCAGATTCTCAGAGATTGACCTCATGGCTCAGACTCCGTTTTATCTTTGGTTCCATTTCTGCTTCTGAGAAAGTGACCCATGACTGTTAACAGGTAAACCAAGGAGGGGCAGCTTGCCCTTGGGAAGAACACTTAGTATGTTTTAAACAGACTAACTGAAGACCTCCTACAGGAAAGGGCCATCCTGTATCATCTTGCTAATCATTAGTTCTCTAATGAAAACTTGTCATATGTAAATTTTTCTATACTGTTTCTTCTAGACACACTTCGTGTGCTCCTTATTGATATATGTTTGTGTAGATATGTTTCTAATTTAGATGATTCCTTTCCAACTAATAGTGAATTTGTGCGGGCAGTCTCTAGTTTAGATTCCTGACGAATGTGTGGACAATGCACTTCGGAAACTTTAGGATTATCTTTAAATATTCATAGTAACAATGCTAGTAAATACTGGAAAGGTAATGTTAAATTGTTACACATTGTAAAATGAAAGTCAGAAGAAAACCCATTGGTCCAACACTCAGGATATGGCTGGTAGCTTTATTTCCTACTTGTGGTATAGCTGAATTGGAGAAATCTTTAAGAAAATTTGTCAGTCACTATGGGACAAATAACAGATGAGACAAAAGCACAACAGTGATCTCTGATCTCATAAGCCAAAGTGACATGAGATAACAAAATAACCTTAGATTTTTTTATTAGTCCAAGAAAGTGTAGTCTGTGCTGTAGACAAGATATACATAGAATTAGACAGCAAGCTACTTGATTACACATTGTCACAACCTTACTTATTTGGTTGGTTACCATCAGGAATAAGTACACGGGCTAGATCACTACTGCAAGGGATAGTAATATTCTTAGTCTACATCCTGATAGTATTAGCCACAATAAGATTTATCCTCTATTGTCTTACACACCTAAAAGGCAAAAGAAGGCCTCAGGCTAAAATGTTGATGTACCTTCAATCTGCTCACTCCAGCAATGCCACTGATGGGAACATCGCTCTCACTTAATACCCTGGTGAAGAACCAGATGGTATCTGGTGGAAAATCAGCACCGTGAGTTTAAAGAGCCTGCAATGGCCGCCATCTAGGAGCTCGACTAAGTCCAGCTGTGTTATCTCCAATCTCCGATCAAAAGGAGGGACTGATTTAGGAAATAATATTGGAGTTATTATTCCCTCTCCTTGAGCATGGAGAATTGTGACCCAGCTGGGGCTGAGCCCTCACAGACTCACAAAGACACATCAACTGGGCCCTGAGATAAAACAACAGATGGGACAATCTCAGAAATTATCTTAAGGAAGTTTTCACAAAACGGCAATAAAACCTAACCCAAAGGACTTCTCACCTTTTGTCTTTTTCTTTTAACATTTAGTGAATAGGAATTTGTTGGACCAATGAAGACCCTCCTGACTTTTGTAACTGAAACCCGCACCAATGATTGTTAAGAAAGATGATTCAAAATGTAAGATTACAATTTCTAGCCAATCAGTGAAAAAGTGACGATTTCAATGATTCTACCCATTTTGTGTTGTTGATATATACTGATGATTCTGTAACCTTCCTTGGACTCAGGCAGACATGGCTGTGGCAGCACGCTTGTCTGTTTTCTGATTCTTGCCTATTCTGTAATATTCTTTGGACTTAGGCAGACATGGCTCTAGCAGCATGCTTGTCCGCATCCCACTTTTGTCCTTTTGAATATATGCCGAATAAAACTTTCTTTTTGTTTTACTAAAAAAAAAAAAAAATTCAAATAATCTAATGTTTTTAAATTGGCATTCCATTCTGTGTTTGCAATTGTGTGGCTGAGCATAACAAACATATCTAGTGTTAATTACTGAGTACATTTAAATTCTGTAAATGTATAGTTCTTATGAAATACCTAAATAACTGATATCATCATCATTTCAAGGTATGTTTTTTATAGTATGCATTTTTAAATGACTAATAAAGTGCAAATGCACTAAATCTAAAAGAGAAAAAAACTAGAGAATTTAAATAAATGAAATGGGATTTATAAATTCCAAATAAGTGGCTGATTTCAAATGCAAAGGCATAAAAAGTAATTAGATATCATTTGCCATGGCATCTTAATAAAAATATATTTTAAGGCATTTATAATTAAAGCACAGCTAGCCAAAGCAATCAAGAGAAATACAATTCTAAATAAAATGTTTAAGATGAAGCTGTAAACTAGAAAAGACTGATACCAAAAAATTCATCAAGTATCTTCCCTCAGTATTAGTGAGTCTTTGTGAACTATCATTCATGCCTCATTCCTTCATTAAACATGTGTCTGTTGAGAGCCAGAGGCAGCTTGTTTTTAATAAATTCTTCTACTGATTGATTACATCATTGTGAACATGTTTAGATCAATAAACATCTAATAACTATAAATATATGGTTCCCCCAGAGTCCATAATGTTTAGATAATCTAATAATGTAGAATTAAAATTTGTTTTCAGAACTCATAATAACATTTTATATTCTTCACAGTCATTGTTAATTAACTAGTGAATTTCTCAATCAAAACTAAAATTGTTTTTTTTGTTCATGCTCATTTTATTTCTGTTGCTACTAGATGTTGCTATGTATTTTATTATTACTAATATATAATAAATTATTATTAACATATAATAAATTATTATTAATATATAATAAATTATAAAGAATTTATTTCACATTTAACAAGAAATTAACAAAATCCACATTTAACAAACCATATGCCCACCATCTTATTCATACAGATGTACTGTCCTATAACAATTTAGCCTTGACTAATATACACTGTCCACAAATAATTTTTAAAACTGATCTGGTAATTATATACTGCACAGCAACTTTTCAACATTAACTGAAATTCTATTGTATCACAGAGCTACTAAAACACTTTGTTTTAGAAAAAATATATATATAACTTCATCCTAGTATCCATTAATCAACATTTTAAATATAATTTTCCTTAGGTTCCTAAAATATTTTGATTCATGCAAAAAGTGACTCAGGCTTAACAGTCAACATGTTAAACTAATAACATTTTCAAGATCTATAAAAATTCAAAACACGGCAAAACAAAAAAAAACAAATGTGAAATTTTCTTTAAATCTTGGGTGGTCTGCTGAAGAAAATTTAGCTGCATATAAAACTATAAATTACTGTTAAATCTGCTATTTGGATACAAGATAAGTTAATTTATGAAAACTTGTTTTAGTTTATAGAAAGTCTACACATGAAAGACAATTTCGATGAGATGTCCAAGCATAAGGGAGTTGGAATCCTATTGAAAATGGAAAAAGGTTTTGCACTCTACAAATATTGTTTGAACATAATATAAGCAGAAAAATTTGTGGTTTGTAAATCCATATGTTCTTAACTGGATATTCTTTACATACTTTTGTTTAAGTTTTCACAATGCACCTCTGTGCTAATGATTTCAGGCCTCATTCATGCTGTGGAAGAACATAAAACTAGTGCCATCTACTGGAAAAACTGGAAATCAATCAACTAACGGCAAATTATTTTGTGAATTATGTTAAAGAGTTGAAGTTTTATGTCTATTAAAAACAAAATCTTTAAAAAACAATCTCTTCCAGAGCATTTTTATGTTATCAAAAAAGTTTAGGTAAGATGAACATGCAAGAATGGAGAAACTGGAAGATAGAGGGTATTAATCTGAACAAGTGGAAACCCTTTTGGTGACACCAATACAGAAATCAGAAATACAGGTGTTATGTTCTGATCAAAGTTTTTATATTTGTTTCATGTGTGTCTTCTAGAACAGAGGTTCTGAACCTGGGTCAAAGGGCCCTCCCTTAAGAGTTTCAGAAGATCTACAAAATACCTCTCGAAATTATGACAAAATTGTGCATGTTATGTATTTTCTGGGGAAGAAGGTCATAGCTTTTATCAATTAATTATGGATAGGGTCCACCTTTTCATGACTCAAAAAAAAACTTTAAAAAATTAATACAGAAAGTTAATCTATTCAATAGATGAACAGCCCACTAATGATTTCATATATATATGTATATAATTTTGTAAGTAAATATAACATCAGTTACTATTAATGAACTATTGCCAGCTCAAACTTGAATAGTAAATTGTGTGAGTTAATTTACTTTAATGTATGTCAGTAGAATTCCTCTTTACAAATGAGGGATTTAAATTACAACAAGTAATATTAATTTGCTCTAAGGAAATGATCAAAAGAGCCAGAAAGTTCTTAATCTTCATGGTAAGTATAATCACCTAAACTCAATTTGTTTGAGTGAAAAAGTAAATGCAATTCTGGAAAATATACATTGAATCTGTGTAACCATTTTTTGCTATTTATTTAACAGCAATGCAATTTATACCTAAGACATATTATTCTATTAATGCAATAAAGAAAAGATAAATTTGCTTTACCAATATTCAAAAGACAATCAAACTGTGAACTTTACTTTTAATTTTCCCATGTAAAAAATTCTCTAATAAATTTGCACTCTGTCATAGCTATCACTTCACCTACATGTAAACTTTCCAAATGTTTATTCATTCATTTAACAAATATTTATTAAGTACCAGGCACTGTGCAAAGCTCTGGAGCCAAGCCCCAACATACAGTTCTAGTTATATGGATGATACCCTAAGGACTTTTGAACATTTCTAAATATCTGTCTTAAGGATTTCTAATTTCTGTATCAGAATATTATGGTATATTAGAATATCTTTACAAACTGCATAACAGCCATATGTCTCACACGAGACAAATATGCCATTAAAGTCAAGAAAGTCACAACCATATATTATCTGTATGATGTTAGAGAAAAGTATAATTTATCACTATAATTAGTACTATTTAGACAAACACCCTTACTTGGCTGAAAGCTACCATGATATCTAGTCTAAGCTATAATTAGACCTAATTTTTATCTACCATTAAAACTATGTATAAAATTATGCTCCCTAATCCCTCCTCAGATAATGCTTCAGTCTTGTTTTAGAGGGAAGGAATTCTAATGTTCAAACATGGAAAATATTTATGTCCTCCCACCACAACCTAGCAGATTTTTCTGCAAGTTCCCAGCCATTAATTAATACCGAATTTTAAGATTTGATTAACCAAAAGCCAAAAGTAAAAACAAATGAAAGTCTGTAAGATTACAGAATTTCAGAATTGGTTATCTAATTTAAATTCCTAATTTTAAAGGTGAAGCAACTGAGGTCTAAGAGATTTACTGACGTGTTCAAGGTCACACAAGTTAGACAGAAGTGTGGTTAGTTTTGACTTAATTCAGTGCTCTTCTTAATATGCAAAAAAAAATATTATAGGAATTAAGAAGTAATTCTGAGACAAGGAAAAATACCCTTAATTACAAACATAAGTGAACCATAACTCAGATGCACTTAATAAGCTCTAAATTAAAAATATGTTTTATTAAAAAATAAGAAATAAAGGAAGTCAAAGCTAAAAAATGATAGCTCACTCTTCTGGGATATGGGCCTTCATGCAGGTCGATCCAGTTATAATCAACTTTAAGAGCCTGTTCCAATTATTTTTTGGTTCTAGAATTATTTTGTATTGAATAATACTCAAAATTAGAACACTGGCTAGGGAGCAGAAATCTTTTTGATTTACCCGAGATTTCTGTTGTAATGAGTTTTAACCAGGGAACAGTAAATTAAAGCAAACTTCAAACTTTTATCTAATTTCCTAAATCTCTAATTTTGGCCTTTTCCTTCCTATTACTTGCACAAAGTAATAAGGAGCAGAATTCCCATTTGAATTTCATTTTTATTCTTCAGAATGTAGTTTCATTATTATTAAACATAACAATTTCTTCAACATTCCTATATGTTTAAGAGTAAAATCTTCTTCAAGAAATGAACAAAAAGATTTTGCTAATATTCAAGTTTTAAAATACGTAGACACTGGAAGACTGGCTTTCACAATACTTAAAAAGTAAATGGTACTTAAATGGTTAAGAAATTATTTAATATTGTTCTATCCAATCTATTTATCAAATTAAAAATAGGTTTACAATCACAAAGTTACAAAGCTAGGAAGTACCAAATGGTCAACAATTACCCTAAAGCAAAGATGAGAAGGTAAGGGAGCAGGGAAACTAGATTACTGGAAACGGAACAACCAGAATGGAATTAATGAGAACGTTGACACATCGTGAAAAATGTAACCAATGTCACTGAACGATTTGTTGTGTAAACTCTCACCAAAACACAATAAAATATTATTTTTAAAAAGAAAGAAAGAGAGTTTCTCTGGACTTTCATCAGTACTGGGTAGTAAAAATAAATGTGTTGTATATTTTTAGGACTTGAACTCTGGTTCAACAGGATGTATAATAAAGAGATCAAAACAACAGATTGAGATGGTTATTTCTGAAACATAAAGTGCATTTATGGATTCTATTAAAGTAAAAATAGTTAAATGAAAGATGGAACATGTCTAAATGTTAAAAGAGTCTACTGTCATTTCCTCAGAGAGTTGACAGGAATTTGCTGCAACATCCCTGTCCCACTCTCCCTGAGGCTGCCAATCAAGCAGGTGAACTGCTAAATAAATAAAGTCCACAGTAGTAGAAAAAATACATATATGTGTGTGTGTATGTGTATTTATATGTATAGATATACAGATACAGTGGCTTAGTATATGCCAGTCACTGTTCTAAGTACTTTTCACATCCTAATCTATTGAATTCTCACAGTAACCCTTTCAGGTGGGTACTACTATTATCCCCACTTTACATACAAGGAAGACAAGGCACATAGCTTTGTTGTTGTTAGGTGTCGTTGAGGTGGTTCTGACTAATAGCGACCCTGTAGGACAGAGCAGAACTGCCCCACAGGGTTTCCAAGGAGCAACTGGTGGATTTGAACTGCCAACCTTTGGGTTAGCAGCTGAGCTCTTAACCTCTATGCCACCAGGGTGTAGTAAGTGACAATGCCAGAATTCAAACCTAGGCAGTCTAACTCTAGAATCTGTGTGCATAAGAACTGTACCATAAGGGTTACTTCTTTTAAATTATAAGTGTTGCTGAATTTATCTTTTAATCATTTTGATAACACAATGTTAAAGATACATATTTTTCAATCAAAACTAATTCATTATAAGACCCTTTAATTCTATGATTGTCATATCTCAAGGAATCAACTATTAATTAATAAATTGTTTCTGTAAACAACCTGCTCAGTGTGTAGAATGTTACAAGAACCATGTAACCTATAGTAAGCCATGTTACAAGAACTATGCTGGGTGCTTTCACACACTGGGGTTTATTCCGGTGGAAAACATGGTTATGTATAAACTAAGTAACCTTCATACTCCAATTGTTACATGTAGTATGTAGCTACGAAACAGTTCAACATGGCACAGGGACTATACTGGTTTAGGTTCTCCCTCAAGCTCATATACAATTCAACAGATAAACCCTGTCCGTTCTACAGCATGAATCTCTCTCTAATCCATGCCCTTCTTTCCAAACCGACTGCAACAGCCACTGGCTAGCCTCAAATTTCACCAATATATACTCTATGAGGTCACTGCAGGGGCATAGCTTGGGGTGGGGGGACGTGAGGGCTGTTGAGAAGAATGGCTAAAGCCCCCATGCATTGAACTTCATTAGCCCCTCAAGTTACCACAAATAGACATACAATCTATTTTTAAAAAAATAGTATGTTTGCTATACAAACAGAGCTTCAAGACAAATGTCCTATCTCCCTTTCTAATCAGTTTGCTATCCCAGCCCCTCCCATAGAAACTTTCTGGAATTAGCACTGACCCTCCACCATACTAACACAATCTTTATAAAATGCAAATCAAGTCATGCTACCCCTCTTAATTCCCTTTCCAAGATTTAAATTCCTTTGAATATCATACAAGGCACTTTATGATTTGGCTAACTTTCCTTCCTCACCTCTTCTCTTGCCCTCACCCACTTAAGCTAGGCATATTTTATAAACTGCATTTCTCTGAATACACTTGGCCCTTACAGGCCTTCATGTTTTGCCCACACTGCTTCATATGTTAGGAATGTCTTCCCACTTCTTGGACACCTGGCTAACTGCTGCTCATAGTTTGAGATTCAGCTCAAGCACTACATCCTCTATGGAACCTCCTTAAAGTTCAGAGACTTCCCTCTCCTCCAAACCGTCATCCACTAAGCAAAGAGCTAGGACTATCCTCACTTGGAGTTCCATAATATCCCAGGCATAAACACCTACAGTCTAGACTTATCATCATATGGCGCAATGGTCCTTGCATAGCTCTAATCTCCATCTTGTACTTCTTGAAGAAAGTAGCTTTATCTTGTTTATCTTTGTATCCTCACTGCTTAATACAATGCCTGCCACTCATAGCTGATATTCAACAAATGTTTGTTGGAATTAAATTCCCTCTAATGTGGTAATAGAGATATGTACATTTACAGAAAATATAAATAATACTAATAACAATGTTCACAGAAATAAAATATGTGACCAATGTGATTTTCATAAAATTAAAATATTAAAGTTATGATAGAAGCACACATAATTAAATCTTGGACTTTCACACCTCACTTGTTTAAATACTTAAAACCACATTTTTAAAAAGTGTGGTGATTCTAACTTAAGAAACAAGTAACATGCAACATTAGTTCTGTTTATTTGGGTATTATGAAGTTGAACATATTTTATTTTTAGCTACAATAAACAAGTAACAATTATGCTAAGGTTGTCCATTTTGATTGTGGTTTTTTTTCCTAAAAAAACAGCTACATGTGAAATGAAAAGTATTTTCACTACTCTTTAATAAGATGGATGTCCAATGTTGTGTGATTTGAGGCAGCTTCTTATCAAGACTTCCAGCCTCTTATGAACATTATGACTTTCAAATGTGTAATGTGCATTAAAAAATAAAAAGATACCATGAAATATTAGTGACAGTTATATACTGGGCAAGGAAACTGGACAACGTTTCCCAGGGTTGTACAGACGGTGGAAATAAATGTTACTCAAAGTAGAGTCGGGATTTATAACCAATTCCCACCTTCAAATTAGGGCCCAAATAAAAGAAAATGAAATTTAGCAAAGCATTATGGTGCAGCATTTCCTGCAGCAGAAATACCCACTCCTACCAGTGCCCTCACTATGTACAGTACAACAAGCAGCAACCTGAGGGAAGCCCACAGGCTCGCAGGGCTACTGGCTGGTTCTTTGTCACCAAACGCAGCAGGTTGAATGCAGACATCACTGTGATATCTTCACCAACAAAACGAGAGGCAAAGAACAGGGACAAGAGCTGAGTGGGAGAAAAAAGAAAACAAAAACAAATTAAAACATCACAATGTTAAACACATTCATTGCACAGTTGATAGCTATGATTTTATCTGGAACTGCACACATACACACAATGCTAACACATTTTAAAAGCCTACTTTTCAGACGTTGAGTTTACTTTCAACTCAGGCTTATTTATATCTTCTGAGTAAAATACACACCACATAATAGCAGTATAATCTGTGAACACAGTTTGCAAGAGGTTGACAAAGGATACAAGGTTTAAAACAGTTTAAAGGAATTAGCATTTACTGAGCTCCTACCATGTGACAGGCACTGTCTTGGGCCTATTATACACACTGTCTTGTTTATTCTTACAATAAACCTAGGAGGTAGGTTTTATCCCCCAATATATATGTGAGGAAACCAAGGCTCAAAGGTCCAAGGGCACAAAGCAAACAACCAGTGGAAAAAGGATTAGGAAACTCTATTATATCTGATTGCAAAGCCGGGTTCTTTCCTTACACCATGCTGACTTCTTCCAGCAATTATCTGCAAATCTCTCTCCCTGAAGATTGTAAAATATTCTCAGATTAAGAGATTTTTTTGTTGGAATTTTTTTTTTTAATAGAAAGTCAAATAACCTAGGGACAACTGGAAGACTTCACTTTAGAAACAGTGTTAAGTTTGAAAAAAGCATGGCAAATATAAATTTTCATTCAAATTTATGATTTATAATTTCTAGATCAATCCTGTGAATAATATTCATGGCCTTGCATTAAAAAGGGAAAATGTATTTTTAAAGGTTTTGAAAATGAACCATGTAGAAGAATCTCAAAATTATGTGAGGGTTCAACTTCAGGGAAAAGTTCAGATTTTAGAATTTTTACAAAGGTTCTACACACTGTTTCAACTGGTAAAGATAAAGATTAACTTCACATGAAAATGGAAAATACTAAATTAATATTAATATCTGATATTTTATTGAAAATCAGCATAGTAAGTGGTTTAACCACTAAATGCCCAAAAATTGATATCAAATTAATGTCTTGTTCATTTCCTACACTCCCCCTGAAAAAATAAAAGTCTGTTCCTGGTCTCTTCTGACCTCCTTGAAGAACAAACACATAATAAACGGTAATATATTTTACCAAATCACTCTGGAGTATATCTGACAGAACTCTGCTTGTATTAACACGTCTGAACTCTGACTTCCCAAACTAAACTCACTACAAAAGTAAAACATTTTTGTGTTACTAACTGGAGACAAAAGGGAGGAAGAGGGAAGGTAAGTATCACAATGCACAGCCTGAAAGAACCATTAAACATAAATAAACATGTCATTTTCACGAGTGACTGCAGAGCAGGGAAAAGAGAGCACTCCTTTGGAGCAGACTACTGACTAATAAAAGATCAAAGATCTATACCTCACAACACTATAAATAAAAATGTATTTTTTCCTTGTGACCTATAAAAATGTGCACAGTAAATGCAATTACTTAGCAAAGGAATAAAGTGTGCACAGTAAATGTAATTACTTAGCAAAGCTGTAGCCTCACTGTGCTCCCGCAGCTCACCATAAAACGTCTTCCTATTCTGTTTCATCAACTGCTGTACCAGGCAGCCTACGCGCCTACTGATCGCCATGGCCATCTGGCTTATGTCAAAGCCAGAGCACAGGAAGAAAGGCAGTGATGTCACTCTGCAGGTCAGGCAAAGAACAAAGATGCATTCTCAATTAAAAGCTGAGGGCCTCAAATACTGGGGGCCCTCCAGCATGATATGACTTTGTGATTTAATGTTCAGACTATTTTGCGTTTATTTCTACCCAAATAACCAGGGCTCCATCTAGTGGCAAATTAGTTTTGCCCACTATTTTTGTTTTAATAGCAGGCCCAGAAAGTGTTACATTTACACCATAATGTGGGGCAATTAAGATGATTAATTTTAGTGCAAGCTAGTCTTTTTTATACCGAAGAGTACCAAAAGCATGATTTGTCACAATGTTCACCATTTGCAAATCCTACAAAGCATGTGTTTCGTAAGTTACGATTTGCTGTAACCCTAATTGTTTTAATGTTTGCAAGGTTAATGGATAAAGCAGCTAATTTTGCAAAACACATGCAAAGCGACATCACTTACACACTACCCTGAAAATATGTAACTGGACTGTAAAGTGAAAAACATTTCTAAAGAATGTATTCTTGCATCTAGACACCTTGGTAAGTCAAATTCATAATCTTATACTTCCACAGGACACAAAAATCACAGTGAATGTGGCTCTGACATATGACACCAGGATCAACTCTTCTCCAAAACAGAAAAAGCAATATTTTTACGTTGAAATCTTTTGGCAAAATTAATTTTTAGCTAGTGCTTTCCACCTAACTTATGTTTGCAGTCAACAAAATAAAACACTTTGACAAATAGATCTAAAATACACAGTGCTTTTGCACAAAAAATTAGATAGGTGTGAGCTATGGAGTCAGACTGTCTGGGTTTGAATCTGGCTCTGCCCTTAACTACTTGTGTGACCTTGGGCAAGCTGCTTACCCTCTCTGTGGCTCAGTTTCCCCAACTCTAAAATAATGATTAGAAGTTAACTGATAGGGGGCGGAACAAGACAATGAAGTGAGTGGACGCTCCCATTTACTCCCCCAGCAACCAATCCACTGAACAACAAATAAAAGCAAGCACAGACTAAGATCTCAGAACTCCAGACGGCAGCTGAGGTGTTGCAAAGTTGGGGTGAGTCCAGAATGGGGGAGAGGAGGAGTGGGGATGGTACAGAAGCTGGGAGAACCTACCCACTAACAGTGGGAGCATGTGCTCATTGCAGCCATTTTGGGATGGGGCTGAGCAACACCCCAAACAAGGAAAACAGGGAACAAACAAAGGGGGCTAATCTGAGGAAGCTGTAGCTCAATTTTTTAAGGCAGTGCAAATTGGAACCCATCAGCCACTCCGTGGGGGAAAGATGCAGCAGCCTTCCTCCACATAGGCTCACAGCCCTGCCTTTCAGTTGGCAGACAGGCGCTTGGCCCTCTGATCCACCAGGGTCCCCAATTCGAAAATTTTTCCATGAAAACCAGAATGCAAAATTTAAAGTAAAAAATAAAAAGATAACAAATAGCCCACATTCAATAAAAAATAGTAAAACACACAAAATCACAAGAAAAGAAAGACCAGTCAAAAGCGAAATATGAAGAAGAGTAAATTTATCCTATTGAGACCAGACTAACACAAAGAATTTATAAGTTTCAGACTACAATACAAAGTACGTTTAAAGAAAGCAAAAAGCACATAGAAAACAAACTAGTGGAGATCAGGAAACAAGTGGAGGACCAAAATGAGAGACTCAACAAGAAAAATGAAAACATAAATAAATAACCAAATAGAACTACTGGAACTGAAGAACAAAGTAACTGAATTAGAAAAAGCAAAAGAAACATTCAACAATAAAGTCGAACACAAAGAAGAAAGAATAAACGAACAAGAACACAAAATAATTGAAATTATCAAGTCTCGAGAGAAGCAAAAAAAAAAAGAACAAAGAAAAGCAAACAAACCCAAAAGAAAATATGGGATTCAATTAAGAAATCTAATATTAAAATTGTTGGAGTCCCAGAGCACCATGACAAAATAAAAGCATAGAAACAGTTTTCTAAAAGCTAATCAGAGAGAATTTCCCAGAAATGAACAGAGAACCAAGCCTGCAAATACAGGAACCTACAAAAACCCCAATCAGAAGAGACACAAAAAGATCAACTCTGTGCCATACACTAGTAAGATTCTTGAAAACCAAAGACAAGGAAAGAATTTTGAAAGCAGCAAAAGAAAAACACAACACATCAAGGGTCTTTCATAAGAACCAGTGAGGATTTCTTCCCAGAAACTCTAGAGATAAAAAAACAATGGAGCAACATACATAAAATACTGAACAAAAAACAATTGCCAACCAAGAATTTCTTTACCCAGCAAAGTTGTCATTCAAAAATGAGGGGGAAATTAAGACATTTTCAAACAAACAGAAGCTCTAGCAATTTGCCACTACCAGACCAGCTTTGTATTACTCAAGGCTGTACTACAAATGGAAAGGCAAGGGCATTAAATACTCATACCTCTACATGGGAAAAATAACTAACTAAATAAATAATAGAAAAAAAGACATCTTAACAAAACACAATAACACAAGCAATCATAAGGACCAAATATATGACATTTTCAGGGAATAAAGTCAATAATTAAACCTCACAAACAATATAACACTAAGTATGTAACAAATAAGCACAAAGAAAACTTAACAAATATAGGTTGTATATTAACGTTAATGGAGACAAACCAACAGAAATGGGGGAGGGAGGAGCATATCAAGAATGGGTTTATTATATTAAAGTTGTATGTTAATTCTTGTTCATATATTCAACATTTTTGCAATTGTAAGTTATGTAATGTAATATATGTTGTAACCACTAAAAAATCGCCAAGAAAACAACATTCAGAACAAACCAAGGAAGAAAGCAAAAAGGTTCATGACAAAAAAGCAGCTAAACACTACCAAAAAGCAGAAAAATCAGAAAAAAAAACAAAGAAAAAACAAAACACTCAAAAAACAAATAGCAAAATGAGTGAGATAAACACTTAGTTTTCAATAATAACCTTAAACGTAAATGGTCTAAAGATCCCCATGCAAAAGTCAGGCAGTGACAGAATGGATAAAAAAACATGATCCATCTTTTTGCTGTCCACAAGAAACACACCTTAAAATAAGGACACAAACAGACTGAAAATAAAAGGATGAAGACAAATACTCCATGCAACCAGTAAACATAAAACAGCAAGGATGGCCATACTGATATCAGATAAAATGAACTTTAAATCAAAATCTATTACAAAAGAGGTAGGGCCAAGACGGCAGAGTAGTCAGACACTTCCTGTGGTCCCTCTTACAACAAAGACCCAAAAAAACAAGTGAATCGATAATACACAACAATCCAGGAACCCTGAACATCAAAGACAAAGTTGAAAGGTTGAACTGAGCAGCAGTGGGAGGGAGAGACAGTTCAGAAGCAGCGAGGATTTGCCAGACCTGACCTGGGTGGCACTCTGAAGGCAGGATCAGCCAGCCGGTGGGCTGAGGCAAACAGTAGCACTCGGGGTGTGTTTTCCATACCGGGAGAAGCTGAGTGGTTGAGAGTCTGCTCAAGACTCAAAACCAGGGAGAAGCGGCCCTCAGTCTGCAGAAGTTAAGTGCAAGTGTCTAACCTACCGCGTGGGATAAAAAAAAACCCTTCCCACTTGTAGGAAGTACCTCTCCCATTTACCCGCCCCCTCCCTGCTCTGCTCTGGTCCCGGGTCCAGCTTCAGCAATTGCCGCACCCCGTGGGCCAGAAGTGGGAAACGTCTCGCCTCCCGAGCCATTCTCCCAGCTTTGGAGAGGGAACAAATTAACAAACAGAAAAAAATACTCTGCCAGCTCCCCTAAGCCGGGAACTCAGGGCAGGCACTGTCCCTTTGCCTATGCACAGGCATAAGGGGTCCATGGACTTTGAATGCCTTTCACTCCTGCCTAGATTTGTGTGGGCCCATTTCAACAGCGTAGGCCCTTATTAGCACAGTACAACAGAGTATATACCTGAAGCCTATTTTCAACTGCAACAGCTGAGAGGAAGTGGCAGATTCATGACATTTGATATCACCCCACCCATTAAGCAGGGTCCTCACCTACCCACATCAGATGCCTGAGGACTGGTGGCTCTAAAGACTCCATCTAGCCACTCACAACAGGGGTCTGAGAATAAGTGTGCCTCCCAGTCCCTTCAGCCAACAATGTTGGGTGCCCAAAGTCTGACTGCAAAACCCACCAACCTACACACTGTAGGGAACAGGGACAAACCTTTCACCCAGACACTCAGGGGCAGCCATCAGCCCCCTGCCTTGCTCAGCATATAACCCCTACTGCAGCCAGACACCTGTGCTGACTCCAATCAACCCTATGTTTCCCTGCTTGTCTAGGATTGTAGGTGAGAGCCTGCACCACACACTCAATGACCAACAACCTGGACACCTCAGCTGAATCTACACAAGAAAAGTAAATGGACTCCTGGGCTCACATACCTAGTAACAGCTCTAACCACCTGGTGACAGGATGTGAGAGCTTCAAAGATGCCAATAATCAAAATAGCTCACACAACCAGCCTATTCGGGCTTATTAAAACAAAACAAAACAAGAAGCTAGGACACAGTAAGCAAACATAAAATAAATAAATAACTTATTGATGGCTCAGAGACAACAGTCAAAATCAAATCACATAAAGAGGGAGACCATGATGGCTTCTGCAAGCAACCAAAACAAAGAACCAAGAAACCCCCCAGAGAAAGAGGAGATCTTGGAGTTACCTGAAGTGAAATTCAAAAGATTAATATACCGGGCTCTTCAAGATATCAGGAAAGAGGACAGGCAAAATGCAGATCAAACCAAGGAACACACAGACAAAACAAGAGAGGAACTTAAGAAGGTTATACAAGAGCATAATGATGAATTTAACAGGCAGCAAGAATCCATAGAGAGACAGCAAACAGAAATCCAAAAGATTAACAATAAAATTTCAGAATTAGACAACTCAATAAAAGTCATAGGAGAAGAATTCAGGCAAAAAAAGTCACAATTAGTAAGACTGAAGATAAAGCACTTGAAACCAATTTATTTGAGGAAAAATCAGATAAAATAATTTTAAAAAAGGAAGAAACTTTAAAAATTATCTGGGATTCTACCAACAGGAATAACCTACCAGTGACTGGAGTACCAGAACTGGGGGGATAATAGAAAACACAGAATGGTTGAAGATTTCTTGGCAGAAAACTTCCCTGATATCGTGACAGATGAGAAGACATCTATCCAAGAAGCTCATCAAACCCCACACAGGGTAGATTACAAAAGAAAGTCACCAAAACATATTATAATCAAACATACCAAAACCAAAAACAAAGAGAGAATTTTAACAGCAGCTAAGGATAAACGAAAGGTCATCTACAAAGGAAAGTCATATGTAAAACATGACATGACAACATTAAAACAAAAAGAGGAACTCAACAATGTGGTCATAGAACTTTCCTATGGAGATGAAGTCAAAGCAATATCAAGAAATAAAAGATTGGTTTAAACTTAGAAAAACAGAGGTAAATACTAAGGTGACCACAAAGAAAACTAAAAATCCTACACATCAAAATAAAAAAAACAAAAATATAAAGACTCAGCAAATACAAAATCAACAACAATGAAAAAGATGAAAACAAAATACATAAAGAAAAAAGACTCAGCACAGAAAATTAAGTGGAAAAAAACTGTCAACAACACACACAAAATACATCAAAATGATGGCACTAAACTCAAACCTATCAATAATTACACTGAATGTAAATGGACTAAATGCACCAAAAAAGGGACAGTCGCAGTACACTTAAAAAAAAGAGTGGCAGAATGCATAAAAAACACAATCCATCTATAGGCTGCCTACAAGAGACACACCTTGGACTCAAAAACACAAACTAAAATTCACAGGATGGAAAAGAAATATATCACGCAAACAACACTCAACAAAGAACAAGAGTGGCAATATTAATCTCTGAAAAAATAGACTTTAAAGCAAAATCCACCACAAAGGATAAGGAAGGACACTAAATAATGATTAAAGGGTGAACACACCAGAAGACATCTAACCACAGGAAGGTTAGTACTGAAGGAAGAAATCCAAGCTGCACTGAAGGCACTGGTGAAAAACACAGCTCCAGGAATTGACGGAATATGAATTGAGATGTTTTAACAAATGGATGCAGCACTGGAAGTGCTCATTCATCTATGCCAAGAAATCTGGAAGACAGCTACCTGGCCAACCAACTGGAAAAGATCCATATTTATGCATATTCCCAAAAAAGGTGATCCAACCGAATGCAGAAATTATCAAACAATATCACTAACATCACACGCAAGTAAAATTTTGCTGATGATCATTTAAAAGTGGCTGCAGCAGTATATCGACAAGGAACTGCCAGAAATTCAGGCCAGATTCAGAAAAGGACATGGAACCAGAGATATCACTGCCGATGTTCAATGGATCCTGGCTGAAAGGAGAGAATACCAGAAAGATGTTTACCTGTGTTTTATTGACCATGCAAAGGTATTCGACTGTGTGGATCATAACAAATTATGGGTAACACTGAGAAGAATGGGAATCCCAGAACACTTAATTGTGCTCATGAGGAACCTGTATATAGATCAAGAGGCAGCTGTTCAGACAGAATAAGGGGATACTTCGTGGTTTAAACTCAGGGAAGGTGTGCATTAGGGTTGTACCCGTTCACTATACCTATTCAATCTGTATGCTGAGCAAATAATCCAAGAAGCTAGACTATATAAAGAACAGGGCATCAGGATTGGAGGAACACTCATTAACAACCTGCATTATGCAGATGACACAACCTTGACTGCTGAAAATGAAGAGGACTTGAAACACTTACTGATGAAGATCAAAGACTACAGCCTTCAGTATGGATTACACCTCAACATAAAGAAAACAAAAATTCTCACAACTGGACCAATAAGCAACATTGTGATAAACGGAAAAAAGACTGAAGTTGTCAAGGATTTCATTTTACATGGATCCACAATTGACAGACATGGAAGCAGTAATCGAGAAATCAAAAGATGCATCGCATTGGGCAAATCTGCTGCAAAAGACTTCTTTAAAGTGTTGAAATGCAAAGGTATCACCTTGAGGACTAAGGTGCGCCTGACCCAAGCCATGGTGTTTTCAATTGCATCATATGCGTGCAGAGCTGGACAATTAATACGAAAGACCGAAGAAGAATTGACACATTTGAATTGTGGTGTTGGTAAAGAATATTGAATATACCATGGGCTGCCAAAAGAATGAACAGATCTGTCTTGAAAAAACTACAACAAGAATGCTCCTTAGAAGCAAGGATGGCAAGACTACATTTTATATACTTTGGACATGTTGTCAGGAGAGATCTGTCCCTGGAAAAGGGCATCACGCTTGGTAAGCTACAAGGTCAGCAAAAAAGAGGAAGACCCTCAACGAGATGGACTGACCCAGTGGCTGCAACAATGGGCTCAAGCAGAACAACAACTGTGAGGATGGTGCAGGACCAGGCAGTGTTCCGTTCTGTTGTTCATAGGGTTGCTACGAGTTGGAACCAATTCGACGGCACCTAACAACAATACCAACACACCAGGACAACATAACCATAACAGATATTTACAAACCCAATGACAGGGCTCCAAAATACATAAAGTAAACTCTAACAGCATTGAAAAGAGAAATAGCTCCACAATAATAGTAGGAAACTTCAACACACTACTTTCGGTGAAGGACAGAACATCCAGAAAGAAACTCACTAAAAACATGGAAGATCTAAATACCACAGTCAACCAACTTGATCTCATAGACATATACAGAACACTCCAATCAAAACCAGCCATGTATACTTTCTCTTCCAACACACATGGAACATTCTCCAGAATAAACCACATATTAGGCCATAAAGCAAGCCTTAACAGAATCCAAAGCACTGAAATATTACAAAGCATCTTTGCTGACTATAAAGCCATAAAAGCAGAAATCAATAAAAGAAAAAGTAAAGAAAAAAAATCAAATACATAGAAACTGAACAACACCTTGCTCAAAAACTACTGGGTTATAGAAAAAATCAAGGACAGAATAAAGAAACTCACAGAATCAAGTGAAAATGAAAACACATCCTACCGGAACCTTTAGGACACAGCAAAAGCAATGCTCAGAGGTCAATTTATAGCAATAAATGCACACATCCAAAAAAAAAAAAGAGCCAAAACCAAAATCAAAACATTAACTCTACAACTTGAGAGAGCAGCAAAAGAAGCCCCTGGGCACCAGAAGAAAGGAAAAAATAAAAATTGGAGCAGAAATAAATAAAATAGAGAAGAAAAAAACAACTGAAAGAGTTAACAAGACCGAAAACTGGTTCTCCGAAAAGATCAACAAAATCGATAAACCACTGGCCAAACTGAGAAAAGAAAAACAGGAAAGGAAGCAAATAACCCGAATAAGAACTGAGATGGGCGATATCAGAACAGACTCAACTGAAATGAAAAGAATCATAACAGAATACTATGAAAAACTGTACTCCAACAAATTTGAAAACCTAGAGGAAATGGACAAATTCTTCAATACACTACGTACCCAAAGTAACACAAACAGAGATAGAAAATTTAAACAGACTCCCTACATAAGAAAAGATTGAAGATGACATCAAAAAACTACCAAAAAAAGAAAAAAAAAAGCCCAGGATCAGATGGCTACACTGGCGAATTCTACCAAACATTCAGAAAAGAGCTGACACCAATCCTACTCAATCTCTTCAGAAACACAGAAGAGAAAGGAATGCTACTGAACTCTTTCCATGAAGCCAGCATAACCATG
Organism: Trichechus manatus latirostris; assembly: GCF_000243295.1. Classification (NCBI taxonomy): domain Eukaryota; kingdom Metazoa; phylum Chordata; class Mammalia; order Sirenia; family Trichechidae; genus Trichechus; species Trichechus manatus. The sequence goes on from NW_004444022.1 coordinate 7,528,750, forward strand.
ATACCTAAAACCAGGCAAAGCATCACAAAAAATTAAGATTACAGATTAATATCCTTTATGAACATGGATGCAAAAATTTTCAACAAAATTTTAGCCAGCAGACTTCAGCAACATAATCAAAAAAATCATACACCATGATCAAGTGGGATTCATACCAGGATTACAAGGGTGGTTCAACATTAGAAAATCAATCAATGTAATCCACCACATAAACAAAACAAAGGAAAAGAACCATATGATCATATCAATTGATGCAAAGAAGTCATTCTATAAAATTCAACACCTTTCCTGATAAAAACTCTCAGCAAAATAAGAATAGAAGGGAAATTTCTCAACATAATTAAGGGCATATATGCAAAATCATCAGCTAACGTTATACTCAACAGAGAAGGACTGAGAGTCTTCTCTTTGAAAATAGGAATGAAACAAGGATGCCCATTATTACCACTCTTATTCAACACTGCGCTGGAAGTCCTAGCCAGAGCATAAGACAAAGAGAAATAAAAGGTATCCAAATCAAAAAGCAAAACTACCTCTATTTGCAGATGACATAATCCTATACTAAAAACCAACCAAACCCATTGCCATCTAGTCGATTCCAACTCACGGTGACCCCAAAGGACAGAGCAGAACTGCCCCATAGGGCTCTCAAGGAGCTGCTGGTGGATTCGAACTGCTGACCTTTTGGTTAGCAGCCATAGCTCTTTACCACTGCACCACCAGGGCTCCATCCTATACAGAGAAGACCCTAAAGATCCCACAAGAAAACTGCTGGAACCAATAGCATTTAGCAACAGTGCAGGTTACAAAATCAACACACAAAAATCAGTTGGGTTCCTCTAAACTGACAAAGAAATCAAGAAAACAAGACCATTTACAATAGCCCCCAAATCAATAAAATACCTAGGAATTAACAAAACCAGGAATAGAAAAGACTTATAAAATGAAAATTATAAAACACTACTACAAGAGACTAAGAGAGACCTACGAAAATGAAAAGACAGCCCGTACTCTTGGAATGGAAGACTTAATACAGTGAAAATGGCAATTCTACCTAAAGCAATCTACAGATACAATTAAACCTCAATACAAATCCCAGCAACATTCTTTACTGAAATGGAAAAACTAATGACTAACTTCATATGGAAAGGAAAGAAACCTCAAATAGCCAAAGCAATACCGAAGAAAAAGAGCAAAGCAGGAGGCATCACACTCCCCAATATGAAAACATACTGTACAGCCACTGTAAGCAAAACAGCCTGGTTTCAATGACAGACACATAGACCAGTGGAACAGAATTGAGAACTCAGAAATAAACCCAGCCATCTATGCACAACTGATTTTTGAAAAGAAGTCAAAGTCATTTAGCGAGGCAGAAACAGTCTCTTTAATTAATGGTGCTGGCAAAACTGGATATTCACTTGCAAAAAAAATGAAACAGGACCCGTACTTCACACTATAAAAAACTAACTTAAAATGGTTTAAAGACCTAAATGTTAAACCTAAAACCATAAAATTCCTGGAAGAAAACTACGGGACCTAATCTTTTGTAAAAATAGGATAATAAACATTACAACAAATGCCCAAATGAAGAAGACAAAATAGATGGGAACTCATAAAAATTAAAAATTTATGCTCATCAAAAGACTATTAAAAGAGGAAATCGACAACCTACAAACTGGGAAAAGATATTTGGAAATGACTTATCTGATAAGGGTTTAATCTCTAAAATCTGTAGAAAACTGCAACAATTCAACAACAAAAAGACAAACAACCCAATCATAAAAAATGGGCAAAGGACGTGAACAGAACCTTCACCAAAGAAGACATCCAAGCAACCAACAACCATATGAAAAGATGTTCACAATCATTAGCCATTAATGATATGCAAATCAAAACTATAATGAGGTATCATCTTACCCCAGTTAAAATGGCACTGATTAAAAAAAAGAAAAAAGATAACAACAAATGTTAATGAGGATGTGGGGAGACTGGAACACTTATCCACTGTTGGTGGGACTGTAAAATGGTACAACCACTATGGAAAACGGTAGGGCGCTTTCTCAAAAAACTAGAACTACAACTAGCTTATGATCTAGCAATCCCACTCCTAGGTATATATCCTACCCAACGCTGTTGAGTTGATTCCAACTCAAGGCAACCCTATAGGACAGAGTAGAACTGCCTCCAAAGGGTTTCCAAGCAGCAGCTGGTGGATTTGAACTGCTGATGTTTTAGTTAGCCAGCCGAGCTCTTAACCACTGCACCGCCAGGGCTCCAGTATATACCCCAGAGACCTACAAATAATGACACAGACATATGCACACTTATGTTCATTGCTGCTTTGTTCACAATAGCAAATAAATGGAAACAACCAAAGTGTTCATCAATGGACGAACAGATAAGCAAACTGTGGTACATACATACAGCAGAATACTACGCAACCACAAAGAACAATTGTGAGTCCACAGAACATATTATAACATGGATGGACCTGGAGGGCATATTGTTAAGTAAAACAAGTCAAGTATATAAGGACAAATATAGTATAATCCCTCTTTTATAGAAAAAGAATAGATATATAGAGACCAATGTTCACTGGTGGTTATCAGGGAGAGCAGAGAAGAGGGGAAAGTATGCTTTAGATCATAGAGACTTGTTACTTTTTATTTATTTACTCATGTTGGTGATGGGAAAAGTGGCATTGAATGTGGATGTTGTCAGCACACTACAACCGAAGTAAAAATGAGTGTTTGAACACATGGATGGGTATAGGCATATTGGTATATGGGTAGGTATAGGTGTGTACACAGATGAAAAGAGACAGAAGTATCTATAACCCATTGCTGTCGAGTCGATTTGAACTCACAGCGACCCTACAGGACAGAGTAGAACCACCCCATAGGGTTTCCAAAGAGCAGCTGGTGGATTTGAACTGCTGACCTTTTGGTTAGCAGCCATAACTCTTAACCACTGCACCACCAGGGCTCCAGAAGTATTTATAAGTACATATAAATACAAATATGTGGAGGCAAGCACATACATTCAGTGAAGACACAAATATGGATACTCCACAGGCATAACCAAATACCTTCCAATATTGGTCTTCTGGGTTTGAAAGCTTAGGACCATAGTCTCATGGAACAATTCAGTCAACTGGCATAACATAGTTGAAAAAAATCATGATCTGCATCCTAGTGAAGTGAGCAGCCTCTGGGGTGTTAAAAGCTTGCCAGTGGCCATCCACGACACAACTAAGGGTCTCTACTCGCCAGGAGCAAAACAGTAAGGAGGTAACCAAAAGCTCAGAGAATAAACAAGCATACTTTAGCCACGACCTCATCTACCCTGAGACCAGAAGAACTAGATGGTGCCTGGCTACCACCACTGACCATTCTGACGAGAGTCACAATAGATGGTCCCAGACAGAATGGGAGAAAAATGTGGAGCAGAACTCAAATTCTTATTTATAAAATAAAATTAAAATCCAGACAAACTGAAACAGTAGAGAACAGAGGACTCCTGAGACTATCACCCTCAGATGCTCTTTAAACCTAGAATTGAACCTATCCCCTGAGAGCACCTTTTAACAAAATAGCAGAGTGGCACACAAAATAAAGAATATTACCCATTAGATCGATGCTCTACTTAAAAACCATCAGTATGAGATCAAAAGGTCAACAATTACTCAAGCAAAGATGAAAAGATAAGGGGGCAGGGAAACTAGAGCACTAAAAGTGAAACAAATACAACACAATTAAAGAGAATGTTGACACATTGTGATAAATGTAACTAATATCACTGAACAATTTCTGTGGAAATTATCAGATGGGAACCTAACTTGCTGTGTAATTTTCACCAAAAACTCCATAAAATATTTTTTTTTTTAAAAAAAGAAGAAGTTAACTGATAAAAAGTACTTGGAACAACTTCTGGCACATAATATACACTTGGCAAATAGTAACTATTACTATTATTTAAATATACTATTTGCTATGTTTTAAAATTATATGAATTAGAAAATTCTAATTAGAATTAATTCTATTTAGAGTTAGCAGGCCATTCTCCAAAGACAGAATCCTATTTAGGCCAGAAAACTTACTACTTTTTGATGAATTTCCACAGTGAATTATCCTAAAAATAAGAATAGGATAAAGCTATCCTAAAGATAATAGCTGACGAAGCACTTGGCATGTGGCAGGCACTATCCTAAGCACTTCACATTTATTAGCTCATTTAATCCTCATGACCTTATGAAGTACATACTATTATTTTCCCATTTTTAGGTATAGAGACGGAGGCCTAGGGAGGCTAAGTAATTTGCCTAAAGTCTTACAGCTAGTAACAGGCAGGGACAGGATTTGAACCTATGCCGTCTATCTCCAGTGCCAATGCTCTTAACTGCTACATGACTGGCAACAAAAAGGCTGAAGTTGTACAAACCTACTTTAGATACTCTAATTCTATGTTTACCTACTAGATAATAGGTCTGACAATAAGAAAAATTAATTCAAGAAGATTATTTGAAGATTCTCTCCCTTGACTCAGAGAGAAAAATTAGGGAGCTAAGGATGTGAAAAACCTAAGACATCCTCAGATTTCTGGATTTGATCTTTCTGTTCCACCAGATACAATTTCCCCTTCTCTTTCTCCTTCAAATGTTTTCTCTACACTTCTCGGATACACCTTTAAAATGTGTCCTGAAGATGCCTAGAACTGATTCAGCTTTCATTTACCAGAGCTTTAATATGGTGATCATATGTTACTTTTGAGAACTAAACAAACCAACAGTTAGCACCCTCCAAATTTTTTTCAGATTTCAGTTTGGCAGCTTTCTTCCCACTGCACTCTCTGAGCAGCCTGTGTGAAGGTCCTAGCCAGAAACAATTCTATTCCAAAAAGAGGCAAAAATAAGCACATGTGTCTGAGTGGTGACAATTTACAGGAGAAGAATTAGCACTAAACACCCTGTAGAAATCAGCACTAAGCAAGGACCACCAAGGAAATTCATAACTCTCCAATTTTACTCGCAATTTCCTCACTTTGTATTGTCTTTGACTCAAATAACTGCACAGATGAATAACATTTACAGATAGGTGACATTTTTTTCAAAGCCAAAAACGATGACTTATGCATCCTTCTAATCTCCCAGAATACCTAGCACACGACTAAAAATATTAGGTGTTAAAAAAATACTGGTTGAACAATGCATAATAACCAGTATCAGACTATGTGTTGAAAATAGAATTAAGATTATACAATTGTCTATGATCTCCTCCTGCTTAATCCTTTTTGATGATTCCCCATTGCATATTGCAGTGTTTTCCAAACCATGTTCTGAGACACACTAGATAACCCTTCAAATGAGGTCAACAGTCATAGTTGTGGAAATGCTACCCAATATGAAGGGATCTGAGAGGTCTGCCTAACTTTATCAGAATTGGTGCCTCTCAAAAGTTTTTACCCATACAAAATCACTTTCTTTCCTATCACCACACCACAGAACATATTCTGGCATGTGACAAGCACTCTGGATAAAATCCATATTCCTAAACAAAGCATCTCATGTTCTACATCTAGCTGCTGCCTAACCCTTCAGCCTCTTCTCTTGCCACATTTTCACACCCCACCACACCCCATGCTCCTGCCATACGAATATACTCATAATTTCCCCAAATAGATCCAGCTGTTTCCTACTTCTGCCTCCTCCATGTTTGTCTTCATTCCTTATCCTTACTCTCTGTGCCACGACTCCCGAAGCCCTCTACTCCCACAATTCAGCCCAAGTATCCAACCCCTTATGATGCCTTTCCTAAATTCTCCTTTTGTGGTTCCCACTGTAGTGCCGAACATGCTATCACATCAACAATTTTCAGAGCACTGATTTGTTTACATCTCTATCTGCGCCACCTAAGTCATAAAACATTAAAGGACAGGGATGGTATCTTTTTCATCTTTGTATTCCATATTTGGCATATAATAGTGATTAATGTATTGAGTGAAAGAATGGCTAGGGAATTGATTGTTCAGGATCATCACTTGCCACTCTGCTACCTCTGCCATCTCCACTTCTAATGGTGCTTACAAGTAGTAATTTGATTTAAAACCAGTTGGTTGTACATTTTTTAGCAGCTCTTATGAAGAGGTGGAAAGTTGAATATGCAACCTGAGATCCAAAGATAACTCAAATGCCCTATCTTGGTCAGAAATTGCTACTTGTACTCCATTCTCTCCCCCCCACCATCCCAGAATTCTAATATCCAAAAATCTGACTAAAGATAATTTGTTAATTTTTTGGTTTGTGTTTATTTTTGTATCTTTTTACTTTTTTTTTCTTTTTTTCTGCAGTTGAACGGCAGACTAAGAGAGATGCTATGAACAGAGAATACGGAGAACTCACAAAGTTGATAATTAGCTCCAGAATAAATGAACTGATTGTACTAGTGGATTAAAGTGTCAAACCTAAACGTCACATCCCTTTCCAATAAATGCCAAAGGAATGTCTACATTCGTGGTTTTTCACAAGTTAGCAAAATGTTCCCCAAAACAGCAGGGACCAACAAGGGTTGAAGGTTGACAAATCTCAATTTTGTCAATATAAGGCATTTAAAAACAAAAACTAAAATCTTAATCTCACCATAACATCAGAAAAGAAAATGTTAACACCAAGACCTGGGAAAGCAATCTCAAGATGATGAACATTTTTTTAAGTAGAATATAGTTAGGTTTTTTTTTTTTTTTTTGGTGGGGGGGACCAAAAAGGGGAGTTTCATTGTTATATTTTTTCTCATTCTATTATGAATAAAAGAAATTTCCTCATGTGTCAGCATTTGGGAGCTATTAACATAAATGTCAGAGCCCTGGTGGCACAGTGGTTAAGCTTTCACCTGCTAACCAAAAGGCCGGCTGTTTGAATCCACCAGCCACTTCTTGGTAACCCTATGGAATAGTTCTACTCTGTCCTATAGGGTCGCTATGAGTTGGAATCAACGGCAATGGGTTTGGTGTTTTTGTTTTATTCAATTAAAAATAATAGAAACAATAACAATACAAGATATAAAAAAGACATTTTTAGTGAAAAAATAACTATGCTATCCAAAACATAAATATAATGAGAAGGCTTTTACATTTTTTTATATTTCTTTAATATCTGGCTTAACAGAAGATAGCTGGATTCTCATACCTGCTTCTACATTCAATCTGTTGTGATATGCTGTTTTGGTTAAGGATACATGTGAAGAAAATCTAGCCTCATGAAGATAAGTAGTTGGAAAAGGGAGCTGTAATAGCCTTTTCAGATAATTGTAGATATTCTTCTTTGATACTACACCAAAACTTCAACAATTAGTAATCTAAAACCAAATCAATGAACTTTTCATACTCTGTTACATTAAAACCCATCGGGCTACCTTGCATTTTGAATGATCTTTTAACCATGTATGATTTTGTAACATCATGCGCTGTTCATGTTGAAAATATTGGTTCACTGAGTTATGCAGTTCTTCCATATACTGACACATTTCATTATACGGCATCAAAATATAATGTTCATTAATATCACCATTGATTTCATCAAAAAATCTTTAAATCCTGAGAGCTGTCAAGCTCACAGTGACAGATACAAGTTTTCTAAAATTTTATTTTTTAACTTGAAGGCTCAATTTTTATCACTGACAACAAATACTGTAAGTTGTTTTCCTTGAAGTGACAGACTTACTTCGTTCATTTTTGAGAAAATGTTTGCCAAATAGCCAAATCTAAATAAGCATAGTTTGTCTGCTGCTCACTCTTTCAAGTAAAAATGATGTTCCAAACAATCACACACATGCTCTCCCTGGAGACAATCATTTGACTTTGGTAGTAGAAGCACTTTATAAAAGCACAGTCATTATTTCTTCACATAGAATACAAAAAAGATATGTACTGAAGTGTCAAAATTTAATAAAATTAATATAAAGTGTACTATTTCATCAAGAACATTCCTAAAAGAAAATGGCTTTTTTTTTCCCTTTGTGCATATGTTAGTGAAAAATAGAATGACTACTAGTAAAGAGTTTTGCCACTACTTTGACTCATACTAATACACCAACAGTTTTACACATTATTGCTTTTGCATCATCAGTATAAATGTCAACACAGTGAAAAAAGCAAATAATGTCTTCGTTCTATTATGAAAGTAGTGTTGACCTTGTGAACCGCTGAAAGGGCCTGGAAGACCTCAAGGGGTCCACAGTCCACACTTGGAGAACCTGCTGTAGTTCTCTGGCCTGGCTCACTGCTTGGCACATAGTGTGATAAGTGCACAATAAGTATTTGCCGAATAAATGAAAAAATGAACAGAGGAATGCATTTATAATTCACCCGATGATATTTAGGAGACAAGTAGTTAAAAAATATCAGTAATTTTTGCACTTCTTACCACTTCTAGAGGTAATTAGTAAATTCCCTATTTAGTCTGTGGACAAATGAAAAGTTCTGAACTATTTTATCACAGTCGGGGGGGGGCTAGTTACGGTAGATTTCTAAAAGTAACACTCAGAATACTACAACCCAGTTTTCCCTGTACCGCTCTTAGGAATTTACAAATACATGTACTGCTAAGGATGAAGAAACAACTTCTGAATTACTGCTATCTCTATGAAAGGATAATTATTTCTTTATTAAATTCACTCAATATTTATTGAACCCATATCATGCACATTGTACTATTTATGTAATGCCTACCAATAAAAACCTGCTAGTAGAATAATCAAAGAATTAATCCTTTTAGAAATGCTTGAAAGTGACAGAACTGCATGATTAAGTTTAGAAAAAATCTTGGAGATCATCTAATTATACAGTTTTTGAACTTGAAGTCACCACCCACTCATGGTAAAATATTAGTCATGAGGTATCTCACAAGCAATTTGTCAAAAACTGCCTTTAAATGATGAAGCTTGAGAATAAGTTCTTAAAAACAAATCAGAAAGGGGAGTTTTTGCTTAGGGGACATTGAGTTTATGTTAATGATGGTGGAATAACTTGGAAAAGGATAGTGATAATGGTTGCACAACATGAAAAATATAATGAATCAATGACACTGAATTATACATGTAGAAGTTGTTGAATTAGTGAATTATTTGCACTGTATATTTTCACAACTAAATAAGAAAAAACAATTACAATGAATTTAGAATAATCTCTCTGATAATATCAACTTTATTCACTTGTTTACTGATACATTTTCTTGAGTGTGAGAGATAAGACTGGAGTCAGAACTAGCACCAGAAATTGAGTATAATGTGTAGCCTAGCTCATCTATTCCCAGTTCCACAGCCTATAACCACAAGGTGGGTATGACTATGTAAGTATGTGGCTCTTGAAATGTCATCTATCTGCATCTCTCAGCTGAAAAAAAAAAAAAAGTGGGAGAAATGAATAAGACCAAGCCTCTCATTTTGCAAACAGGAAAACAGAGATAAACAGACATACCAAAGGCCAAACAACCAGCTGAAGGAAATATTAGACCAGAATCCTTACTGTCTATATGTTACAGAATCTTCAGTACATTTTTATTACACTGTTCATATAACATAAAGACATAAAAAATCGTGTCTACTGTTAATACAAGGGTTACACTATGTCCATTAACAAGGTACACCAATCATATAATTAAAATAGAATTATGAGCAAAAGTCTATCTTCTTTTATGCCAATTATAACTCTATTAAATGTTTTTTTTTTTCCCAAGATTCTGGTTTAGTAAAGTATCTAGTCAAATACAGATATTTTATTCATTCTCACATTAATTTTAAAACATTTTTCTGCCAAAAAAAAAAAATTTTTTTCCATCTAAAACACACATTGCTTTTGCAGTTTATATATTCTACATTATATGTTTTCATCTATAAAACTGTTCTTAATATTATAAAAATGCCAATGACAAGAATGCAGAAATCACAAAAAAAAATTTTTTTAATATAAGAAGTACCTTACGCATTTTTTGTTTTTGATTATTTCATTTTGTTGTTTTCATGTTGTTAAGTTTGTTTTTCTAGTACTTGGATTCAAATTCAAACTCACTGACTGGTAAGATTTCACTTGGTGAGTTTTACTCTGAGCTTTGGAAACTCAGAACTGAAGCTCAGTGTCTCTTAGTGACATTTTATATGGTTAATATTCCTTATTGAAAACATTACGCGGGTGGGGCCAAGACAGCGGAGTAGTCAGACACTTCCGGTGGACCCTCTTACAACAAAGACCCAAAAAAACAAGTGAATCAATTATAAACAGAAATCTGGGAGCCCTGAACATCAAAGGCAGAGTTGAAGAACCAGACTGAGTGGCAGGGGTGGGGGGGGATGGGTTGGAAGCAGCAAGGAGTCACCAGACCTGACCTGGCGAGAGCCTGATCCCTTCAGGCCTGATCAGCTCAGGGGTGAGCAGTGAGGCAGGCAAGTGGTGGTGCTCGGAAGGCATGTTTTCCGCACCAGGAGAGACCCAAAGCCAGAGGGTCTACACAGCCACCCAGAACCAGTGAGAAGCAGCCCTGGGTCGGCAAAAGATAAGTACCTGCATACAGCCTACCACGCGGATCAAAAACACCCCCCTTAGGGAAAAACCTCTCTCCCATTTACCTCCCCACTCCCTGCTCTGCGCTGGGTCCCAGACCAGCTTCAGCAACTGCCAGGTCTCCTGGGCTGGAAGTAGGATCTGTCACACGTCCGGAGCCATTCTCCCTACCTTGAAGAGTGAATTAACGAATGGAAAAAAAATAAACTGCTGGCTTCCCTAAGCCAGGAACCCAGGGTAGGCACAGCTCCTTTGCCGTGGTACAGGCATAAGGGTTCCATGGACTTTGAGTGCCTTTCTCCCTGCATAGACTTGAATGGGCCCATCTCAACAGCATAGGACCTCATTACCGCAGTACAACAGGGTATATACCGGAACTCTAACTTCAACTGTTTCAGCTGTGAAATGGCAGATTCTTGATATTTGACACTACCAATTAAACAGGGTCTTTACCTACCCACATTAGGGGCCCAAGGACTGGGGGATCCACCCACGCCACCTAGCCACCTGCGATAGGGGCCCATGAATAAGAGGTGCCCCCCATTCCTTATAGCCATCAGCATTAGGTGTTCATAGTCCTGCTGCAAAACCCACCCACCTACACACTCTAGGGAACAGGGACACGCCTTCCTCTTGGACACTCGGGAGCAGCTGTCAGCCCTCTGCCTTGCTCAGAGTGTGTGCCCCTGATGCAGCCAGATGCCTGTGGCTACACCAATCACCCACGCCTGTCTAGGACTGTGAGAGCCTACACCACACACTTGGTGGCTATCTACCCGGGCACCCGAGCTGAATCCATACAGAAAGAGTGGGTGGACTCCTAAGCTCACATACCTAGTAACAGATCTAACCACCTGGTGAGAGGACATTAGAGCTTCAAAGGTGCCAACAATCAAACTAGTTCATACAAGCAGCCTATTTGGGCATATCAAAACAAAACAAGAAGCTAGAACACAGTAAGCAAACATAAAATAAATAAATACAATAACTTACTGATGGCTCGGAGACAACAGTCAATATCAAATCACATAAAGAAGCAATCCATGATGGCTTCAGCAAGCTTCCAAAATAAACAACCTAGAAATTTTCCAGAGGAAGACAATTTCTTGGAATTACTGGAGGCAGAATGCCAAAAATTAATATAAAGAACTCTTGAAGAAATTAGGAAGGAAATTAAACAAAATGCAAAACACGCAATAAAGGAAATGAAAAAGATTAGAGAAGAACATAATTACAAATTTAACAGGCTGCAAGAATCCATAGAGAGACAGCAACCAGAAATCCAGAAGATTAGCAATAAAATTTCAGAATTAGACAACTCAATAGAAAGTCACAGGAGCAGAATTGAGGCGATGGGAATCAGAATCAGCGAGACTGAAGACAAAGCACTTGACACCAACTTATTTGAGGAAAAATCAGATAAAAGGATTAAAAAAAATGAAGAAACCCTAAGAATTATGTGGGACTCTATCAAGAGGAATAACCTGTAAGTGATTGGAGTACCAGAACGTGGGGGATAACAGAAAATACAGAAAGAATTGTTGAAGATCAGTTGACAGAAAACTTCCCCAATATCGTGAAAGATGACAAGATATCTATCCAAGATGCTCATCGAACCCCCGTAAGGTAGATCCCAAAAGAAAGTCACCAAGACATATTATAATCAAACTTGCCAAAACCAAATATAAAAACAGAATTTTAAGAGCGGCTAGAAATAAACGAAAAGTCATCTACAAAGGAGAGTCAATAAAAATAAGGTCGGACTACTCAGCAGAAACCGTGCAGGCAAGAAGGCAATGGGATGACATACATAAATCCTTGAAGGAAAAAAAATGCCAGCCAAGAATTACATCTCCAGCAAAACTGTTTCTCAAATATGATGGCAAAATTAGGGCATTTCCAGATAAACAGAAGTTTAGGGAATTTGCAAAAACCAAACCAAATACAAGAAATACTAAAAGGAGTCCTCTGGTTAGAAAAACAGTAACATCAGATAACAACCCAAAACTAGAACACAAGACAGGTCAACCAGATATCAACCCAGATAGGGAAGTCACAAAAGTAAATCAAAGCTAAAACACTGAAAATAGGGAAACAGATGTCAACGTATAAAAGATAACAACATTAAAACAAAAAGGACAGACTTAAAAAATGCAGACGTAAATTTTTCATATGGAGAGGAAATCAAGGTGATGTAAAGAAATAAAAGACTGGTACAAACTTAGCAAAATAGGGGTAAATATTAAGGTAACCGCAAAGGAAACTGACAATCCTACAAGTCAAAATAAAAAACTAGAAAAATATAAAGACTCAGCACAAAATCAACAATGAAAAAGATGGAAAAAAATACATAAAGAAAAAGGACTCAACACAGAAAATTAAGTGGAGCAAAGAAACTATGAACAATACAATACAAAAAGACATCAAAACGACAGCGTTAAACTCATACCTATCAATAATTACGCTGAATATAAATGGACTAAATGCACGACTAAACAGAGAGTGGCAGACTAGATAAAAAAACACGATCCGTCTATATGCTGCCTACAAGAGACACACAATAGACTTAAAGACACGAACAAACTAAAACTTAAAGGATGGAAAAAAATATCAAGCAAAAACATTCAAAAAAGAGCAGGAGGGACTCCTATCAGAGATCAGTGAACAGGGGGTACGAGAAAGCAGCTTCACAGAGCTTCCAGCAGGAGACAGAACAACCGGTAACCAACAATATATGCTTCCCCACCCCCACCCCTGTTCACACCCACTCAGCCTGCTCTGCTTCCTGCGGCCAGTCTCTTGGCTGGGAAGGACCACCTTCACTCCAGTGTAGCTTGGATTCCACCTGCCCACACTGGTCGGCTCCCTAAGTGCCATTTGTTGGCTGCTGGTGTTGCTTTCTTCTGCTTCTCTAGATTTCTTCCTTACCTCTCACCATCTTCACTTCCTTTCTCTCAAACACCTGGCTCCGTGTGCCATCTTTGCTTCTTCCTGAAAGGCTGTGAAATGCTGCTGGAATGTGAAACTGCTTCCCTGCCCATGCTGCCACATGGGTGGGATCACGGGGCTTTTTCTGGTTTTTTGAATTGTTTGTTTTCTTTTTCTTTTCTCGAATTGGGAGCCTATTCTAGTCGGGTAGTACTGTGTGACTTGGGACCTACCCCCTCAGCTTCTGCGGACGCACAGATGGATCCCTGAGAGCATTTCTTTTTTCTTGTTTTTTAGGGAGGCTTTTTTTTTCTGTTTTTCTATGGGGGTTTTTCTTGTTCTTTTTGTTGTTTGTTTTCTTTTCCCTTTTTTGTCTTTCTTCATTACTCAGTTTCTCATCTCTCTATACTTTCCTTCTTTTCCTGTTCCTTGAATACTTGGAGCTGAGTGACAACTCTACCTCTTCTAGCCAGGCTGTACTTCACGGCCTGGAAGCAGCTTCCTCAGACATCGCACCTGCACCGAAGGGATCCATGGGGGCTTTGCTTTTCTTCTTTTATTTACTCATTTTTTCTTTTTTTTTTTTTTTATCTTTTTTCTTGTTCTCCTTTTCACAATCTTTCATCTCTCCACTCCAACGGCAAGCTCCCCTAGCACTCTTTTTTGTTTGTATGTTTTTAGCTCCCGTTCCTCTCTCCTCTCCCCCGTAACCATCTTAGCTCCACACATCACAGTCTCCTCCCTCCATCCTGCCTACCTGCACCATGCCCTGAACATCACACCACCAAGCAGCCCAGGCACAGCCTACCAGAACCTGACCTACACTGATTACCAGCCTGCCCTGTTGGCCGTAGTGCCACAAACAACTCATCCCAGCAATGCCTCTTCAGCTAGACCTGCCTTGCTGTATCATACCTCAATGACTGACCCTGCCAATTGAAGAAGGTGAAAAGTATCATGCCCAAAGACGAGCAAACAACAAAGAACACAAAGCCCGCCTGCTCAGACACAGCCAAACAAAAAATCAGGACGACACAAATCTACAATCAATAAATGAGGAAAATAACTACTGAATACTCCGAAGACAGCAGACAATATCAAAATATTTATAAAGACAGGACAGGATGGTTCCAGTAGGCATCCAAAATAAAACACCAGATGATAAGGCTCTAGAACTACCTGATAAGGAATTCAAATCTCTAATATTCAGAGCTATCCAAGAGATGAAGCAAAAAGCAGACAAAAATAAGGCAAATATAGACAAATTCATGGAAAAAGCAGACAAATCCATGGAAAATACAGACCAAAAAATTGAAGAATTCAGGAGAATAATGCAGTAACAAAATGCCAAAAGAAATTCACAACTAGAAATCATGTACATAAACAACAATTATAAATCCAAAAGATAAACAAGATTTCAGAAATGGACACTGCCATAGAAGGGCCGAGGAGCATAGCTGAAACAGTGGAAGACAGGATCTGTGTAACTAAAGACAAACCCTTGGATACAACTCTGAGAAAAAATCAGAAAAAAGAATGAAGAAAAATAAAGAGACACTGAGAATTCTGTGAGATAAAATCAAAATCAAAAATTTTCAAGTGATCGGAGTTCCAGAAGAGGGGGCGAAAACAGAAAACACAGAGAGGATCATTGAAGAACTGCTGACAGAAAACTTCCCCAATATGATGAAAGATGAAAAGCTGGCCATCCAAGAAGCTCAAAGAACCTCATATAGGATAGACCCCAAAAGAAAATCACCAAAGCATGTCATAATCACATTCGCCAAAACCAAAAACAAAGAATCCCGAGAGCAGCTTGAGAAAAACAAAAAGTCATACACATAAGAGAAACAGTAAAACTAAGCTCAGATTATTCAGCAGAAACCATGCAGGCAAGAAGGCAATGGGATGACATATACAAAACCTTGAAAGAAAAAATTTGCCAGCCAAGACTAATATATCCTGCAAAACTCTCATTCAAATATGATGGTGATATTAGGTCTTTTCCAGATAATCAAAAAAGAACAGGAGGGACAATATTAATCTCCGACAAAACAGACTTCAAAGTAAAATCCACCATAAAGAATAAAGAAGGACATTATAAAATGATTAAAGGATCAATACACCAGGAGGACATAACTATAAAAAATATTTACACACTCAATGACAGAGCTCCAAAATACATAAAACAAACTCTAACAGCACTGAAAAAAGAGATAGACAGATCCACAATAGTAGTAGGAGACTTCAACACACGACTTTCGGTGGAGGACAGAACATCCAAAAAGAAGCTCAACAAAGACATGGAAGAGCTAAATGCTACATTCAACCAACTTGATCTCACACATATATACTGAACACTCCACCCAACAGCAGCCAAGTATACTTTCTGTTCCAATGCACATAGAACATTCTCCAGAACAGACCACATATTAGACCATAAAGCAAGCCTTAACAAAATCCAAAGCATCCAAATATTATAAAGCATCTCTTTGGCAATAAAATCATAAAAGTAGAAATCAACAACACAAAAAACAAGGATAAAAAAATCAAACACATGGAAACTGAACAATACCTTGCTCAAAACCTACTGAGTTATAGAAAAAATTAAGGATGGAATAAAGAAATTCATAGAATCAAAAGAGAATGAAAACACATCCTACCAGAAACTTTGGGACACAACAAAAGCAGTGCTAGAGGTCAGTTTATAGCAATAAATGCATTCATCCAAAAAGAAGAAAGGGCCAAAATCAAAACATTAACCCTACAACTGGAACAAGTAGAAACAGAGCAGCAAAAGAAGCCCTCAGGCACCAGAAGAAAGGAAATAATAAGAATTAGAGCAGAATTGAATGAAACAGAGAATAGAAAAACAACTGAAAGAGTTAGCAAGACCAAAAGCTGGTTCTTTGAAAAGATCAACAAAATCGATAAACCACTGGCCAAACTAACAAAAGAAAAACAGAAGAGGAAGCAGATAACCCATATAAGAAATGAGACGGGTGATACCACAACAGACTCAACTGAAATTAAAAGAATCATAACAGAATACTATGAAAAACTGTACACTAACGAATTCGAAAACCTAGAGAAAATGGACAAATTTCTAGAACTCACCACCTACCTAAACTAACACAGAGGTAGAACAACTAAATAAACCCATAACAAACGAGGAGATTGAAAAGATAATTTAAAAACTCCCAACAAAAAAAAAAAAAGCCCTGGCCCTGACGGCTTTACTGGAGAATTCTACCAAACTTTCACAGAAGAGTTAACACCACTACTACTAAAGGTATTTCAGAGCATAGAAAAGGGATGGAATATTCCCAAACTCATTGTATGAAGCCAGCATAAACCTGATACCAAAACCAGGCAAAGACACCACAAAAACAGAAACACTGATACAAAAATCCTCAACAAAATTCTAGCCAATAGAATTCACCAACATATAAAAAAAAAAAATTCACCATGAACAAGTGGGATTTATACCAGGTATGCAGGAATGGTTCAACATTAGACAATCAATGTAATCCATCACATAAATAAAACAAAAGACAAGAGCCACATGATCTTATCAATCAATGCAGAAAAGGCATTTGACAACCTCCCACACACATTCATAATAAAAATCCTCAACAAAATAGGATAGAAGGAAAATTCCTCAATATAATTAAGAGCACTTATACAAAGCCAACAACCAACATCATCCTAAATAGAGAGACTTTGAAAGCCTTCCCCTTGAGAACAGGAACCAGACAAGGATGCCATTTCTCACCACTCTTATTCAACATTGTGCTGGAGGTCCTAGCCAGAGCAATTAGGCTAGAAAAAGAAATAAACAGCATCCAAATTGGTAGGGAAGAAGTCAAAGTATCTCTATTTGCAGATGATATGCTCTTATACACAGAAAACCCAAAGAATCCCCAAGAAAAGTACAAGAACTAATAGAAGATTTCAGCAAAGTATCAGAATACAAGATAAACATACAAAAATCAGTTGGATTATTTTACAACAAAGAGAAACTTGAAGAGGAAATCACTAAATCAATACCATTTACAATAGCCCCCAAGAAGATAAAATACTTAGAATAAATCTAACCAAAGATGTAAAAGATCTATACAATGAAAACTACAAGATACTAATGCAAGAAACCCAAAGAGACCTGCCTAAGTGGAAAAATATACCTTGCCCATGGACACGCAGACTTAACATTGTGAAAATGTCAATTCTACCCAAAGTCGTCTACACATACAATGCAATCCCGATCAAAATTCCACTAGCATTTTTTAATGAGATGGAAAAACAAATCACCAACTTCATATGGAAAGGGAAGAGACCCCGGATAAGTAAAGCATTACTCAAGAAGAAGAACAAAGTGGAAGGCCTCACACTACCTGATTTTAGAACCTATCATACCGCCACAGTAGTCAAAACAGCCTGGTACTGGTACAACGACTGATACATACACCAATGGAACAGAATTGAGAATCCAGACATAAATTCAACCACCTATGAGCAGCTGGTATTTGACAAACGCCCAAAGCCAGTTAACTGGGGAAAGGACAGTCTCTTTAATAAATGGTGCTGGTATAACTGGATATCCATCTGCAAAAAACTGAAACAAGACCCATACCTCATACCAGGTACAAAAACTAACTCAAAATGGATCAATCAAAAACGATAAAGAACATGGAAGAAAAAATAGGGACAACGCTAGGAGCTCTAATAAATGGTATAAACACAATACGAACCATAAGTAACAATGCAAAAACACCAGAAGAGATACTAGATAACTGGGAGCTCCTAAAAGTGAAACACTTATGCTCATCAAAAGACTTCACAACCTATAGACTGGGAACAAATTTTTGACTACGACAAATCTGCTCAGCAGCTAGTCTCTAAAATCTATAAGACACTGCAAAACCTCAACCACAAAAAGACAAATAACCCAATTAAGAAATGGACAAAGGATAAGAACAGGCACTTCACCAAAGAAGATATTCAGGTGGCTAATAGACACATGAAGAAATGCTCACGATCATTAGCCATTAGAGAAATGCACATCAAAACTACAATGAGACATCATCTCACTCCAACAAGGCTAGCATTAATCCAAAAAACACAAAATAATAAATGCTGGAGAGGTTGTGGAGAGACTGGAACATTTATACACTATTCGTGGGAATGTAAAATGGTACAACCACTTTGGAAATCTATTTGGCGCTTCCTTAAAAAGCTAGAAATAGAAGTACCATAGGATCCAGCTATCCCACTCCTTGGAATATATCCTAGAGAACTAAAAGCCGTCACATGAATAGATATATGCACACCAATGTTCAGTGTAGCACCTTTCAAAATAGCAAAAAAAGGAAAACAACCTAGGTGCCCATCAACAGATGAATAGATAATAAACAAATTATGGTATATCCACACAATGGAATACTATGTAACAATAAAGAACAACAATGAAGCCATGAAACATAACATGGAGGAAGCTGGAGGTCATTATGCTGAATGAAGTTAGTCAGTCACAGAAGAACAAATGTTGTATAAGACCACTATTATAAGAACTCAAGAAAAGGTTTAAACACATAAGAAAACATTCTTTGATGGTTACAAGGCTGGGGAAGGAGGGTGAGGGTTATTTACTAACTAGATAGTAGATAAGAATTATCTTAGGTGAAAGGAAGGACAGCACACACTACAAGGGAAGTCAGCACAACTGGACTAAACCAAAGCTAAGAAGTTTCCCAAACACAATCAAACACTTTGAGGGACAGAGAAGCAGGGGTTGGGGTCTGGGGACCATGTTTTCAAGGGACATCTAGGTCAACTGGCATAGAAAGCTAATTAAGAAAATGTTCTGCATACTACTTTGGTGAGTGGCGTCTGGGGTCTTAAAAGCTTGCAAGCGGCCATCTAAGATGCATCAATTGGTCCCAACCACCTGGAGTAAAGGAGAATGAAGAACACCAAAGACACAAGGAAAGTATTAGCCCAAGAGACAGAAAGGGCCACATAAACCAGAGACTTCATCAGCCTGAGACAGGAGGAACTAGATGGTGCCCGGCTACCACCGATGACCGCCCTGACAGGGAACACAACAGAGAGTCCCGGATGGACCAGGAGAAAGGTGGGGTGCAGAACTCAAATTCTAGTAAGAAGATCAGGCTTAATGGTCTAATTGAGACTGGAGGAACCCTGAAAAGCATGGCCCCTGGATTCTCTGTCAGCCCAGAACTAAAAGAATTTCCGAGGCCAGCTCTTCAGACAGGGATTGGACTGGACTATGGGACATAAAGTGATACTCATGAGGAGTGTGCCTCTTAGCTCAAGCAAATACAAGAGACTAAATGGGAAGCTTCTTTCCAGAGTTGAGATGGGAAGGCAGAGAGGGTTAGGAACTGGTTGAATGGACATGGGGAATCAGGGGTGGAAAGGAGGAGTGTGCTGTCACAGTATGGGAAAGCAATTAAGGTCACATAACAATGTATATATAAATTTTTGTATGGGAAAAAAATTAAAAAGGAAACATTATTCTTTGGACTTCTCTCCATTACTACACAGTATCATTTTCTTCCTCTCTTTCTGGAAATCACTTCTCTATCTCATATTTCTTTCTAATTCACAAACTGTAATTATGCTCCACAGCTACCCCTTCAGCACCTTTTATTTTTCTTGATCTCTTTCTTGTCAATCTTCACCCATTATTACAACTTCAACCATCACTTCTTGATAGATAACCACAAAGATATAGCTCCAACCTTGAACCAAGCTCTAATGCTGCTATCTTCTAATATCTATTAGGTAATAATATCAACTTGCATTTGCACCAAAAAACAAACCAAGCTCATTGCTGTCAATCTGAATTCCAACTCATAGTGACCCTACAGGACAGAGTAGAACTGCCCCATAGAGTTTCCAAGATCTTTAGATAGATCTTTAGATAGATCTTTACGGAAGCAAACTGCCACGTCTTTCTCCCTCGGAACAGCTGCTAGGTTCAAACCACTGACATTGAGGTTAACAGTCAAGCACTTAACCACTGTGCCACCAGGACTCTTTGCTTTCACACAGTATGTTATAATTAAAGACACTCTTATATACATTATGTTGTAGTGTTCGAGCCTAATAAGAACGCATTTTTAATCCCACTTTATTTAAATATTTTGCATATGTACACCTTACTATGATATTATTATTGATAATCATTTGTTGAACACCTGTACAAAGTCATGTGATGTGTGTGTATGTATGTGTGTGTGTGTGATCTCATTTAATCCTGATACCAACTCTGAGGTAGGCATTACTTTGTGTGGTAGTCAGTAGTGCTATTTAGTATTTTGTTTTTCTACTTTCCGGGCACCAGGTGGTGCAGAGGTTAAGAGCTCTGCTGCAAACCAAACGGTCAGCAGTTAAAATCCACCAGCTGCTCCTTAGAAACCTTATGGGGTAGTTCTACTCTGTCCCACAGGGTCGCTATAAGTTGGAATTGACTCAACGGCAACAGGTTTGTTTGTTTTTCTAGGCACATAGTAAGACTGCACTTCCTGGCCCCGTTGTGGTTGGATGGGATCGTGTGACTACTTCTGGGCAATAAGTTGTAGATAAAAATGATACGTATCACTTCCAAGCCAGAGCACTTAATTTTGATGTGAGACCCTCCAGTTCTTTCTCTCCCTCTGCAATAGTGACCAGCAAAGCTCTATGATTAGATGGTAGCTGTTATATAACCATGATCCTGGAGTAAGGAGCCATGGAATAGAGATCCCATCTGTTCCACAATGAACATGTAGTATAAGCAAGAAATAAATTTTCATCATTTCCAACCATTGAGATTTGAGAATTTTTGTTCCAGCAGAAACTTAAGATTCAACACTCCCTCAACATTCCTTTAACTCTCGTCTTTTACTTTGTCTCCAGTACATCACACAGTACCTAATCTTTAGTGTTACTGTTGGTGCTGGGAGCCCTGCTGAGTCAATTCCGACTCCTAGTGACCCAATGTGACAGAGCAGAACAGTCCCATAGGGTTTTCTTGGCTGTAATCTTTATGGAAGCAGATCGTCAGGTCTTTCTCCCACGGAGATACTTGGTGGGTTTGAACCGCCAACCTTTCAGTTAGCAGCCAAGCACTTAACTGGTGCACCAGTATTTGTTGAATAAACATTATGTTCTGATGACAGCCAACTATTTGTAGTTCCCCACACATCTTTTCTATCCTCACCACATCACCTATATCCTCTATATTATGTTGTTGTTAGAGGCCATTGAGTTGGCCCCAACTCATGGCGACCCCATGCACAATGGACCTCAACATTGCCTCATCCTGCACCATCCTCATGATCAGCTGCGGATCAGACTGTTGTGACTGACAAGAGTTTTCATTGGCTGATTTTCAGAAGGAGATTACCAGCCCTTTCTTCCCTCTATACAATATGAAGAATAAACTCTTATTTTTTCTTTAATCTTCAAAGCCCATTTTAGGTGTCACCTCCTCTGAGAAACTTTCCCTCACTGCTGCTCCCCACTTCCTTCTCCCCATATCTTCCATTAGAAAATGAATCAATTCTGCCTCCATACTTTGCTACCTGTTATTATTTAATGTTAGAATTTTATTTTTTTATGTCTGCCTCTCCTATAAACCCCTTGAGAGTACTCAATGGTTTTTCATCTCTGTTCAAAAAAAAAAAAGGCTTAATAAGTGTTTTAATAGAACTGAACTCAAATGACACTTCCTTTGTTTTCCCCATCTGTCATGGATTGAATTGTGTCCCCCCAAAATATGTGTCAACTTAGGCCATGATTCCCTGTATTGTGTGGTTGTCCTCCATTTTGTGATTTTCCTAAGTGTTATAAATCATAATCTCTGCCTGTGGTTAAAGAGGATTAGGGTGGGATGTAACACCCTTGCTCAGGTCACATCCCTGATCCAACGTAAAGGGAGGTTCTCTGGGGTGTGGCCTGTACTATCTTTCATCTTACAACAGATAAAAGGAAAGGGAGGCAAGCAGAGAGTTGGGGGCTTCATATCACCAAGAAGGAAGCACTGGGAGCAGAGCACGTGTTTTGGACCCAGGCTTCCTGCACCTGAGAAGCTCCTAGTCCAGGGGAAGATTGATGACAAGGACCTTCCTTCAGAGCCAACAGAGAAAACCTTCCCCTGGAGGTGATGCCCTGAATTTGGACTTCTAGCCTACTAGACTGGAGAGAATAAACTTCTGTTTGTTAAAGCCATCCACTTGGGGTATTTCTGTTACAGCAGCACTAGATGACTAAGACACCATCTATGTGCATAATGTTGCAGCTCCCATTGGACTAGAGTCCGATATTGCTATCTACACAATGTGGTTTAGGAAAAAGTAGATCTGGATTCAAATTCTGCTCCCATCACTAAACCAGCTGGTAAATCTTGAGAAAATTATTCTCTCTGATCCTGTTTCTTTATCTGCATAATGTGCATAACATCTACTTCATTAAGTTTTAAAGGAATTAAAAGAGATGTTTCTGAAAGAATTTAGCAGAGTGCTCAATGCATTTTACTTCCCTTACTAAGAAACAAAAGCAAGAGAAAGTGTGAAAGAGAAAATGTGTGTATGTGCTGTGAAGGAAACAGGGTTTAATAAGTTTAGTTTTGGAGGGTAAGTTTGACATGATTGTCTAACAAGCAGCTTTGCTAACAGTAACATTTCTATTTCAGCAATTATGTTTTATTTATTGACTAACAAAAAAAAAAAAATTATACGACTTCCGGCAAAATGGGGCTCTAGGCAGAAGCACCATGCTGTCCCTCCACAGCAAAGATCCGAAAAACTAAGCCAAACAGAGAAAACAATCCTGAAATCCTAAAACAGCAAATGAAGATATAAAGAACTCAGCCAAGCACCAAATAGAGTAAGAAAACTGACACAGAATGGAGAGCGAAGAGAGATTCATGCAGAGGTCCCCTATCAGCTAACGCAGCGCGGATCCACCATCTTGGACTCCTATCGGAGACCAGCAGAAAGGGGGTACAAGAAAGCAACTTCACGGAGCTTCCAGTGGGAGACAACCAGTAATTTGTGATATATGCTTTCCCACCCCCCACCCTTCTTCACCCCCGCTCTGCCTCCTCTGCTTCCCGCGGTCAGTCTCTTGTCTGGGAAACACTGGCGGCTTGCATTCACCCACCTGAATGGGCCGGCTCTCTGAGTGCCATTTGTTGGCTGCTGGTGTTGCTTTTTTCCACTTCTTTTGATTTCTTCCTTACCTCTCACCACCTCCCCCTCCTTTCGCTCAAATACCTGGCTCCGTGCACCATCTTTGCTTCTTCCTTAGGGGCTGCGGAGCTGTGGTAATTTGTGATATACGCTTTCCCACCCCCATCCTTCTTCACCCATACTCGGCCTCCTCTGCTTCCTGCGGACACAGTCTCTTGTCTGGGAAGCACCGGTTGCTTGGATTCCACCAGCTCACACCAGCTGGCTCTCTGAGTGCCATTTCTTGGCTGCTGCCATTGCTTTTTTCCACTTCTTTTGATTTCTTCCTTACTTCTCACCACCTCTCTCTCTTTTTGCTCAAATACCTGGCTCCGTGTGCCATCTTTGCTTCTTTTTGAGGGGCTGCGGAGCTCCCTTCGAGTGTGGAGCTGTTTCCCAGTCTGTGCTGTCACGCTGGTGGGATCCGGGGGCTTTTGTTCATTTGTTTGTTTGTTTTCTTTTCCTTTTCTTGAGATGGGAGCCCGTTCTGGCCAGGCGGTGCTCCGTGGCTTGGAACCTACCCCCTCGGCTTGCACAGATGTGCAGAGGGATCCCTTAGGGCATTTCTTTTTTGCTGCTTTTTTTTTTCTGTTTTTTTGGGGGGCCTCTCTTGCTCTTTTTTTTCTTTTAATTTCTTTTGTTTTCTTTTTCCTCTTTTTCCCTTTCTGTCTTTCTTCATTACTCAGTTTCTCATCTCTCTATATTTTCCTTTTCTTTCTGTTCCCTGAATATCTGGCGTTGTATACCTCTATGCCTTCTAGCCAGGCTGTACTGCAACACCTGACAACAACTTCCCCAGACCTCACAGCCGCACTGGTGGGATCCCTGGGAACTTTGCTGTTCTTTTCCCTTTACGATCTTTATTCATTCTTTTTTTTTCTTTCTCTTCCCCTTTGTTTTTCTCCATTTCATAGTCGCTCATCTCTCCACTCCAACGGCAAGCTCTCCTAGCATTCTTTTTTGTTTGTATGTTTTTGGCTCCTGTGCCTCTCTCTTCTCTTCCATATCCATCTTAGCTCCACACATAATCTCCCCGCTACATCCTGCCTACCTGCAGCATGCGCTTAACATCACACCACCAAGTAGCACAGACACGGCCTACTGGAACCTGCCCTACACTTATTGCCGACCCACCCCGGTGGCTGTAGTAAGTGCCACAAACAAACCATCCCAGTAACTCCTCTTCAGCTAGACCTACCCTACCGTACCATATTTTGAGTGACTGACCCTGCCAACTAGAGAAGGAGGCGAAAAGTATTGTGCCCACAGATGAGCATACAACAAAAAACACACAGCTCGCCTGCTCAGACATAGCCAAATTTAAAAAAAAGGGCGAAACAAACAAATCTACAATCAATAAACGAGAAAAATAACTACTGAATGCCCCGAAAACAGCAGACAATATCAAAACATTTACAAAAACCGGACAGAATGGTTCCCAGTAGGCGTCCAAAATAAAACACCAGATGACTTTCCAGAGGAAGAAAAAGCACTAGAACTACCTGATAGGGAATTCAAATCTCTAATACTCAGAATTCTCCAAGAGCTGAAGCAAAAAGACAAAAATGAGAAAAAAATAGTCACATGGAAAATATAGAGAAAAATTGGAAGAATTCAGGAAAATAATGCAGCAACAGAATGCCAAAATAAATTCACAAATAGAAATTGCACAAAAACAACAATTAGAAATCCAAAAGATAAACAACAAGATTTCAGAAATGGACGATGTCATAGAAGGGCTGAGAAGCACATTTGAAACGGTGGAAGACAGGATCAGTGGAATTGAAGACAAACACTTGGATACAACTCTGCTTGAG
>NW_004444022.1:7559620-7574208 GCF_000243295.1 Trichechus manatus latirostris
ATGTTGTGGGGTTGTTAACCAATGTCATAAAACAATATGTGTACTACTGGTTCATGAGAAACTATTTGTTCTGTAAGCCTTCACCCGAAGTACAATAAAAAATTACATTTGACGAAAAAGAAAATTTTCGAGTTTTGCAATCAACTGTTTCAGTCAATCAATCATATAGAGTGATATAACTTTATGAATGCATGCAGGAAATGCACTGATAAAATATGAATTTGATAAACTTATGATCAACTCCAATCTGAACAGCCCAATAAGAGTTAAAAGATATTGTTTCCATTCAATTAAAAACTGCCAACGTCACTCATTTAAAGATAAAACTGTTCTAAGACTTATAACTAATCCTGCATCATGACCCTGAGAATTATCTACAATGTTACAGCAGTAATGTTGAGACTGATATTAATTTGTCATCTAAATGTCAGTAAATTCCATTGTTCCTAGGTTCTTCTTCCATACAGAATACTAGCAACTTTTTATATTCTATAATTACACTATTATTTGCATTCAGGTTACTGTTCAGGTGTTTTCTAGCCCCATGATTATTATTTTTAAGATTTTTCTTATCAACTAAATGCTGTTTTGCAAGATAGAGTTAACATATCATATAATACTCTAATTTCCTCAGATAATGGAAGGGCTTTCAACTTGAGGATGCACTTTAGTCAAGTGACATATGAATCAAAATATCTTTAAGAATGATGAAGTTATAAAAGGTGTGGTGGTAATCGCTGATTGTTGTTATATAAGTAAAAGCAAAAGATAAAAATAATCCTTAAAAGAGAGAACATATGTGGTGTACACAAACAATGGAACATTACACTGCCGTAAAGAGAAAGGAAGTCCTGATACAAACTACCACATGGATTAACCTTGAAAACGTTGTGCCGAGTGAAATAAATCAATCACAAAAGGATAAACATTATATTATCTCACTAATATGAAATATCGAGAATAGGCAAAAGTACAGAGATCAGAGTTTAATAGTGGTCACCAGGGGCAAGAGAGGGAGAAGGAAAGACAGAAATCGTTGTTTGGGAAGAAGTGAATTTTGTTTATGGTGATGGAAAATTTGGCAACTGATAACAGTGATGGTTGTACGATACGACTGATGTAATTGGTCTCAATGAATTGTATGCACAAAAAGTGTAGAAATAGCAAATGCTGTGTTATCTATTATTTTTACAACAATAAAAAATTTTATAGGGAGAGCATATAATATAATAAGTGAATAATAATCATGTGGAGCTACAGGCCCCACTTTAGTTAATAAAGCCAGAGCAGAAAAAAGGTAAAAGAATTCTAAATTCCTCCTGCAGAAAAGAGTCAAACTCTGTTGTATCATTTATTTTTAATTTGATTATTTCAGGCTCAAGAATGTTTTTAAATACTTTTTTAAGGTCACAGAACCTAAATTAAGATGTCAACCTTTCAAAGTCCTATGAAAGATAAAACCAAATAAAACATAGAAATCATATGGCAATATATTAAAAACCACAGGAAAAATCATAAAAACAGGATAAAAAAAATGACAAGGAGTATCATCAAATACATCCATGATGGCATAAAATATAAATGATTTAAACACATCTATTAGATGACTCATATAGAGTTACAAAACAAATGGCACAGAGAGTTTAAAAAAAAAAAGTTAGAAAGAGAAAAATGCACACTTGTGTACCTGTGCACGCACACACACACAAGAAGGCAAAGTGGCAATACAAATAAATATCTTTCAAAACTCATTCATGTTCTCCCTCAACCAGATTCCCACCAGTTCCCATCAAAGTGATGAAAAGAATATAAAAATAGAGGAAAACTTTCATCAGCACTGGAAACTAAAGGAAGACAAACCCACTTTGAAAAACTTCTGCTAGATAAAGTACGGAGAGCATATATTGAAGAAAAGGCCACCTACCAACTCATCTTGCATTCGAACATTGTTCCTGCAAGTTAGTGAAAGGAAATCCAACTAGAATCCACTAGGATTCTACATAGGAGGAATAAAAGCCAGAGAGCAGGTAGGTCATAAAGTATTGAGAGCTTAATAACCAGCACAAGACATATCTGGCTCAAAGAGGTAGTTATGGCAAGCACTTCTGACACTGGAAGCCACCCTTAGCAGGGGGCCCATGATAATGTTCATGTCTAGCTTACAAATGATTGGGGAAGTACTGCTGTGGCTGACTTTTGAAAGACAGTCAAACCTCAGAAATATTGAGGACACTGCCCTGGTAATTCTCAATGTCGCTCCCATCAGAGAAAAGAAATTTCAACCCTCCTTGCTATAGTCACCACCAGCTCTGATGTTGCTTCCCTCCTCCCTGCCCTGAAAGTTAAACACTATAGTAAACCTAAGCTCTTCCCCTTTTCTTATCTGAAAGATTATGATAAAAACAAGCCAAACTCTAATAGAAGAGCTCTCATTCCCCAACTGGGCAAGCACAGGCTGCATTCATTCCTTACTCTACTTAACAAAGAGATGCTGGCAACAAAATGAGAAACAAGATACCATGGTCCCTGCCACCACGAAGCTTACGTACTGGTGAGAAAGACAGATATTATTAAACAAGTGCAATAAGGATTACAGAGAGACAAAGAAGTAATAAGACCCTACGTAACAGAGGGAAGGAGTCTGGTTTGGAGTATGAAAAAGACTTCCTAGAGAGAGTAACATTTAAACTAATTAAAGGATAAGACTGCATTATCCAAATTAAGAACGAGGAAAGAAGTGTTCTGGACAGAGAAAACAATATGAGCGGTGGCCCTGAGATAAGAGTGAGAGTAGTACATTGAAGGTTATGAAAGAAGAGCAGTGCGGCGGGGGAAGATAATAAGGCTGAAGAAGTGGGCAGAAGCAAATCTTAGAAGCCGTTCATTATAAGAATTTGAAACTTCATCTTAAAAGGATAGGGAAGTAACTGAAGGAGAATAACGTAAGATCTGCAAATTTAAGATTACTAGAACTGAAACGGAGCCCTGATGGCACAGTGGTTAAGAGCTCGGCTGCTAACCAAAAGGTCGGCAGTTCAAATCCACCAGCCGCTCCTTGGAAACCCTATGGGGAAGTTCTATTCTGTCCTATAGGGTCGCTATGAGTTGGAACCAATTCGACGGCACCTAACAACAACAACTGAAATGTAGAGAATGAATGGGGGTGACATAAGACCAGAGGTAGTGAGATTACTTAGGAGATGATTTTAGAAATCTACGCAAAAGACTGATATAGGGCATGAGGTGGAGAGAGAAATTTAGGAGGACTCTAGTTCTGGCTCAGGCAACTGGGCAAATAGTGGTACCAAGTACTAAGCTAGGGAACAAGTAGGGAGGCTTAAGTTTGGGAAAAAAGAGTAGTTTAGTTTTTGACATTGTGAACGTGCCTGGGACACAGCCATCCAAATGAAGATGATAAGCAAGTGGATATATAGTACTGGGGCTCAGGAAAGAGAATTGTGCTGATGGGTAGAATTAGGGAAATTGATCGTATATGGATGGAACTGAAGCCAGGTAGTAAATGAAAATGCCTAAGAAAATGTGCACAATGAGGAAAGAACATGTCAGAGCCCTGAGGAACTTCAACAGTTAGAGATGAACATTCAGAAGAAAAAGAACTGGCAAAGAAGACCCAGAAGGAGCAGTAACCAGAGACAGGAGAGGTCAAGGAAAGTGTTGTCCCAGAATGGCAATACTGATGACTATAATGATGATGCTGTTGCTAACTAACATTTACTGTGACTTAATTCTGTGGAAGGCACTGTGCTAAGTAATTCACATACAATATCTCATTTAATGGTCACAACTATGTGTAGGTACAACACTATCCCCATTCTACAAGTGATGAAACTGAGGCACAAATAATTCAATTAATTTGCCTAAGATCACATATCTAACAATAAGAGAATCTGAGACCAAGAGAAGAGGCTATCTTTAGAAGAGTGGTCAGTGTATTAAGCGTCCTGAAGCCAGGAAGATAAGGGCCAAAGTAAGTCCATTGGGTTTAATGATATGGACACCATGTGTGGCTGCAATCAAAGCAGTTTCAGCGGGAATAGCATGCATGGTTCTTCCTTCTTCCTTATACCCTATATCCAATCTATCAGCAAGCCTTCAGTTCTGCCACCACCACTCTGGTCCAAACCATTGTCAACTCTTACCTGAACCGCTGAAATAGCTCTAAATGGTTTACCTGCTTCCACACTTGACCCCTACAATCCATTCTCCCCCAGTAGCCACGATTATTTTAAAATGCAAATCAACTCTTGTCACTGGCTGCCTAAAACCCGTTAATTTTCTGTCATATAGAATAATATCTAAACTCTTACAATGGTCTAAAAGCTCCACATGATCCAGCCCTCCTCATCTTCAATTCCAACCATTCTCTCTCTCGCTCCTACCACAAAATGGTCTTCTCTCTCTACAACAGTCCCAGCCAGTTCTCGTTTACGAATGGAAGCCTCTCAAAACCAGGCCTGTCTCTCTCTGTTCTAATCCTCAGAGATTAGATGAGTTAGTGCCTGGTATGTAAGAGGGGCTCAATATATATTTTTGGAAGGACGGCAGATGAAGAGTGAGCAAGAATGTAAACAACTTGTTAAACAGCTTGGTCACAGGTGATGTGTGGTTAAGCAGGCTTTTTTGTCTGTTTTTTAAGATGAGAGAAGTTTCAGCATGTTTAAATAAGAGATATTAGGAAAGTATCCAAGAATCTGGGGAAACTTGAAGACATCATAAAGTTACAGAACGTAAGAGAAAAAGAAAATGAATTAGCTACTTCAGAAAAAAAATAAAGCACTACAAGAAAGCTATTGTATGAAGGGATTTTATTACTCTATGCCAAAGTTTTCTCATCTGTAATTTGAGGCATTTGGATAAAATCAATAGTTTCCAAATCATTTCACTATCAAGAACTTCCTTTTATTTAATTATTTCACTTTGTAATCTCCACTGGTTATTTCACCCTGAAAGAAAGTTCTGACTAGCAGTTACATGTGTCTGATTAATAGAATAATTATTACTTAACAAATGCAAGTTAAGTTATCTGGGAAATCTGAAGCCCGGGAAGATTAAGACTCCTGAAAGGTCACAAAAATATTTTTTAAAAGAGGATGTCATTGTCCAAATAAGAAGAAACTGGTCCAAGTTAGCAAAGGAAGTCAATGGAATCAATTCCAAACTATAGACTTAAGTAAAAAACAAAGATTTTGGAAGGATAGTGAAGAAAGCATACTTTTTCTTTCTTGTCAGAAAAATAAACAAATAAATCCCAGGTAATTAAAAAATGTATATGAAAGTCATGGTCTAATCACAAAGTAAATTTAACTGTGGCAGGATTTTGAGCAACTGGTGTTGTACAGGAGAACCCATGTGAACATCACATTAGGTCATTCTCTTTTCAATGTCACAGAAGCTTTTTAATACCATAAAAAGCTAAACGGGAAAAAACATAATTAAAAAAAAGACTACATAGGAGTCAGAATAGTATAATGATTAAGACCATGGACTCTGCAGGTGGACTGCCTAGATTCCAATTACAGTTATGCAAATTATTAAATGCCTCTGTGTCTGTCCCTAATCTTAATACATGAATTATCATGATAATATTAAACCCCCTTGATAAAGTTACCATGAGCATTAAATTTGACTTAATATATGTAAAACACTTACAATAGTGCCTGGCACATAGTGACATTGGTATGTATTTGCTATTATTATCATCACTATAATTATTTTTATCATTATTATCTGATACATGGAAGATGAAGCTTAAAAGCAATGGGAGAAAATACAAATAGTTGGCTCAACAGAAAAGCACAAGAATCCTGTGGATGAATGTGCAAGGACCGTAAATAAATAACTACAAAATAAAAAAAATACATACAAATAATAAAAGAAATGTTAATTTTTTAAAATTAGTTACACACATCAATATGAATACTACACACAAAAAAGCAAGTCACATAAGATACAAAGTATTTGATACCATTTATATAAGATTCCAAAATATGCAAAAATAAACAATATTTAGAGACACTATGGTAAACTGGAGCCCTGGTGGTGCACTGGTTAAGGGCTACAGCAAGCTACAGCTGCTAACCAAAATGTCAGCAGTTTGAATTCACCAGCTGCTCCTTGGAAACCCTATGGGGCAGTTCTATTCTGTCCTAAGGGTCGCTATGAGTTGGAATCAATTCGATGGCAAAGGGTTTTGGTTTTATGGTAAAACTACTTATATATGGTAAAGTGATATTTATCTGGGGTAAAACTATAAAGAAAGGTAGCAAGCGGCCATCTAAGATGCATCAATTGGTGCCAACCACCTGGAGTAAAGCAGAATGACGAACACCAAAGACACAAGGAAAGTATCAGCCCAAGAGACAGAATGGGCCACATAAACCAGAGACCTCATCAGCCTGAGACCAGAAGAACTAGATGGTACCCAGCTACTACCAATGACAGCCCTGACAGGGAAAACAACAGATAGTCCCTTATGGAGCAGGAGAAAGGTGGGGTGCAGAACTCAAATTCTAGTAAAAAGACCAGACTTAACGGTCTGAGACTGGAGGAACCCCAGAAAGCATGGCTCCTGGACTCTCTGTCAACCCAAAACTAAAACCATTCCCGAGGCCAACTCTTCAGACAAAGATTGGACTGGACTTTGGGACATAAAATAATACTCGTGAAGAGTGTGCTTCTTAGCTCAAGTAGATACATGAGACTAAATGGGCAGCTTTTGTCCGAGGTGAGATGAGAAGGCAGAGAGGGTCAGGAGCTGGTTGAATGGACGTGGGAAATCAGCAGTGGAAAAGAGGAGTGTGCTGTCACAGTATAGGGAGAGCAATCAGGATCACGTAACAATGTATGTATAAATTTTTGTATGAGAGACTAACTTGAAATGTAAACTTTCACTTAAACTACAGCAATAAACAAAAAAAACTACTAAGATAGTAAGAGAGTGATAAACACAAAACGCACGACAGTGGGTACCTCTGAGCAGAGGGAAGGAAATGAGACTGGCAGGGGTTACACAGGTAACATTCAACATTCCAATTATGAACCTGGGTGGAGGTACTCAGATACTTTAAAATTATCCTTTATACCTTATATTTGTAGATGTTATACATTTTTGTGTGTGAAATATTTTATAATAAAAAAAAATTTACTAATAAATTTTAAACAAAAAATACACTCTTTTTATCTGCCAAATTAGCAGGGGTTTTTGGGTTTTTTTTTTTTTTTTGCGGGGGTGAGTGGGGAAGGTTTTACTGAAGCCTGCAGTGAAATGGGTTTCTTTATATGGCCTTTCTGGTCCTGAGTTTGTAATTCTCCCAAAATGATGGGTCCAGCTGCAATCTTGCAAGTGAATGGTCTGTTTATATCAGCAAAAGTGACTTGCAAGTAATTGGTTGGTTTAATCACCCACTCTATAGTTGATCTTTACTGGGATTGGCTGGGACCCTCCCCCAGTCCGACCTTAACCCGGACTGGTTAAGGAGCTTGACTTGTAATTAACAAGGAGTACCTGGACTAGCCTACAAAAACTCTAGAAAACAGAGCCTCAAATTGGGCTTCCTGACTGAGAGCCAAGAGAAGAGCGCATCTTTTACACACAGGTGCTACCCTCCCCTACGATCCTCCCAGACCGAGTGAATCTGTGATGGCCGACAGTTGCCAGCAGCTGCTGCAATGGTACCAGAAAAAGTGCAGACCCCGTGGCCAAACCAAACCAAACCCCTTGCCATGGAGTGGATTCCAACTCAAAGCCACCCGGTAAGGGAGTAGAAGTGCCCCATAGGGCTTCCAAGGCTATCATCTTTTACAGATGCGGACTGCCACATCTTTCTGCTGCAGAGCAGCTGGTGAGTTCAAACCTCTGACCTTTGGGTTAGCAGCTGAGTGCTTTAACTGCTGTGCCACCAGGGCTCCTCCAGACAGTGGCAGCAAGGTGTAAAGACCAACCTTCGGCCAGGAGCTGGGAAGAGTAACCAAAAGCCAAGTCCACCAAGTGAGGTCACTGAGTTTCCTGTTCGAAAGTTTCCTGACAAGTAAGAATAACATTGGTTTTCGGGAAGGCTAAGCAGGTCCCCTTTTAATTGAGGCCAGTGCTAGGACCCCTCCTCAACCTCATACTTTGCACACCTTGATTTCTGTTTATACCCTTTTCTGTTGTTAAAGTTGTTACTGCAGCTATGTTGTTTCCATGAGTTCTCTGTGATCATTCCTATGAATCATCAAACCCAACAGAGAAAGAGTGCTGTAAGGGGAACAACTGGTGTCAGAAATGGTGTGAAATTGGAGAATGCGGTTATATTTAACATAACAGGAACCAGCTTGACGCTGATTCTACAGTCAGAGTTATTATTACAAAGCTCAATGGCAAAGTTTTTCCTGTTTTGTTTTGTTTTTTTAATGATAAGACCATGATTAACTAGTTTTAAGAGTTAAATATATTTCTAGGATGGTTGAAGGTAAATTCTACTGGTAGGGTACCCTGCTAAAAGAGAATTTTTCTCATCTGAGATACATTCCAAGCATAATTAAGCAATTCATAGCTGTACAATTAGAACAACAGACATAATTTCTAGTACTTTAATGCCACTACAGATGGAATATTTAACATGATGCTTCTAATACATTTTAATCTATCCTCTAAATAAATACTAAATCCTTAAAAAGGTTATATAACAGCTTATGGATCAAATTCTGGATAGCACTAGGCTACACAGTTCAAACATAAGATCTTAGACACAGTGACATTTATATTTAGTTCCACAAAATAGCCAACTTGAACTAAACATAAGAAGACATAATTTTGCATAATTTATTAATCATATTATTTCCACTAAAAACTATGGAAGCTACTTAGAAACAGTTAGATAACACACACATTACAGAATCTTAAAGCAAAAGCAACATCAGGTATCATTCAGTCCAATCCATTCATTCTACATGAAAACAGGCACAAGTAATTTAAATGACTTAGCAAGAGTAGGACTAGAAAAACCTCGTCTTCCAATTCACCACTGTCTTAGTTATCTAGTGCTGCTGTAACAGAAATACCACAACTGGATGGCTTTAACAAAGAGAAATTTATTCTCTCACAGTCTGGGAAGCTAGAAGTCCAAATTCAGGGCATCAGCTCCAGGGGAAGGCTTTCTCTCTCTGTCGGCTCTAGGGGAAGGGCCTTGTCATCAATCTTCCCCTGCTCGAGGAGCTTCTCAGTGCAGGGACCCCAGATCCAAACGATGCACTCCACTCCCGGCACTTCTTTCCTGGTGGTATGAGGTCCCTCTCCTCTCTGCTCAATTCTTTTATATCTCAAAAGACATGAACTCAAAATACAGCCTAACCCTGTAGATTGAGTCTTGCCTTATTAACATAACTGCCTCTAATCCTGCGTCAATAGCATCATAGAGATTAGGATTTACAACACACAGAATAATCACATCAAATCACAAAATACTAGACAACCAGAGTACTGGGAATCATGGCCTAACCAAGGCGATACACATTTTAGGGGGACACAATTCAGTACATAACACCTGCTCTGGGTTAACATTCTCTCAATCTCCCAAGCTTGACATCCTACAGTCATCTTTAACTCGTCCCTCTCTTTCCCCATATTCCATTAATTATTCCTGTCCAATCTACCTTAGCAAAACCTCTCCAATCCCATTGCCACTACCCTAGTTCAGACTTCCTTATCTTACAAAAACTCTCAAACAATTTTTTTAATTTATTGTGTTTTAAGTGTTGTAGATCAAAGTTTACAATTCAAGTCAGTTTCTCGTACAAAAACTGATACACACATTGCTATGTGACCCTAGTTGTTCTCCCTATACTGTGACAGCACACTCTTCCTTTCCACCCCGGATTTCCCGTATCCATTCAACCAGCTCCTGACCCTTTTTGCCTACTCATCTCACTTCTGGACAGGAGCTGCCCATTTAGTCTCATGTATCTACTCGAGCTAAGAAGCATATTCCTCATATGTCCCATAGTCCAGTCTAACCTTTGTCTGAAGAGTTGGCCTAGGGAAAGGTTTCAGCTCTGGGCCAACAGAGAGTCTGGGGATCATGTCCTCTGGTCATGTCAATCAAACCATTAAGTCTAGTCTTTTTACTAGAATTTGAGTTCTGCACCCCACTTTTCTCCTGCTGCATCAGGGACTCTCTGCTGTGTTCCCTTGTCAGGGCAGTCATTGGTGGTAGCTGGGCACCATCTAGTTCTTCTGGTCTCAGGTTCATGGAGTCTCTGGTTTATGTGGACCTTCTGTCTCTTGGGCTAATTTCTCCTTGTATCTTAGGTGTTCTTCATTCTCCTTCACTCTGGGTTGGCTGGGACCAATTAATGCATCTTAGATGAACACTCACTGGCTTTTAAGACCCCAGACATCACTCACCAAAGTGGGATGCACAACATTTTCTTAATAAACTTTGTTATGCCAATTGA
Source organism: Trichechus manatus latirostris (assembly GCF_000243295.1). Classification (NCBI taxonomy): domain Eukaryota; kingdom Metazoa; phylum Chordata; class Mammalia; order Sirenia; family Trichechidae; genus Trichechus; species Trichechus manatus. The sequence continues at coordinate 7,570,076 of NW_004444022.1, forward strand.
CCTAGATGTCCCCTGAAACCATGATCACCAGACCTCCGCCCCTGCTAATCTGTCCCTCAAAATGTTTGGTTGTATTCAGGACTTCTTACCTTTTGGTTTAGTTCAGTTGTGCTGACTTCCCCGGTGTTGTGTATTGTCCTTCCCTTCACCTAATTCTTGTCTACTATCTAGTAGGTGAATAACCCTCTCCCTCCCTTCCCACCATCCTAACCATCAAAGAATGTTTTCTTCTGTGTTTAAACCTTTTCTGGAGTTCTTATAATAGTGATCTCATACAATATTTGTCCTTATGTGACTGACTAAATTCACTCAGCATAATGCCTTCTAGATTCTTCCCTTTTATGTTTCACAGATTCTTCATTGTTCTTTATCAATGCACAGTATTCCATTGGTGAATCTACCATAATTTATCTATTCATCCACTGATCGGCACCTAGGTTGTTAGCATCTTTTTGCTATCGTAAACAGTGCTGCAATGAACATGGGTGTGCATATATCTACTTGTGTGTGCCTCTTACTTCTCTAGAATATATTCCAAGGAGTGGGATTGCTGGATCGTATGGTACTTCTACTTCTAGCTTTTTAAGGAAGCACCAAATCAACTTCCAAAGTGGTTGTACCATTTTACTTTCCCACCAACACTGTTTAAGTGTTCCAGTCTCTCCACAACCTCTCCAGTGTTTATTATTTTGTGTTTTTTGGATTAATACTAGCCTTGTTGAGGTGAGATACTACCTCACTGTACTTTTGACTTGCATTTCTCTAATGGGGAATGATGCTGAGCATTTCCTCATGTATCTGGTAGCCACCTGAATGTCTTCTTTGATGAAGTGCCTATTCGTATCTTAGCCCATTTTTTAATTGGGATATTTGTCTTTTTGTGGTTGAAGTTTTGCAGCATCTTGTAGACTTTAGAGATTAGACCCTGATCAGATGTGTCATAGCCAAAATTTTTTTCCCAGTCTGTAGGTTGTCTTTTTACTCTTTTGGTGAAGTCTTTTAATGAGCATGAGTGTTTGATTTTTAGGAACTCCAAGCTTTCTAGTTTCTCTTCTGGTGTTTGTACATTGTTAGTTATGTTCTGTATTCTGTCTATGCCATGTATTGGGGCTCCTAGCGTTGTCCCTACTTTTTCTTCCACGATCTTTATCGTTTTAGATTTTATATTTAGGTCTTTGATCAATTTTGTGTTAGTTTTTGTACCTGGTGTGAGGTATGGGTCTTGTTTCATTTTTTTGCAGATGGATATCCAGTTATGCCAGCACCATCTGTTAAAGAGACTGTCTTTTCCCCAATTAACAGACCTTAGGCCTTTGTCAAACATCAGCTGCTCATAGGTGGATAAATTTACATCTGGATTCTCAATTCTGTTTCACTGGTCTATGTATATGTTGTTCTACCAGTACCAGGCTGTTTGGACTACCGTGGCGGTATAACAGGTTCTAAAATCAGGTAGTGTGAGGCCTCCCACTTTGTTCTTCTTCTTCAATAATGCTTTACTTATCTGGGGCCTCTTCCCTTTCCACATGAAGTTGGTGATTTGTTTCTCTAGCTCATTAAAAAATGCCGTTGGAATCTGGATCAGGATTGCATTGTATCTGTAGATCGCTTTGGGTAGAACTGACATTTTCACAATGTTGAGTCTTCCTATCCATGAGCAACGTAGTTTTTCCACTTATGCAGGTCTCTTTTAGTTTCTTCCAATAGCGCCTTGAGGTTTTCTTTGTATAGGTCTTTTACGTGTCTGGTTAGATTTATTCCTAAGTATTTTATCTTCTTGGGGGTTACTGTAAATGGTATTGATTCGGTGGTTTCCTCTTCAAAGCTCTCTTTGTTGTTGTAGAGTAATCCAAGTGATTTTTCTTCCTGTTTTTTTTAAATTGTAGTTTAGATGAAGGTTTACAGAACACATAGATTGTCATTAAACAGTACACGTTGTGGTGTGTCCTATGACAATGGTTAACAACCCCACGACATGACAACACTGTCCATTCTCAACCTTGGGTTCCCTATTACCAGCTTTCCTGTCCGCTCCTGCCCTCCAGCCCCCACCCCTGGACTGTTGTGCCCCATTAGTCTCGTTTTATGGGCCTGTCTAATCTTCAGCTGAATGGTGAACTTGGGATTGAGTTCATTACTGAGCTAAAAGGGTGTCCAGGGGCCATACTCTCAAGGTTTCTCCAGTCTCTGTCAGGCGACCAAGTCTGGTCTTTTTTTTTACTTAGAATTTTGTTCTACATTTTTCTCCAGCTCTATCCGGGACCCTCTGTTGTGATCCCGGTCAAAGCAGTCAGTGGTGGTAGCCAGGCACCATCTAGTTGTACTGGACTCAAGTCTGGTGGAAGCAGTGGTAGTTGTGGTCCATTAGTCCTTTGGACTAATTTTTTCCTTGTATCTTATTTTCTTCATTCTCCCTTGCTCCTGAAGGTGTGAGACAACCGGAGTATCTTAGATGGCTGCTCACAGGCTTTTATGACCCTAGACACTACTCACCAAGGTAGACTGTAGAACATTTTCTTTATAAACTGTGTTATGCCAACTGAGCTAGATGTTCCCCGAGGCCATAGTCCCCACAGCCCTCCGCCCAGTAATTCAGCCCTTCAGGGAGTTTGGATTTGTCTATGGAGCTTCCATGACCTTTCCTTGTACAAGTTGTGCTGGCTTCCCCAGTACTGTGTACTGTCTTACCCTTTACCAAAGTCACCACTTGTCTACTGTCTATTTAGTATTCCTGCCCTACCCCTCCCATCCCTCATAACCAGCAAAGATTATTTCTTTTTGTGTGTAAACTTTTTCATGAGTTTTTACAATAGAGGTCTCAAACAATATTTGTCCTTTTGTGACTGAGTTATTTTACTCAGCATAATGTCCTCCACTTTCATCTCTGTTATGAGATGCTTCACAGATTCATTATTGTTCTTTATCATTGCATAATACTCCATTGTGTGTATGTACCAGAGTTTATCCATTCATCTGTAGATGGGCATGTAGGTTGTTTCTATCTTTTTGCTATTGTGAACAAGCCTGTGATAAACATGGGTGTGCATATGTCTATTTGTGTGACAGCTCTCATTTCTCTAGGATGTATTCCTAGGGGTGGGATTGCTGGATCGTATGGTATTTTTATTTCCAGCTTTCTAAAGAAGCACCGTATCATTTTCCAAAATGGTTGTATCATTTTGCATTCCCACCACCAGTGCATAAGAGTTCCCATCTCCCTGCAGCCCCTCCAACATCTGTTATTTCCAGTTTTTTGATTTGTGCCAGTAATGCTGGGGTGAGATGGTATCTCATTGTAGTTTTAATTTGCATTTCTATAATGGCTAGTGATCGCGAGTATTTCCTCATGTGTCTGTTAGCTACTTGAAAGTCTTCTTTGGTGAAGTGTCTATTCATTTCCATTGGCCGTTTTTTAATTGGATTATTTGTTTTTTTCTTGTAGAGGTGTTGGATTTTCTCGTGTATTTTAAAGATTAGACCTTTGTCTGACTTGTAATGTCCAAAATTTTTTACCCCGGTCTGTAGGTTCTCTTTTTACCCTTTTGGTGAAGTGTTTTGATGAGCATAAGTGTTTAATTTTTAGAAGATCCCAGTTATCTAGCTTATCTTCTGGAGTTTGCGTGTTGTTGGTTATGATTTGTATCCTGTTAATCACGTGTATTAGGGCCTCTAGGGTTGATCCTATTTTTTTTCTATGAACTTTATACTTTTTCACTTTATATTCAGGTGCTTGATCAATTTTGAATTAGTTTTTGTATATGGTGTGAGGTATGGGCCCTGTTTCATTTTTTTGCAGACGGACATCCAGTTTTGCCAGCCCATTTGTTAAAAAGACTGTCATTTCCCCATTTGATGGACTTTGAGCCCTTGTCTAAGATCAGGTGACCGTAGGTGCATAGATATATATCTAGGTTCTCAACTCTGTTCCACTGGTCAATGTATCTGTCGTTGTACCAGTACCAGGGTGTTTTGACTACCGTAACTGTACAGTAGTCTCTGAGGTCAGGCAGTGTGAGTCCTCCTACTTTGTTCTTCTCCAGTAGTGCTTTACTTATCTGGGGCTTCTTCCCTTTCCACATAAAGTTAATGATTAGTTTTTCCATCTCTTTAAAGAATGTTGTTGGTATTTGGAT